>NW_006793997.1:1513240-1574475 GCF_000442215.2 Lipotes vexillifer | reverse complement strand
GGGGAGGGCCCCCGAAAAAAAAAAAAAAAAAAAAAAAAACTACAATGAGATGCCATTTTCACTTTATCAGGGTGGCAAGAATTATAAAGTTTGATCATATGCTGTGTGAGGGAAAAAGCTCTTTCATATATTATTGATGGAAGAATAAATTGGTATAATGTCTATGATGAGAAATTTGTCGATATCTATCAAAATTACAAAAGCCATAGCCTTTACCCAGTAAATTTGCTTCTAGAAATTTACTCTATAGATATAGCTGCATAGGAGAAAAGTGTTGTATGTACTTGGTTATTCATTGCAACATTGTTAATAAAGACAAAAGAATGGAAGGGACATGCATTTATATCAAAAGGGGTCTATTTAAATAATTTATGGTGTATCTATACGGTGCACTATTATATAGCAGGGGAAAAAAATTAAGTTTAATTTTATGTACTGATATGGAAGCTTTTCAGTATATATACAGTGGTGGGGAAAAAAGGAAATTGCAGAAGAAAATCTACATTATGATACCACTATGTAAAAATCTATGTGTGTATTTATGCAAATACAGAGGAAAAGGTCTGGTTACCAGGAGTGTGACGGTATTTCTTGAAGGCAAGTTATTCAAATGAATATGATTATGACACGGGTGTTCCCTCTGGGTATTGATGTTAGAAAATTGCCCTTGGTAAATATTCCTATAGTCACAGACATTTTTGAAGTTGGAAGAGTTAGAAATTATCAAGCCCAACCCTCTTACTCTACAGATGAGTGAACTGAGGCCCAGGTTGTTGACTGCAAAGGCTGGATAGGAACCCAGGTCTTTCCCAACATGAAAAAGGCACCCACCAAAAAGGCTCCAGTCTTCATTTAAAACTCACCTTTATTACAATTGCTACATTTTCTTGGAAGCCTTCCCACCTGCTCCAACCCCACCTCAGCCCCAGGGAAACACTTCCCCGTGCTAAACAGAGGTGACAGAAGGAAGTTCATCTCACAAAGGGGAAGGCTGCCTGGGAAATCAAGTGTGGTCTTTCTAATAGCAGAGGGTGATGCACCATCAGTTTAATTCCTATTCATTTGTGGTGCTTATTAGAGTGTCTGAAAATATAAGCTGAGTAATTGGAGCGTTAGAATTGATTAATTGAAGTAGGCTTTTGGTGTAAATACACCTGGAGAGATTTTTCCAGGTGGGATTCTCTACTAAAGATTTGGAGAAATTCAGACCTCTGAACATGGAAATAAGAATGGTGTGGTGGTTTTTTTTTTTTTTATAATACACAATGTATTTATTTATTTATTTATGGCTGTGTTGGGTCTTCATTTCTGTGCATGGGCTTTCTCTAGTTGTGGCAAGTGGGGGTCACTCTTCATCGCGGTGCACAGGCCTCTCACTATCGCGGCCTCTGTTGTTGCGGAGCACAGGCTCCAGACGCGCAGGCTCAGTAATTGTGGCTCACGGGCCCAGTTGCTCCATGGCATGTGGGATTTTCCCAGACCAGGGCTCGAACCTGTGTTGTCTGCATTGGCAGGCAGATTCTCAACCACTGCGCCACCAGGGAAGCCCTGGTGTGGTGGTTTTAAAACATGGCTGCAAATTTTTTTATGTTCCTGCCACAAGAGTTGGGGTCCGTGTCCCCTCCCCTTGAATCCACATGAGCTCATGACTGCCTCAACTTATAAAGTATGGCAGAAGGGCTGCCATGTGACTTCCAAGACCAGGTCATGCAAAGCCATGCATCTTCCACCCGGCAGCGTCTACTTGCTCTTGGAGCCATGAGCCACTGTGAAAGAAGTCTGACCACCCTGAGGCCGCCATGTTGAAAGGAAACCCAAGCCACTGGGAAAGACCACTTACAGGTACCCCAGTCGACAGTCCCAGCCAAGCCCAAATGGTAGGCCTGTGAGTGAAGGAGCCTCCAGGCGATTTCAGGTCCCACCCATTCGAGTCATCACCAGCTCTTCAAACCCTCCCAACTGAGGCCTCAGGCAAGGTAGCCCCAATATTTCCTGCCCAAAGTCCTGACCCTCAGAATCTGTCAATGTAATAAAATAGTTGCTTTAAGCCACTAAATTTGGGGTGGTTTGTTATCGATATAGATATAGCAATAGGTAGCCAGAGCAGATAGATGCCATGACAGTAAAATTGCCCAATTCCCATGGCCCTAAGAAACAAGCTGCTCCAGACACTAGTTTTGATCCCCATGCAGAGATGATTTCTAACTGAGCCACATCTTACTTTGCTTGTACCTTTACTTTATAGCCTGTCTGTCTCCACCTTGAGACCAGGAGATCCTCAGTCACAGAGCTCTCTCTTCATCTTTAGCAACCCAGTACAGCACCTGGACCCCAAGAGGAGCTCATGACCTGTTCGTTGGATGGATTTCTGCCTTCACATAGCAAGGACTCTCTTCTGTGGGGCCCGGAAGACAGGGCAAACTAGTCATCAGAGCTGAAAATAATGGTAGGGATTATCTAACTCACCCCTTTCACTTTACCAGGGCCAGAGAGGAGGAGTGACTGTCCCAGGGAAACACAGCTGGTTAGTGAACTATGCCCAGAGGCCCCTGAGTCCCTCTCCAAACCACCACTGAGGTGAGTCCCCGGAGGACGCAGGGAGCAGGGTGGTTAAAAGCATGGGCTCCAGACACACAGCCCTTGTCCCAGATCCTGGCAGGCCCCCCTCACTGCTATGTAGTGGTAGCTTCTCCAGAAGGAAAGAAAGGGACTTGACTTTTCACATCCAGCCAGCCCCACCCTCCACTGAATAAACAGGCTCTTCTTGGTTTCCAAGGTCTGAATCCTTCCTTTTCCATCTAAATCCCTGTTGGAGGAGGAAAGCAATAGTGAAAGGAGAAAAGGAATCTGAATCCAGACGACTGGCCTTAAAGAGGCCAACAGACTAGGGCTGTTGCTCTCAGCAGGGGGCCTGTGCCCCCAGGGGACATTTGACCAAGTCTCAAGACACTTTTGGTTGTCGCAACCAGGGGCTGCAACTGGCACCACATAGGCAGAGGCCAAGGATGCTGCCAAACACCCTACAATGCACAGTACAGCACCCCACAATAAAGAAATATCCCGTCCAAAATGTCAGTAATGCCAAGGTTGGGAAGCCCTGGGCTAGGGAAAGGACAGCTGTGAGGGGCCCGCTTTGAGTTCCCAGGGGCAGAGGCCAGGGCCCGGGATGGCATAGGGAAGCCTCTACTCAAGCGTGTGGTGGGCCTTCACTCTGCCGGCGCGCCAAGACCTGCTCCACCAGCCGGCTGGTCCCCAAGCGAGGGTGCTCCCCAGCAGTGCCCCCAGGGCACCAACAAGCTCCAGGAGACAGGAGTCGGGACAGGAATGGGGACAGACCAGGACATATCAGTGCACTCTGAACTGGGAACACGGACCTCTCTATTACAACGTTTGAGCAGAGTTCTCTGAGCAAGGCCTTGCCACAGGCGAGAGAGGTGGTAAAAGATAGTGTAAGCGGCCGGGACTAAGCCCATGTTTCCAAAAGCATTAAAGCAGAAGTGACTCAGACCACCCGCTAATGACTGTGATTATTTGGCTGCCTATGAGACAGTTTAAGAAATGATTTGTGAATTTAATTTTTAACTAAGGCAGAAGCCCTTGGGGGCCTCTGGAGTTCAAGCATGAAAAAGGAAAATCTACTGCTGGAAGGAGAGGGCTCGGAGGGCCCCCCTCCAGCCTGGAGGAGGTACCTTCCTACCCGTCCGGTGGCCCAGCAGCCGGCAAGGGAGCCCAAGTATGAGGTCACTAATCCACACTGGGATCAGGGGTCAGGGATGGACAACTCAACAAAACTGTGCACTTTGGTGTTCTAGAAATTTCTTTAGCAAAAATAAGGAAAGCATCCAAGTTTTCTACCTCTTTCTTAAGTTCTAATCTTAAAAATGAGCTACACTGCCCACTTCACTAACACTGAACCCAGCACTCGAATTCCTGGGATCTAGCCTCCTCTCCGCCACTGATGCCCAAGTGATCTTGAATTCTCAATTAATCTTGCTAAGTTTGGATTCTCTATGTGGGACTAATAGTGCCACCCTTGGTTATCTCGCAGGGCCATTTGCAGCCTCCATCCCAGGGGAGGTGAAAGCATCTTGCAATAGGTACTCTCTGGCAGGTCCGCCCCGCTCATCTGGTTCTCCCTGAGGGCTGGCAAAAGCAGCCTTTTACTTCTCAAGGGCGCTAGGGCAAAAAAAAAAAAAAAAAAAAGACAGACAGACAAAGGATAAAAAAGATAAAAAAAAAAAAAAAAAAAAAAAAAAAAAAAAAAAACCACGCCCAACCTGAGACAAAGTCACAAACTTGGCCAAAAAAAGAAATGCAGACATCATTCTCCCTCAGGGTGAACTCCACTGAGATTCCATAGACATGGGTTCAAGTCCTAAGTTCACCACAGACAGTTTTTGTATTTTTTTAAAATTATTCTGCCAAAAAATAACATTAAATTTACCATTTTAACCATTTTTAAGTGTCCAGTTGAATAGTGTTAAGTATAGTCATATTGTTGAGCAATAGATTGCTAGAACTTTTACATCTTTTAAAATTTAATTTAATTTAATTTATTTACTTGGCTGCGTTGGGTCTTAGTTGTAGCACGCGGGATCCTCACTGTGGCACGCAGGATCTTTTGTTGCAGCGTGTGGGCTCTTCGCCGCGGCGCACAGGCTCTCTAGTTGTGGTGCGCGGGCCCAGTAGTTGCACCGTGCCAGCTTACCCAACCAGGGATCAAACCCACGTCCCCTGCACTGGAAGGTGGATTCTTAACCCCTGGACCACAAGGGAAGTCCCTAGGACTTTTACAACTTACAAAGTTGAAACTCTGTACCCACTAAACACTAATTCCTCCTTCCCCTGCTCTTAGCACCTATCTCTCCATTTCCTGTTCCTATGAGTCTGACTACTTTAGATACTTCCCGTGAGTGGAATCATATGGTTTTTCTCCTTTTGTGGTTGGCTTATTTCACTGAGCATAATGTCCTCCAGCTTAGTCCATGTTATAGCAAGTATCAGAATTTCCTCCGTTTTTTAAGGCTGAATATTCTTTTGCATGTATGTACCACGTTTTCTTTATCTATTCGTTTATTGATGGAACATCTGAGTTGGTTCCACTTCTTTGCTATTGCCACTCTTGCTGCAATGAATATGGGTATGTAAATATCTCTTCAAGATCCTGTGCTTTTTTTCATTTTGGTGTTTTATTTATGTTAAGTTTCTTTTTCATGCCATGTTATTCTTTTTATTTTTTCCAGCTTTATTGAGGTGTAATTAACAAATAAAATTGTATATATTTAGGGTGTACATGATTTAATACACATATACATTGTGAAATAACCACAGTCAAGTTAATTAACACAACCATCACCTCACATAGTTGCCATTTTTTTGTGAACACTTAAGATCTACTCTCTTAGCAAATTTAAAGTACACAATACAGTATGATTAACTATAGTCACCATGCTGTACATCATTCATCTTCCAGCTGGAAGTCTGTACCCTTTGACCAACATTTCCTCATTTCCCCCACATCCAGTCCCTGGAAACCACCATTCCCTCTCTGGTTCTATGAGTTTGACTTTCTTAGATTCCAAGAAAATGTGCTAAATATATACAATGGAATAAAAAAGAAGGAAATCTTGCCATTTGTAACAACACGGATGAACTTGGAGGACATTATGTTACGTGAAATAACCCAGACACAGAGAAGCAAATACAGTATGATCTTGCTTATCCATGGAAGCTAAAAAAGTCAAGATCCTGCTCTGAATTTTGGGTAGTATGTATCCAGAAGTGGGATTGCCGGATCATGTGGTAATCCTTTTTTTAAATTTTTTGAGGCAACTCCATACTGTTTTCTATAGTGGCTGCACTATTTTACATTCCCACCAACAGTGCACAAAGTTTCCAATTTCTCTGTGTCCTTGACCATACTTGTTATTTTCTCTTCTTTTGAAAGAGGCCATCCTATTGTGTGTGAGGTCGCTACAGACAGTTTTGAGAAATTCAGTGTCCCTCTCTGGGTCAGGACAAGGCAAACCAGCTGAATTGGTTTAGAAGATCTTTCATATTGCTCTCAAATAACATCATGGACATGAAAAAATAATCTTTGTCAGTTGAGAAGACCTATACAGCTCTCAAAGAGCAGATCATGTAAAAGCTAAGAGAGCAGACTTGACAGTCAGACTATCCTAGGTTCCATACTGAGATGTGCTGACCACAAGCCTTGTGACATTGTCAGTTTCTCTACCAGTAAGATGCAGGTGATAATCCCCCCATACTGCCCGTCAGAGGGTTGATGAGAAGACCAGACCAAATCACAGGAGATAACAGACTTGAGTAATCAGAAGGATGCTGTTCCTGGCTAAGAATGAGAACTGAAACTATTTGTTTCATTAACAAATGAGGCACATAGACTTGTACACTTTAATAAATGGGTTGATTATATAGCCTGGGACTTATATCTCAATAAACTAATTTTTTTAATGAGGAACATAGAGGCCCTCAAATAAGGTGCCAATACTTACCATTAAGGTAGACACAGAATCACAGAAATGACACAAGCTTTGGGGTCAGACAAACCTGGACACATTTGAATCTCAACTCAGCCTCCTGGTTACTATGAGATTTTAACTCTCTCTGAGCTTTGTTTGGTTTATTCAGCTGGAACACAAAGATTTTTTAAAAATTACTTTTCAAGATTGTTCTGTCACATATAATGTTTCTACCTGTTCATGTAACAGGTGCTCAATAAATGATAACTATTATTTCTGTGTTGCTATCCCTACCTAAGAAATCTGGCCCTCCTGAAGGTACTAGTATAGCCCAAGATCCTCCGAACACAGGAGGAAAAGGTGTGAAAAAAAGGGGAGAAGACAGGGTTTTGTATTCACAAATACTCCTTTCCCAGAAACAAGCCATTTATCAAAGTACCAGCTTCTCGTTTACTGTCAAAACACAAAGGCTAATTACATTTGAAGAACAATAGACTACAAGAGCAAAAGAGACAGGGCCTGTTCAATTAATGGGGAGAGGAAGGGGGGTCTCTAGCACACAATATTTTGGACATCGGATTGCAATGGTTTAATTAGCTATTGCTATGGACTTTGGATCATCTGTTGTTCTAGAAGCCATTAGTCATCTGTAGCTTTTAAGCATATCATTTAGATTCCCTCATTCAACAAATGCTTTTTGAGCACCCGATACACGCCAAGCACCGGGCTCAACACTGAGGATACAGTACAGTCTAGTGGAAGACAGATGGCTTAGCCCACTAATGGGCATCTCAAACTAATTCTAACAGAACTCCAGTTTTATCCAACCCCATGCCCCTCCCTCATCATCCACCTTTCCATAAAAGGCCTCTGCATCTTTCCAGTTGTTCATGTCAACAACCATGGAGTCAACTGTGAGTCTCTCTTTCTATGAGACCTTACATCCATGACATCACCAAGTTCTGTTGGTTCTCTTGCCAAAAGTGCTCTTGATTCCATCCACTCCTCTGCCGACACACGGCCATTACCGCCAGTCCAAGGCTCAGCAAAGGTCTCTCTTAAAAAATTGGGATTTTTTTTTTCTGTGTCTCTACCTGCTTCCCATTGCAGTCCACACAACATCCAGGGTGATCTTTTCAAATGGTGAATCATGTTATGCCATTGCTCTGCTGACAACACTTCACGGTCTGCCCACTGCTCTTAGATTGGAACCCAGAATTCCTGAGATGACCGATAGGTTTCCACATGCTCTGTCTCCACCCACCCCTGTATCCTCAATCCAGACTTCACTCTGGATTGCTGGCTAAGCTCTAGACCCATCAAGCCCTTTCTTGCCTCTGAGTCTCTGCCCTGAGGTTCCCTTTGCTCTGCTCTTTCCGTCTATGCACAAGCCTAGTCCCTTCCCAGCTTTCAGTTGAAACAGTGCTTCCTCAAAGAGGTTTTTCCTGACTTTGCTGTCTAAGTGACTTCTTCCAGTTATTCTAGCTCATCACCTTATTTGTTTCTTGCACAGCATTTGCTCCGTGATAACCATCTTGTGCATTTGTTGGTTCACTGGACATCATTTTCCCACTAGTCAATAGGTACTCTGATGGAAGGGACTTTTGTCTATCTTGTTCACAGATAGACCTGTTTTGCCCAGTGGAAGGTAAGCAGATGTGACACACACCATATCCAGGCCGGAGCTACAAGGACACTCCTGTGGTTCGGTTCTGCCCCTCTTGAGCCTCCATCACTCAGCATGAGAGCAGCACGCCCCTGACGATGGTTGTTCCTCGAGAAGACATGTGGAACAGGGCCAGCCCAGCCCAGCCCAGGAGAGCCATGGGCCACCTGCAGCTCTGAGGGAATATAAGCTAGAAACTTACACCTCTGGGATTGGGGGCTGTTTGTTGCTGCAGAAAAAGCTATCACATTTCCAAAGTCTCAATGACCTCCAGCAAGAGACTTACTCTCTCTGGTTCCTAATTTCCTCATTGGTGAAGTTACACTAGATAATTCCATACTCCTTCCTACTTAAAAACCGTGAATGGACTTGAGGACACGGGGAGGGGGAAGGGTAAGCTGGGACGAAGTGAGAGAGTGGCATGGACATAGATACACTACCAAATGTAAGACAGATAGCTAGTGGGAAGCAGCCGCATAGCACAGGGAGATCAGCTCGGTGCTTTGTGACCACCTAGAGGGGTGGGAGGGAGACGCAAGAGGGAGGAGATATGGGGATATATGTATATCTATAGCTGATTCACTTTGTTATACAGCAGAAACTACCACACCATTGTAAAGCAATTATACTCCAATAAAGATGTTAAAAATAAAAGAATAAAGCTACTAGAAACATTAAAAAAAAAAAAAACCTGTGGGGTTTTTGGTTAAGATTTTGTCACTTCTCTAAATTATAGTATTGTTTGGGGGTTCAATCATTTTTTTCCTTTCCAACTGTACAAGTTAATTAGGCAACTTCAACTTACAAAACTCCAGACAGGCAGTTAATGATGCCAAACTAGCTAGCACAAAACCAGAGTGCAAAGGCCTGTGATGGTTTAAGCTGCTGTAGCAGCACTCCTATTCTAAAGACCCTGAGATTAAAAAAAAAAAAATCTATAGAGCACAAACCTGCCACATGCAGCTGCCCCAGTTATTTATACGAGCATTTCCCAACTCAAATTGCATGCTCAAATCAAATTTCCCACATCCCATTTAGCATGAACATTCGTGTATTTCACTGCAGTCATGAGCTGATCATGAAGTGCTACCACAGGCCCCAGTGCGGGCAGGACATTGTGGAATGCATGGTATATGCACCACATTATCTTTCTAGTTTCCAGAGCATTCTGAATTCCAAAACACATACGGCCTCAAGGGTTTCAGGTCAGGGTTTGTGGGCTTGTATTGGGAGACAGAGACTGGATATGAGAAACTTGTTTCTAATAATGAAGCCAATGAAAACGATCATTTCTTGAGTGTTCACAACACCCTGAACACTGTCTATTCATTATCTCACGTAATCCCACAATTTATCAGGTCCCATCTTACCCTGTATTTGTAGGCATGGCACAGGAGGCTTGCAGAAGTGAAGTAATTTGCCACCAGTTTTTGCAGAGCTGGCGAGAGGCAGAATCTAGGATTGGAACCCAGCGGTGTCACTTCCGAGCTTGCACACTTAACCATTGGGCTATGTTGCTTCTCTCATTAACTGTAGGAAAAGAATGGAATTAAGTGTTTCTTGGGCCTTCACCATAAGAACCATTCCCAGACATGATCTTGTGTAAGTTTTATAATCATTCAATAAAGTCACATCATCATTCCCCATCTAAGGAGCTAAGCAACTTGTTCAAAGTCTCACAGTTAACTGATCAGATACCAAATCCATTATTCTCTCCACTGATTGCAACAATATGGAAAACAAGCTTGTGAGAGTCTTGTTCAGCAGAACAGACAGAAGAAAGGTGGGGAACCACTGCTTCAGCATAAATATTCTCCAGGATGATAGTAGTCATGGTGACAGGGGACGGTCTGCGAGAAGGCTTTGTTCCCCCATATCGCGCATCAGCATCCCTCGATATACACAACTGAAATTTTCTCATTCTTAAGTACTACAGAAATGTACCTCTAGCCCAAACCTCCCTTCCAACTCAACTCCTGAATCCGTCCTCTATAGAAATTCTGAAACTAAATAAGAGAAATACAAACACTAAAAAGTAGATTATAAAACTGGGAGAAAAATATCCCAGGAGGGTAAAATAGATAATCAAAATGAATGAGGGGATAAGACAAATGATGGTAAAATAATGAAAATTCAGCAAGGAATTGATAGGCAAACTCTGTGAAAATTCTATCAACTGTGATGATAGGTGAGACTCTTTCACACTCTTCATGGTTTAACAAAACTTTGTAAGGCTCAAAATAACAACATGCGATAAAAAGTCCAAAGATCTGGCCCTTTGTGTGGCCTCCATCATGTCATAGTTGGATCTTGAACGATTAACCCAACATCTCTGAATTTGATCAAATGCTCTCTGTTCCTTACAACCAAACAACTGGTGCATGTGGGCACAAGGCATGCAACATACACAGGGAAACACTGTCAACTTGTATACTTTGTTAATGTTTCCAATCAGGTGATAGGTGGGGCATTTTGAACATGATTTTGAGCATGTTTGTCTGAACATTCCAAAATAGTACCTTTGCTTCATGCTCTAAATATAGCAATATCTACTTCCTTCTGGACATGTTTGCCAAGCCAAAATATTTTGTCTGTAAAGATATGCCAGTTTCAATGTTTTGATTTTTTTTTTTTTTTGTACTTTTTTTTTTTTTTTTTTTTTTTTTTTTTTTTTTTTTTTTTTTTTTTTTTTTTTTTTTTTGGTTTTAACAGTTTGGCAACAGTGTCTTCAGTTAGCTGGATATGGGTATCAGTCACCATACGCTAGCTGAGGCTGTGGTAACAAATATGCCCAAATCTCACTCACTTAAAACAACAAAAGTTTGTTTCTTGCTCAAAGTTCATCCCACAGTTTGCTAGGGGAGGCTCTGCTTATCTTAATTAATTAAGGGCAAGCTGACAGAGCAGCTACCATCTCAAAAATGGCCAGCTGCCATGCCAGTGAGGAGGAAAGGTTGCCAGAGGCTCCTTGGCCTAAAGGTTGGCCTAAAGGCTCCTTGCCAGAATGAGCAAACATATGTCCACTCACTGGTCATTGGTCAGAATGCCTTAGCAGGTCTCACCCAACCACAAGAGGCCAGAAAAAGTGTTCCAGCCATGTATGCAATAGAGAGGAGAATCAGAAATCTCCACTGATCAGAGGTAATGACTACCTCTCTCTGAACCAATGTGCCTGATACCACAGTAACTAAGCTCTGTCCCAGGCAGATGAGCAATTCAAAAGTGTGATTCAAAAAAATGAACAACAACAAAATGAAAAACAGAAACAAAAACCAAGCTACAGTGTTTCCAAAACATTTTTCTAACTTCACTGTACTTGGAGGTATAATTTTTAATTTACACCAGAGCTAGAATGACGGTAGTATTCCAAAGTAAATTGCATAGCATTGTTCTTCACTTTTTCCCAGCAGGAAAAAACACATGTAACTTGTTTTTGCAAAATAATTTTAGGTAAACATAGAAAATATTGAATTTTTAAAAACTTTGCATCTTGATCTTGATACTGGAAAAGCTTTATCAAAAGTCCAGGCTCTTGTTCAACTAGTCGGAAAAGAATTTGGGTGACAAACACAAAGGAAAAAAAAAACAAAAAAAACCAGGGAAGCTGAAGAGCAAAGGGAACAAAGAAGCAGTTTATTTAGGGCAGAAACAAAAGTTACACTCACAAAGAAGAGTGTGGGGGGCCTCAGAAAAGGGGGACTTTTTTGATCCACTTTTTATCTTATTTTTAGCCCTTTGGATGGGTGGGTCTTTTTGATTAGGGGTGGAATGTTCATTGAGGGGAAGGCTGAGGTGTGGCCTGGATTGCACCAGGTTGCATCAGCCCCTGGTCTTGTGCATTCGTCTCCTGAAGTGCATGGTCTTGTACATGCACTCTAAGAGCTGTTTTCCCTTAAATTTTTCTCTACTAGTCAAGCACCACAAATGGAAGGTCGTACAGTGTCATCAGTAACCTGTGCGTTTTCACTGTGCATGCTCCAGGTTTTCATGGTCAGAGTTTCTTGTTCAGATGCTACAAAGTTTCCGTTTTAGAGGCCATTCCTCCATGCGCCATGCCCTCATTAAGTGCAAAACAAGCAGGTGGTTTGCCTTCTGCCTAAACGTCTATACATGAGAAGACTGTCCTTGGGCCCGGCCCTGTCTTTCCTGCCTCAATATCAATTTTTTTTTTTTTTTTTAGAGTTTGCATTTAGAAAAAAAAAAAAAAAAAAAGTGTGGTCTGAGAAGGGAACTTACTTCCAATACCTGCAGGATTAGAGGAGGGGGGCTAGGAAAGGGGGAAAGACACAGGGAAGAGCAGAGTTAAAAGGTATCTAAAAGGCAACTTTACCAGTAACCAGATTCTCTCAAGTTACAGTGGGCAAGGATGAACTTGAGAATAGATTTATTTTGTATATAATTTAATTTGTATATAATTTATTTTGTATATAAGTCCAAACTCAGAGATGAAGGAAACATGACTTTCTATCGTTTAAAATTATAAATTGATATTATATGGTTAATATCCCTCAGGCTCTGAACCCCCATCCCTGTGAACTGGCAGGAAGTTTAGCCTCTTACTCGAGGCTGAATCAGAACTAGTTTCATGTTGCCGTAGGCATTGGTGAGTGTCTACCACCAGGGCACCATCTGCTTCAGTCTCCGTGGTGCCTTCAGTTCTAAAGGTTCTGTGGTTTACAGTCCACACCTGGGGTCTGAGGATCCCTGGCAGCCTAAGGACACCCCGTCCCCCTGGGAGCACCACCAGTCTTCCCTGGAGGTCTCGCTACCTCCCAGGAGGACTCCCACTCTGAACCAGAGACCCCTCTCCCTCCCAGCCTCAAGGACTCTCCTCGGCAGCTCACTGCTCCTTCAATACGCCCCTCCTTCTGGGACACCTGGCATCGATGGGCTCAGCTTCATTCACAATAGGAAACCCTACTGCGTTTAGACCGCTTCTGCTTATGACTGACAAAACTCCTGAATCATGAGATGAAAGAGTGAACCCTGAGTATATTGAGAGGAAATCACCTCAGAAGGAGGAAACAGAAAGAAAAAGACACCAAGGTGGGTGTAGAGGCCAGTGTGACTTGAATGGAGTGAGTGAAGGAGGGAGCAAATAAGTGAATGATGAGACCAAATTAGTGATAGGTCCAAATTATGCAAAAAAAGAAAAATTTCAAGAATAATGACGACCATTTATACAGTGCTTACTAACTACAAGCCAGGACGGTCCTAACTCCTAACAACCCTACAAGTTGGCACTATTATTATCTCCATTTCACAGATGAGGAAACTGAGAGTCAGAAAGGAATGATCGATTCCCTGAGCAAGTGGAAAATCAGGACTCAAACTCAGGCAGATGTCTCCAGAATCCAAATGCTGAAACACTACACCACACTCTCCATCGAAGCAAAGAGTCATAAAAAAGAAGAAGAGCCAAGAGGATGAGAAGACAAGCCACAGGCTGGGAGAAAATATTTGCAAAATACACATCTGATAAAGGACTGTTATTCAAAACATACAAAACCCCTTAAAACCCAATAGTATAAAAAATAATAATAATTTTTTAAATGGGCTAAAGACCTGAACAGACACCTCATCAGAGGAAACATACAGATGGCAAATAAGCACATGAGAAATGTTCAACATCATATGCCATCAGGGAATTGCAAATTAAAACAACAATGAGATATCACTTCGCACCTATTAGAAAGGCCAAAATCCAGAACAATGATGACATCAAATGCTGGCAAGGATGTGGACCACAGAAACTCTCCTTCATCACTGGTGGGAATGCAAAATGGTTTGGTCAGTCATTTTGGAAGACAGCTTGGCATTTTCTTTGTTTGTGTTCTACACCTGTGACTCTACTTCTGTTTCGTAAATAAGTACATTGACATCATTTTTTTAGATTCCACTTATAAGCGACATCCTATGTCCTTCTCTGTCTGACTTACTTAGTATGATAATCTCTAGGTCCATCCATGTTGCTGCAAATGGCATCATTTCATTCTTTTTTATGGCTGAGTAATATTCCATTGTATATAAGTACCATATCTTCTTTATCCATTCGTCTGTTGATGGACATTTAGGTAGCTTCCATGTTTTGGGACAGCTTGGAATTTTCTTACAAAACTAAACATACTCTTACCATACAATCCGGTAATTGCATGCTTGGTGTTTACTCAAAGGACTTAAAAAAATAATGTCCAAAACCCTGCACACAGATGTTTACTGCAGCTTTATTCATAAGTGCCATAACTTGGAAGCAACCAAGATGTCCATGAGTAGATGAACAGATAAAGAGACTGTGGTCCATCCACATAATGGAATATTATTCAGCACTAAAAAGAAATGAGCTATTAAGCAATGAAAACACATGGAGGAATCTTAAATGCATATTACTAAGCAAAAGAAGCCAATCTGAAAAGGCTACATTCTGTGTGATTCTAACTACATGATGTTCTGGAAAAGGCAAAACTCGGCACTGAAAGGAAAGTAAGAGACAGTAAAAGTGATTTCCAGAAGTTAGGAGGGAGGAAAGGATGAGTTGGTGGAGCACAGAGGACTTTTAAGGCAGTGAAACTATCCTGTATGATACTATAATGGCAATATATGTCACTATACATTTGTCAAAACCTAGGGAATGTACAGTGCCAAGAGTGAACTCCGATGCAGACTATGGACTTTGGGTGATAATGATGTGTCAATGTAGGTTCATCAGTTGTAATAAATGTTCCATTCCAGTGCAGAATGTTGATAATAGGGGAGGCTGGGGGGTGGCGGAGGCAGGGTGTATATGGAATATTTCTGTATCTTCTGCTCAATTTTGCTGTAAACCTAAGTTGCTCTTAAAAAAATAAAGTCTGTTTAAAATAATAATTAGAAGTGTATGTGGTAGGGACGGGGGGTGGGGGGGGACCTAGCTCACACTGAAGGCAGAAGAACAAGGTAAAATATAGGGAGATGGGTGCAGATTCATGTTTCAAAAAAAAATTACTTCTGTGTAAGGGCCCATGCATTTGATTTATTTATCAAGTATTCACTGGGTAGCCATACCATATACTTTGAGAGAGAACAGTGATAAATCAGTAAAGAGACAAGGTTCCCACTCACATGGACTTACACCCCATCCCCTCTGAGAATGTCACATATTCAAATCTTTCAGAAAGAGAATCTAATTGGGCTATTTAATCAAAATCCTATATATAGAGGCAGGATTCTCACAAAAGGCCGCCTCCATAGGCTGCTTTTGGCTCAAGTGCCTGCCCAGTTACCTGCGGTCAGGTGGAGGGTTCACATGACACTAAATATGACACGTCAATGAGAGGCTCCAAAGACAGCTGGGGATGTAGAGGCCCTTGGAGTATTAGTGACACCATTCCAGGAAAACCACAGTCTTAAAACTCAGTCTTAGATACTCTACTCAGATTTCTATTTGACAGGAGCTCAAGGAGGAGCATTAAATTTGAGGGGAAGAAACACAGACAGAGAAACACATAGTTATACAGAATTGGAAAAACCAACCCCACAATTAGATTCCAGTTCCTTTATATCCAAGACAAGGCTCTGTTAGCGCCGGTTACAGGAGATGCATTCTGGCCCAATCTCCAGCTTTCGGTACCACCTGCTCCCTTTGTGTGAAGGATTGTGATTTTGGACAAGTAAAAAGTATAAACAGATTTCTAAAGGGTTCCATTAATAAAGGAAACTAAAAGGCAAAAGAAAAATTCATCTGATTCCCTGGTTCTGATTTATTAGGTGTCAGTGAATAAACAGGGCTCTTTGATGCCAAGTGCGATGCTTTGAAATTGCTGCCCTGCCCCCCACGAAACCAGAAGGACTACTTTGCTGGACCGTGGGATTGACTGGTTAGTGTTTCTGGCTAAAGGATAGTCTATTTTTACTCTTTGGCTAGTGGGATTGAGTTTGGTTTGAACAGCTAGGACCCAAAACAATTTGTGTAGTTCCACAGCATAACTGCAATTCTTCCTTTCCATCTGTTGCTGCTTGATTATTTTATTATTGTCCATGATGTCATTATTTTTGCTGTGGTTCATTTGGCATGAACTGAGTCCATTCCCTCCACCACGTGTGGCTTATACAACATCACTAGAAAAAGCAACGTGGAGAGATTGATTGATGGATGTTACTGAGTATGAATCACTAAATCTGATTTTTAGCAGCTGTTTCGTGGCACATCTTCCCCCTCGTGTCCCCTCGGCCCTTTCTAATAGTTATGCAGCATCTTCTCACCCTTGAACACAAGGGAGAAAAATCCAGAGGTCCAATTATCCTTTTAGTAAAATTCTCACGAGCTTTGAGACCTGAGAAGCAACACTGTTCTATGTCCCAGTGGCTTGAGCCCTGATGGGAGAAGAGAAACTGACACTTGTCCGAGCTGAGAGGCTCTGGGCACCAGCAGAACTGCTTTGGGGGCCTAATGGCCAGGTTCGATGCAAGGCTGAGCACAGGGAAACCCTCCCCCGCATTGCAGCAGAGGGACACGACAGCAGTACACTGCAGGGACTGTGGCACATTCGTGAAAGAACACAAGGTGCCCGTTGCACCCAGCAGAATGGCAGGGAATCAGACTCGTCCAAGAAGACCCCAGCAGCAGTACAGCAGAGAGTTGCTGCCCTCAAATGGTCTGCAGGATACATTTCAAAGAACGACTTGGGTGAAAGAACCTGAGTGGGATTTTTTCTCAAACACATGACACATCCCTGGAGGGCTCCAGGAGGCCAGTGGGGATCCAGCAGGAGGATGAAAAAACAATAAGCCTCTCTCATATGGATGTTTATCTTAAAGTGGCTTTATTTGTACCAACAAGCTGGTGAGGCCTGGGATATTCGTCTTACCTGAAGTAATTTGGGTTACTCATAGTAAATAATCAATGTCGGTTAAAAAGAGTAGAGATAAGATACAGAAAAGAAACATGCCTCACATGTCACTCACTATTTTGCCAAGAGCCTGCCCTTCTAAGGTGCCTTGGGTTATTATAACCTTATATTTAAATTTTAATTATAACAAAAATTGTCTCCTGCCCAGAAGGATGTGTGAAAAACCAATCATAAACACTTGCCAACTCAGTGGTGAAAAGTTATCTGCTCCAAGAGTAGATTCTTTGGCTCAGTCTTGGAAGGAGAAGGTGGGAAAGTTTAATTCCGAGACCTCACACCAGGCTGACTGGCCAAAGCTAAGCAGACTTCGAATCACCCAAACTGCTCTGAGCATCTATCAGCTATTCCCAGTCAGGGTCCTCTGATTCTTGAGTTAAATGGAGCAAATCTGTGGCTGCTAATCTTGGTATGGGCCACTACTGGAGCCTTCCAAATGCCAACCCTGTCCTGAAGTAGGTGAAAGTTCTCTCTTCAGAAGGACTGGCAACAGGATGAGGACACATCGTTTTTGACAACCCCAATGCAACGTACAAAGGCTCGACATTAATCAAACTAAATTCCTCAGGATGAGAAAATCAGCCAGATGCCAACTAGTAGGTGGGAAACATAAGTTCTCACCGCCCGAGAAGCATTATATTAAGGCTGACAGGATGCAGTTGGAAAGCCAGCCAAGGCACCATCCCAGGAGGCTGAATTTGGAAATCAATTAGGGGGAAGGAGAGGATGGGAGCCCTGGCACATCTCAGCTGCAGCAGGGCGAGAGTGCAGCTTGAATGGCAGGGCTATATTGATGTCATGTAGCATATGTGTCTCCACCTCTGTTTTAACTTCATGGGGAGAAATCAATAGGGAGGAAAAAGAGACGTAGACTAAGCAGAAAAAAATAATTGTCCACAAGCAAACTTCAGAGGAACTGGGAATTATAAAGGGCAGTCTGGCTGATGGCAAAAGTACGGCTCCTGTTCAGGTGAGGCTGTGGCTCTGTAGGGACTGACCTGCCCTCTCAGGACACCTCCTCGGTGTCCAATTGCCAGGGCTTTGGGCTTGGATGACATCAAGGGGAATTGCTTCTGGGGCAGAAAGGAAATCATGCTACTTGGAGATCAGTCTCTTTCACTCTCTGCTCCTAGTAGCTGAGTCAACTTGGAATACAGGAGTTCTCCTGGACTCTGGGAAGCTGGAAAGGCACTGCAGCTGTGCTGAACAGTCCAGGATGCTCGATGACCCCACTGTGCCCCCGGCCCCTGCAGAGCAAAGCCTCAGGCTGGTCCTGAACTTGGTTGCTGTGCTCCATATCACCTGACTTGAGGCCTTAGTCACACCTGATTGGACCAGGAATAGCACCTGAGGCAAATATAGCCCTCTGTAGGATGGAGAAGGGGAGACAAGGCAGGTGAGGGGGCCTGCTGGGGCTGCTGTATTCTGGAAAGTGGTTAATCAGGAGAAGTTGCTGTGGGGCACCACCCAGATCCCCTTCTCAGGCTCTCACCTTCCCTCATGGGGCGCTGGTAACTAATAGATCTCAGCTGCTGCATTCCCTGGGAATCGCCCTCAGTGGAAGAGAACCACCTCTCCCAACGTCATGTCCCCCCGCCCAACCCAGAGGGCAACCCACATCCAATGACGGGTCAATGTCAAGGTATAGAGACTTAATCTGATTGCCTGAACAACTCTGAATGCCCAGCCCAGCCCCAAGCACCCATGGGATCCGCTGAGGTCTTTGTTAATGTCACCGAACCAAACTTGGGTCCATTCACCCACACGCATTAAAGCCAATCAATTTACATTGGGTTGTGGTGAAAGAAAGTGCAGCATTTATTGTAAGGCACCAAACAAGGAGTCAGGGACATAGTGCTGAAAAAACCCAAACTCCCAGATGGGTTGCAAGAAAGCTTTTTTTTAAAATTGGAGTATAGGGCTTCCCTGGTGGCGCAGTGGTTGAGAGTCTGCCTGCCGATGCAGGGGACGCGGGTTCGTGCCCTGGTCTGGGAAGATCCCACATGCCGCGGAGCGGCTGGGCCCGTGAGCCATGGCCTCTGAGCCTGCGTGTCCGGAGCCTGTGCTCCGCAACGGGAGAGGCCACAGCAGTGAGAGGCCTGCGTACGACAAAAAAAAAAAAAAAAAAAATTGGAGTATAGCTGATTTACAATGTTGTGTTAGTCTCTGCTGTAAAGCAGAGTGAATCAGTTATACATATACATATATCAGCTCTTTTTTAGATTCTTTCCCCATGTAGGTCATTACAGAGCATTGAGTAGAGTTCCCTGTGCTACACAGTGGGTCTTTATTAGCTATCTATTAAGAAAGCATTTTTAAAGGCCAAGTGAGGGGGGGCGGTCACAGGGTTTGTGATTAGCTTGTGTACAATTCTCTGATTGGTTGATGGTGAGGTAACAGGGAGGTGTCACAGGGGTTAACATTTTCAATCCTTAGGCTCCAGGAGGCCTGAGGGCTACATACTTGTGTTCATCAAGTAGTTAACATCTTCCATTTGGTAGGGATTTTCACAACTGTAAAACAAATCAGGAAATGTGTAGCAGATACTATTATCTAGGGACTTCAGAGAGGAGCTAAGGCAGAGGATATAGGGGAGGGGTCTGTCCCTGGAAGGTCGCATATGGTCCTGCTCCGTTAATTTAAGATGCATCACAGTTCAACTTCTCCTCTGCCCTGTCCTATTTTCTTAACTCCTCCATGGTGCTAATCTCCCCCAAAATTCCTGCAGGCAAATCTCCATTTGAGAGCTTGTTTCCAGGGAACCAGACCTAAGATGCCATCCAATCTGATCTTCTTAGGAAGGTTGACTTGAAAGATAGATAAATGATGATAGATAGATGATAGATAGACAGACAGACAGATAGATAGGTAGGTAGATGGATAGATGATAGATAAACAGATAGATAGATGGATAGATAAATGATAGATAAATAGATGGATAGATAGATGATAGATAGATAGATGGATAGATGATAGGTAGATGGATAGATGATAGATGATAGATAAATAGATAGATAGATAGATGGATAGATGGATAGATAGACAGATAGATAGATAGATAGATACATAGATAGATAGATAGATAGAAGACAGAGGATAGGACAGAAGGCCAGAGGCACACAGAGAATGCAGGAAGCACAGGCAGTGAGGCAGCAGAAGACACAAGGCAATAGAAGCTATGAATATGCAGAAGCCGTGAGTTGGAGGAAAAGGAAGGTTAGTGGAGGGTGTAACAGAAGCTCCATCATAAAAATAGCAGGACTCAAGGGTGCGTTATCCACTCCCGAGATGGTGACTACTGGAGCTTCTTATTTCCCTTTTTTTTAAAGTTTTAATTATAGTAAGAAACACATAACATGAAGTTTACCATCTTGCCCATTTTTTAAGTGTGCACAGTTCTATTGGTGCTTTTAATTTCCTTACTTTCTTCATGAAGCACAACGTCTGGAAGGAGAGAGTCTCTGTTTCTGAAAGAACCCAACCCAAAGCACAGGGGGTGAGAGCAGAGGCCCGAAGATAAACAGACCTAAGTGCAATCCTCACTCTGCAGCTTTCTATTAATGGGACTTTGGGCAAGTTGTTAGACCCAATAAGCCTTGATGTCTTAATCTGTATCATGGGCTCGGGGTGGGCAGGAGGGCACAATGATGGGGAAATGCAGGCAGACAGATCAGCTCTGGTGCAGACAGAAATGGGATCCTGGGCAAGTTTCTTCTCCTCCCTGAGCCTCAGTGATCTCACCTGTCAAGTGGGAAATTATAGTGCCTTCCTCATAACATTATACAAGGATCGAATGACATAACCCTCGTTGCAAGTTCTTTTTTTAACAGATTGATCAATTTTTATTTCTTCTTGTATTTTTTTAATTGAGGCATAGCTGGTTTACACTAACTCTGTAAGTTCTTAATAATTGGGAGCTACTTTGTTATTGAGCTCTTTAACTCTGGTTAAAATAGCCAGAGCTGAATTAGGAAATTTGTGTGGGTTTTAAAAAGTGTTTCTCTGGTGGGTAAGAATAAGACCAAGAGGTAAATCTCTAGGGAGCAGGAAGAACTCTCCCTGCCACAAAAAACACCACCCTCCATGTGTTAAAAAGCCGCCCTGGTACAAATCAAAGTCTCTTCTCTCACTGTTCCTCCTGTTCAGCTGCAGCGACTGGAGGCCAAGTCTGGGATTTAGATGGAAGCTTCTGCCGGAACTTCCCGGCAGGGACTCCTCCTGGCCCCAGATTTCGGAGCAATAAATAAGGCTCAGAGGCAATGACCTGGTAGGGAGGCCGTCTGGCAGAGCGGCAGGCTGGTGGGAACGAATGGGCTGCAACGGGGGGTCCTAGTCTGCATGTCTGCTCCCGTTGTAACAAACAGACACACAAATGCCAGGAAAAGACTCCGCTGTGTCCTAGTCCTTCTGCCCCCCCACCCCCACCCCACCTCACTCCATCCCAACCGCCTTTCTCCTAATTGTCCTGTCTACTCCACTGGTCCTTTGCAGCTCAATCCATAAACATGGAAAAACATGTCACTGGCCCAATCCCCCCTACATCGTGTGTGTGATGGCACTTTATAGAGTCTGTCTGTATCCACCACTCTCCCCATCTCTCTTGGCCTCTCTTCCACTCCTTCTGCTTCTCCATCTCTGTGTCATACTTGCTCTTTCTTCCACCTCTACTGTTCCCCTCTCCTTCTCTCTTGAACTCTGTTTCTCTCTAGCTCTGTACCTCTCTGTGTCTCACCTCTAGCTCTGTCATTCAGTTCCCCCTGTAGCCCTGTGTGTCTTTCTTTATTTCTTGGTCTTTCTCTCTATTTGCCTCTCACCAATCTGCTGTGTGACCCGATGAAACTCCTTTGCCCTCTCTGGCTCTTAATCTCTTGTCTGCAAAATAAGGCTCCTGGGCTTCCCTGGTGGCGCAGTGGTTGAGAGTCCGCCTGCCGATGCAGGGGACACGGGTTCGTGCCCCGGTCCGGGAAGATCCCACATGATGTGGAGCGGCTAGGCCCGTGAGCCACGGCTGCTGAGCCTGCGCGTCCAGAGCCTGCGCTCTGCAACGGAAGAGGCCACAACAGTGAGAGGCCCGCGTACCGCAAAAAAAAAAAAAAAAAGAAAGAAAGAAAATAGGAGGCCAGAAAGAAAGAGAAAGAAAGGAAGGAAGGAAGGAAGAAAGGAAGAAAGAAAGAAATGCCTACTTCCAGTTGCTACTACTTTTGTAGATGGGGGCTCAGAGAGGTTCAACAATCTACCTGCAGAGCCAGAATTCAACTCCAGGTCCACCGAGCTCTAAATACAGGGCATTTCCCACTATTCCACACTGACATTCACACAATGTGCAATCAGTAGCTCTTGACCTCTATATCTCTTTCTCCAAAAATTAAGTATAAATAAAGGACAGCTGTTTTATCAACTAAGTACCTATGTAAAGATGGTACGAGGAGGATATGAGTCTGGATAATCCATGCCCCCTCTTAACCTAACCATTTTGGTCAAGGAAGTCCATGCACAAGTCATCCCATACTAAACTAATCATTCTGGCCTCCTCCCTCTCCCACTAGTCCATGTCATGAAGCCCAGCATATGCTCTCCATTGTGCAGCATGACCATTTATATACCCAGACTACAGAAGTATCTCACATGGGTAAGAGGAAGCAGACCTCTCTTACTCCAAAGTGGGGGGTATGAATTTGTCCCGCCTTTCAGAAGGGCAATTGGCAAACCTGCATCAAGAGTGTTAAGCCACAGCAATCAGAGAAGAAGAGGAAACAAAAGGAATCCAAATTGGAAAGGAAGAAGTAACACTGTCACTGTTTGCAGATGACATGATACTATACATAGAAAATCCTAAATGCACCACCAGAAAACTACTAGAGCTGGTCAATATATTTGGTAAAGTTGTGGGATACAAAATTAATATACAGAAATCTGTTGCATTTCTATACACTGACAATGAAATATCAGAAAGAGAAACTAAAGAAACAATGCCATTTCCCATCACATCAAAAAGAATAAAATACCTAGGAATAAACTGACCTAAGGAGGAAAGACCTGTACTCCAAAAACTATATAACACTGATGAAAGAAACTGAAGATGACACAAACAGATGGAAAGATATACCATGTTCTTGGATTGAAAGAATCAATATTGTTAAAATGACCATACTACCCAAGGCACTGTACAGATTAAATGCAATCCTTATCAAATTACCAATGGCACTTTTCACAGAACTGGAATAAAAAAATTTTAAATTTGTACTAAAACTAAAAAACCTCAAATAGCAAAAACAATCTTGAAAAGGAAAAATGGAGCTGGAGGAATCACATTCTCTGGCTTCAGACTATACTACAAAGCTACAGTAATCAAATCAGTATGGTACTGGCAACAAAAACAGACACATAGATCAATGGAACAGGATAGAAAGTCCATAAATAAACCTATACACTTATGGTCAATTAATCTACGTCAAAGGAGGCAAGAATATACAATGGAGAAAAGACAGTCCCTTTAACAAGTGGTGCTAGGAAAACTGGACAGCTACATGTAAAAGAATAAAGTTAGAAGATTCTCTAACACCATACACAAAAATAAACTCAAAATGGATTAAAGATCTAAATGTTAGACCAGATACTATAAAACTCCCAGAGGAAAACATAGGCAGGACACTTTTTGACATAAATCCTGCAATATCTTTTGGGATCCATCTCCTAGACTAATGAAAACAAAAGCAAAAATAAACACATGGGACCTAATTAAACTTAAAAACTTTTGCACAGCAAAGGAAACCATAAATAAAATGAAAAGACAGAAAACCTATAGAATGGGAGAAAACATTTGCAAACAATGCAACCAACAAGCAATTAATTTCCGAAATAAACAAACAGCTCATACAGCTCAATATCACAAAAACAAACAACCCAATCAAAAAAATGGGCAAAAGACCTAATTAGATATTTCTCCAAAGAAGACATACAGATGGCCAATAGGCACATAAAAAGATGCTCAACAATGCTAATTATTAGAGAAAATGCAAATAAAAACTACAATGAGGTATCACCTCACACCAGTCAGAATGGGCATCATCAAAAAGTCTACAAATAAATGCTGGAGAGGGTGGAGAAAAAGGAACCCTCCTACCCTGTGGGTGGGAATGTAAATTAGTGCAGCCACTATGGAAAATAGTATGCAGGTTCCTTAAAAAACTAAAAATAGAGCTACCATATGACCCAGCAATCCCACCTCTGGGCATATATCCAGAGAAAACTCTAATTTGAAAATATACATGCACCCTAATATTCATAGCAGCATAGCAGCACTATTTACAATAGCCAAGACATGGAAGCATCCTAAATGTCCATCAACAGATGAATGGATAAAGAAGATGTGGTATATATATATGCAATGGAATACTACTCAGCCATAAAAAAGAATGAAATAATGCCATTTGCAGCAACATGGATGGACCTAGAGATTATCATACTAAATGAAGTAAGCTGGAGAAAGACAAATATCATATATCACATATGTGGAATCTCAAAAAAATGATGCAAATGAACTTATTTACAAAACAGAAATAGATTTACAGACATAGAAAATAAACTAACGGTTACCAAAGGGGAAAGGGCAGAAGGGATAAATCTGGAATTTGGGATTAACAGATACACACTACTATATACAAAATAGATAACCAACAAGGACCTACCATTTAGCACAGGGAACTATATTCAATATCTTGTAATAACCTATAATGGAAAATAATCTAAAATATATGCATACATACACACACACACACACACACACACATATACTTACTGAGTCATTTTGCTGTACACCTGAAACACTATAAATCAATTCTACTTCAATAAAAAATTAAAAAATTTTCAAAAGGGAGTTAAATGTTCATACTCTTTCATCCCACCATTCCAATTCCAGGAGTCTATTCTAAGGAAACAATGAGTTACATCAAATGTTCAAAGCAGCATTGCTTATGAAAGTAAAAATCAAAAACTCTAAGTGTTAGGGACGTAAGGAAATGGTTAGTAACTACAGCTAACTCTTATGGACACTTTATTCCAGACATTGTGCTTATCCCATTTTTGGTGACCTGGAGAATGCACCTCACAGATCTCCAGCTAAAGGGCCCAAGCTAAATGACCAAGAACCCAGGTGCTGCCACTGGAAAGCTATCACTGTATTTGCATGAAAGCCATGCATCCACGGGATGCTTCCAACCAATGTCCAGTGTCTGAGAGCAGCAAGATACCAAGACAGGCCATTCTGGGAGACGTGAGACTCCTCTGACAGCCAACATTGGCTCAAGATCTCCCTGACAGCCTTGTGAACCTTCCTTAGACAGCATGATAGTCTAGGATGCTTTCACCCAACCTTCTGTCCCTCTCTCCACTCAAGGTCAGACTTGCATTGTGGCCTGGTGGCTCCTCTAGCCTTCTCTGGCTCCCTCACTTTTTCCTTTCACAAGCATGTCCCCTAATACCACCCCTGATCCTGTCTTTGTGTCCGCTTCTCCGAAAACTGGAACTAACACAAGTGAGGCCAGATGTGGACTGAGAAAATAGGCAGTAAGATGGGGATCTGAGACTAGCTCACCCAATGCCAGGCAGGTGAGGAAGATGGCTTCCTGGTTGAAAAGTGAATATGGATACTCTCTGTCACAAGCTGGTGGCTGAATTATTAAAAATTTCACTGATGGTGACCTGGGATAATGTCCCCGTGGAAGGAAATACTGTAGCAAGTGTAGTGATAGAAGCAATTTAAAAATAGGGGGCTAGCAATGCAGAGTTGGCTGGTTACCACCAAGTTGTATCGATGCCCTACGGAAGAATACGGAAAGAATAGAGGCTGTCAACAAATAGTTAATGGCAAAGTGTGAGACCCAGAGAGGCTTTATCTTCTATAAGGGAAGAGCAGACACAGCTGGGTAGCAGGCTGATGACCTCATTGCTAGAATGTACAGAGCCCCAGAGACATTTGAATGCTCAGCCACGGTAGGTCTGTTATGCAAAGGATAGGGGCCTGGTGGGGAAAGGCTGGCATCCAGAAACATGGAATGAGGACATGTGGCTGGAGGCCAACCAGGATAAGGAGGGTATGGATTCTGCAAACCCCCCTGGAGTCTCTGGGTTTGCAGACGTGGCCCACTCTTCCCCAGTAAGAGCTCCACTGTGCTGGAAGATGCTGCAGAAGCTTCTCCCTGACAAGGCAACAGGTGTTCCCCTCAGGAGCTGCCCCCACCTCCGTTACTGGATGCCAGGCCACTAACTAGGGCTAAATCCTAGGATAAGCTGGCTGGATAAGGGAGGAGAGAGGCTACATACCTAAAGAATTATCCAGCATGTACAGCCATGTTGCTTCCCCCAGGCTGCCCCAGCCAATGCCTGTGCCTGCCAGGGTTGATGAGACAGGTCTGTTTCCTGGGAGGCACTGGACTCCTACGGTCGATAAGAATACAGAGATAGATGTGGAAACGGAGAAACAGATGTGAGTGCAACTTCCTATAAAATATAATCTACACTTACAGGCACACACGAAACGGACAGGAATCCAAGAGAAATGAGTGCCTATTCACCAAAAGACATTTTCAAGAATGTGTGTCCTTTATTTATAACACCTAAAAACTGTAAACAACTCAAAGGTTCATCAATGGAAAAACAGTGGTATAGGATACAATGGAATCACAATATAGCAATAGAATAGCAATAACAAAGAATATAGCTACATACAATAACAAGATAGATGAATCTCACAAATATAATGTTGAATAAAAGAAGCTAGACCCACAAGGGATATTCCACATGAGTCCATTTACATTAAGTTCAAAATCATGGAAACTATTGCGAGAAGGACCAAAATAAGGGAGACAGAGAGGTGAGTACTGACTGAAAAGGGAATTGTGGGGTGTTGTTGGAAACATTATTTATCTTGACCTAGGTGGTGGATACATCGATGTATAAGTAAAAATTCATTATAAGTTGGACACTCAAATTTTCTATGCTTTATCATATGATTGCTATGATTCAATAAAATGTTTCAAGTACAATGAAAAGACGAGGGAGTACAACAAAAATGTTCACACTGGCTATCTCTGCTTGATGGAATTAAGAAGAATTTTTAATCCCTTCATTACAAGTTTCTGCATTTCCTCAATCTTCTCCAAAGAGTATGCTTGTCAGGAAGCAAAAACAACAAGAGTTATTCTTAAGAAAGGAAATATATCAGGCAGTGATGTGCAAACTTCACACTGATGTCAGACGTGGGGCATTTTACATGCAAAGCTGGTATCATGAACTGTCTGGGCCACAGAAACATTACTCTTTGTCCTGATTTTGCCCAGTTCATCACAATCCTAAAGCAGTAACAGCATTGACAGTATAGTTAAGTAACTCTCTCTATGGTAATGTTTTCCAGAAATTAAAACTTGAGTCTGTTATTTAGAACCCAAAAGCCATGTTACTTTTAAGTATTTAGGCCCACTGCATATTGTTGCTTAAAAAGTACCAACAATACCTCAAATCAAGCCACAATTATAGACCTGTAAAATGTACAGCCATTATTATGTCTGGGCAAATACCTCAATTCCACTTGCATTTTAATTGTCGTTTTCTAGTATTGAAGTTGCTAATGCTTTCGTTGCCTCTTAATGACTACCCTTAGCAAACAAATTTTGTGCCTTACAATTAGTGATTTTCTTCCTAATTACGGTTTTTAAAAATTTTCACATGAGATGATAAAAAATTTATGTTTTGCCCAAGAACTAGCTTATTACTTAAATGAAAATTTGTCTAATAGCAGCCTTTTAGATACTCTGTCAAAATCAAAAGCAGCATTCAGAGAAGAGAGAGGTTGCTTTCATATTAACATTAGAAATTAATTTCTGGGTAGGGGCTGGGAGTGACATGTAGGAGGCATAATTTCTTCCAAAAAGATTAAAATAGATATTCTTTCTTGGAGTCCGTGGCATTTAAAAGTGTTAAATATTTCCTTCCCTCCCTCCCTCTGTGTGTGTGTCTCTCTCCCTCTCCCTCCCTCTTTTGTACCTTTTTCTTTGCCTGTGGTATGTAGATATATATCCAGCCTTTGGGATTCAAACTGCAGAATGGGAAAGGAGTAATCTCTGGTGTTAGGATCTGGTAATTTCAATATTGCTATATGATCAAGGTACCTAATCTTCCACCTAGGATTAGATTATTTAATTTCACTTAAAGCTCCCACCCTCCACCCAGATGTATTTGGTGTATGTCAAATGCTTTTGCCAGCCAGGACACACTGACCTAGGACAAATATCCTACCCGTTCTTTGGGTTTTGAACCATAAATACGGCATGCTGGGAATGAAACAGAATCTAATATTGTCCCCCAAACAAGCAGCCCTATTCTCTCTGGCAGATGCAGTCTGGTTCACTTGGCTGGGTTTGTTAATAATATGGAGGGAAAGCAAACTTTATCAAAACGTAGTGACATTTTTCTCATCGAATAAAATCCATAAAAGATTTAGGCACGACCCAAACAATTTACATCTTAAATATTCATGTGCTAGTCCCAGCCCTGAAATGACATTTAAATTGTGTCTGGGGAATTTGTTGTGAGCTAACTGCCACGGCCCACTTTGGAGGGCTTCAAAGACTGGGAGAGAGAGGGAAATATTGAGACCCTTTTTCCATTTCAGAGATTTAAGAGGGAGCAAATGAAATTTGCTCCCGCTCTCAGACTTGGCCCCCTGGGAAAGGAAACATTGTCCGAAACAAGTAAATAAGGTCCTTTGTGTCAGCAAAGGCTGTGGTGGATGAAATTAATGTCCAAGTGATCCTGGAGTTTCTCAGATGGGCTCTTTTTTTTTTTAATGTTTTTTTATTGTGGTAAAAGTCACATAATATAAAACATACTATTTTAACCATATTTAACTGTATAGTTCAGTGGCATTAAGTACATTCACATTGTTATGCAACTCTCACCATCCTCCATCTCCTGAATTTTTCACCTTCCTAAACTGAGGCTCTGTCCCCATTAAACACTAACTCCCCATTTCCCCTCCCCACCTCCCACTCCCACCTTCACCCCTACCTACTGGCATCTACCAATGTACTTTCTTTTTTTTTTTTTAACATCTTTATTGGAGTATAATTGCTTTACAGTGGTGTGTTAGTTTCTGCCTTATAACAAAGTGAATCAGTTATACATATACATATGTTCCCATATCTCTTCCTTCTTGAGTCTCCCTCCCTCCCACCCTCCCTATCCCACCCCTCTAGGTGGTCACAAAGCACTGAGCTTATTGGAGCATAATTGCTTTACATTGTTGTGTTAGTTTCTGCTGTATAACAAAGTGAACCAGCTATACGTATACATATATCCCCATATCCCCTCCCTCTTGCATCTCCCTCCCACCCTCCCTATCCCACCCCTCTACGTGGTCACAAAGCACTGAGCTGATCTCCCTGTGCTATGCGGCTGCTTCCCACTAGCTAGCTATTTTACATTTGGTAGTGTACATATGTCAATGCTACTCTCTCACTTTGTCCCAGCTTACCCTTCCCCCTCCTCGTGTCCTCAAATCCATTCTCTATGTCTGGGTCTTTATTCCTGTCCTGTCCCTAGGTTCTTCGGAACCCTTTTTTTTTTTTAGATCCCATATATATGTGTTAGCATACAGTATTTGTTTTTCTCAGATAGGTTCTTTAAAGCGAGGTTTCTCATCCTCAGAACTGTTGACATTTGGGGTTGGATAATTCTACTGTGGGGAGCTATTTGTGCATTGTAGGATGTTTAGCAGCATCCCTAGATGCCAGTAGTATCCCCCAAGATGTGACAACCAGTAATGTCTCCAGACACTGCCAAATGTTCCAGGGGTGGGAGGGGAGAGGGAGGGAGGAAGGAAGGAAGACCAGATCTCCCTTGGTTGAGAACCACTGTTTTAAAGACAAAGAAGTCACTTGTCCCTGCTTTATCCTAAACTTGAGGAGATAACTTTTTTTGGACTTTTTTCTCCTTCCATCATTTTTTTATTGAGCTATAATTGACATATGACAGTATGTACATTTAAGCTGTATGGCATGTCGATTTGATACACTTATATATTGCAATATCATGTCACATAGTTATTACTTCCTTTTGTAGTGAGAACAGTTAAGATCTACTCTCTTAACAACTTTGAGGTCTATAATACAGTATTGTTGACTATAACTGCTATGCTCTGCATTGGATCTCCAGGAATTATTTATCCACTAGTGGTAAGTTTGTACCCTTAAACAATATATCCCCAATTCCCACACACCCCAACCCCTGGTAACCACAGTTCTACTGTCTGTTTCTATGAGTTTGATATTTTTAGATTCCACATATAAGCGAGATCATACAGTAGTTATCTTCCTCTGTCTGACTTGTCTCCCTGAGCATAATGCCCTCAAGATTCATCCATGTTGTGACAAATGGCAGGATTAATTGACTCTTTATTTGCTAACCACTTACTGATCACCTACTATGTGCCAAACACTGCTCTAGGCACTTGGGGTACATCAGTGAAGAAAACAGAAAAACAACTCTTCTTTCATAGAGTTTACATTTTTGCAGTGGATACAACCAATACAGAAAATAAGTGAATTTATGATCTGTTAGATGACAAAAGAAAGGAAGAAAGAGAGAAAGAAGGTAGAACAGAGGAGGAGGACCAAGAGTGCTAAGAATGTGCAGTGGAGGCAGGTCATGATATGGAAAGAGCAACATTTTTAAAACTGTTTATTTTACATTGGAGTAAAGATGATTAACAGTGTTGTGATAGTTTCAGGTGCACAGCAAAGGGACTCAGCCATATATATCCATGTATCCATTCTCCCCCAGACTCCCCTCCCATCCAGGCTGCCACACAACACTGAGCAGAGTTCCCTGTGCTATACAGTAGGTCCTTGTTGGTTATCCATTTTAAATAGAGCAGTGTGTGCATGTCAGTCCCAAACTCCCTAACTATCCTTTCCCCTCATCTTTCCCCACTGGTAACCATAAGTTCATTCTCTAAGTCTGTGAGTCTGTTTTCTTTTTTGTAAATAAGTTCATTCGTGTCTTTTTTTTTTTTTTAGATTCCGCATGTAAGGGATATCATACGATATTTCTCTTTCTCTGTCTGACTTACTTCACTCAGTATGACAATCTCTAGGTCCATCCATGTTGCTGCTGCATGGCAGAGGAAACCATAAACAAAATGAAAAGACAGCCCACAGAATGGGAGAAAATACTTGCAAATGATGTGACCGACAAGGGATTAGTCTCCAAAATTTACAAACAGCTCATGAGGCTTAATATCATCCAAACAAGCAACCCAATCAAAAAATGGGCAGAAGACCTAAATGGACATTTCTCCAAAGAAGATATACAGATGGCCAAGAGGCATGAAAAGATGTTCAACTTCGCTAATCATTAGAGAAACGCAAATCGAAACTACACTGGAAAGAGCAACGTTTGAGAAAAAGTGAAGGGACGTGTTACAGTCAGAGGGAACCATCAATGCAAACACTCTGAGATGGAAGGGGAGTGGATGAGTGTCGAGAGCTGAGTGAGCGAGGGGAGAGTAACAGAAGATGAGGTCAGGGAGGTGGTAGGGACAGATCCTGGGGGGCCTTACGGGCCATTATAAGACTTTGGCTCTCACTGTGGTCAAAATGAGGAGGTTGTGGAGCAAATGAATGACATGATCTTACATTTGAACAGTCACTGCCTGCTGTGTTGGGAATAGACTGAATTGGGACAGGGTAGAAGCAAGAAAATCAGTTAGGATGTTACTGCAGTAATCCAAGTGAAAGATGATAGTGGCCAACGGCAATGGAGATGGAAAAGTGGTTGAACTTTAGATATATATTGAAGGAAGAGCAGAAGAGGGTTTCCTGCAGGGTGCGCATGGGATGCAAAGGAAAGAGACATTTGATCTTATCATTTGGAAGGATGGAGTTGACATCAACTAACATGCGAAGGCTAGAGTAGGTTTGAGTGGGAAGAAAGAACAGAAGTTTGGTTTTGAACATGTTGAGTTTGAGGTGTCTATTGGATATGCAAGTGAGGTTTGGAGGTATAACTCTGCAGTTCAGGAGAGAAGTCCAAACTAGAGAAATAAGTTAGAGTTGTCACCATGAAGATAATATCCAAAGTCATGAGGCTAGATGAGATCATCAAGGCAGAGAATACAAAGAACAGAAGAGGGCTAAGAACTGAGTTCACTGCCCTCCAACATTAAGAGTTTAGAAACCAGCCAAGGATGCTGAGAAAGAGCAGTGAATAGAGTAAGAGGAGATCAGGGGGACACAGTAACCTGGAAGTCAGGAGAGAAGGGTTTCATCAAGTATGTCAAGTATGGTTGATGTGTCAAGCAGCCATTGGCTTGAGGTCAACATGAAGGTCAACATGGAGGTCACTGGTGACCTTCACAAAAGCATTTTCAGTGTAGTGCAGGAGGCTAATACCTGATGGAGTAAGAGTATTTTTAATGGAAGGGAAAGAACCGAAATTAGGCAATATATAAAGATCTTTTGAGTTTCGATGCAAAGGGAAGAAAAGAAATGAAGTGGTATCTGGTAGAGAAAGTTGGGTCAAGAAACAAAAGGATGTTTGTGGGGTTTTGTCATTTTAGAAGTTTTAGATTTACAGAATTATTGTGAAGATAGTACAGAGTTCATAGATACCCCATACCCAGTTTCCCTATTATTAATATCTTGCTCATATCTTAGTATGAGACATTGCCACAATTCATGAACAAATATTGATACATTGTTATTAATTAAAATCCATTTATTCCAATTTCCTCATTTTTCCCTAATGCCCTTTTTCTGTCCCAGTATCCCATCCAGGACACCACATTACATTCAGTAGTCATGTCCCTTAGTCTCCTCTCAGTTGGATGGTTTTCTCAGACTTCCCTTGTTTTTTATGAACTTGACAGTTTTGAGGATTATTATCATTAGTATTAGTCGGGTATTTTGTAGACCATCCCTCAATTTGAATTTTTTTAATAGATCTTTATTGGAGTATAATTGCTTCACAATACCATGTTAGTTTCTGTTGTACAACAAAGTGAATCAGCCATATGCATACACATGTCCCCATATCCCCTCCCTCTTGAGCCTCCCTCCCACCCTCCCTATCCCACCCCTCTAGGTCATTGCAAAGCACCAAGCTGATCTCCCTGTGCTATGCAGCAGCTTCCCACTAGCTAACTATTGTACATTCGGTAGTGTATATATGTCAATGCTACTCTCACTTCACCCCATCCTCCTACCCCGTGTCCTCAAGTCCATTCTCTATGTCTACATCTTTCTTCCTGCCCTGCAACTAGGTTCATCAGTACCACTCAGGTCCTTTTTTTTTTTTTTTTAGATTCCATATATATGCGTTAGCATACGGTATTTGCTTTTCTCTCTGACTTATTTCACTCTGTATGACAGGCTCTAGGTCCACCCACCTCACTACAAATAACTCAGTTTTGTTTCTTTTTATGGCTGAGTAGTATTCCATTGTATATACGTGCCACATCTTCTTTATCCATTCATCTGTCAATGGACATTTAGGTTGGTTCCATGTCCTGGCGATTGTAAATAGCCTCAATTTGAATTTATCTCATGTTTTTCTCATGAGAATGTATGGAGGTAATGTATTTTGGGGGGAGGAAGAACACAGAGATAAAGTGCCATTCTCATAATATCATATTAAGGGACATACTATCAACGTGTTTGTCAGATTTCTCCCCTATAAAGTTACCTTTTTTATCCCTTTCCATACTGTACTCTTTTGAAGAAAATCACTATGTGCAACCTGCATCTAGGAAATGGGGAGCTATTCTCCATCTCTTTAAGGGCAGAGTATTTACATAAATTATTTGGCTCTTCATGGGAGGTTTGACTCTTCTCTTTCATTTATCTATAATACTTATCCACTTATTAATTTATATCAATATAGACGCATGGATATTTAATTTTTTATACATTGGGTTATAATCCAATACAACTTTATTTTCTTGCACAAATTGTTCCAGGTTTGACCATTGGAAGCCCTTTCCGTTGGCTTCTGTATCCCTTTGACATACTCCCATCATTATGAGATTCTGTCTTCCTTTCTTTCTTTCTTCGATATTTTTAAATTTCTGCCACTACAAGATACTCCAGGCTTATCTTGTATATTTCCTATCCAAGCCCTAGAATCAGTATCTCTAAGGAGCCTGGTTCAAAAGGGTTTTTTTTTTTTTTTTTAAATGGAAGAAATAATAGTGTGTTTACATAATGATGAGAATTATTCCGAAAAGAGAAAAATAATGATGTAGGAGGAAAGGGAAGAATAGATGGAGTGATGTTCTTAAACAGTCAAAGGGAGATGGGATCTAGTGCATTAGTAGAAGGAATGTCTCTAGATGGGAGCACAAATAGTTCACCTACGGGCACATGTGGGAAGTCATTGTTGGGTGAGTGCCAATGCCAGGATGTGGGGAGATGAGCTTGTGGGAGTCAGTGTGAGCTCACTTGTTGATTCATTTTTCCCAATGAGAAAAGAAACATGATCATCAGCTGAGAGTGAGGATGGGGAAGAAATGGAGTTTGAGAAGAGAGAAGAGGTATAAAACAGTTGTTTAAGAAAGTGAGAGATACTATGGAAAACAGCATGGATATTCCTCAAAAAAAAGGTTAAAAATAGAGCTACCATATGACAAAGAAATCCCACTGCTGGATATTTGTCCAAAAGAACTGAAATCAGTATCTTGAAGGATATTAGCATTCCAATATTCCTTGAGGCACTATTCACAATAACCAAGATACGGAAACAACCTAAACATCCATCAGTGGATGAGCGGATAAAGAAAATGTGGTGTATACATGTAATGAAATACGATTCAGCCTTCAAAAAAGAAGGACATCCTGCGATGTGCTGCAACATGGAGGCACCTTGAGGACATCATGCTGATGAGATAAGTCAACCATAAAAGGACAAATTCTGCATGATTCCACTCATATGAGGTATCTAAACTAGTCAAACTCATGGAGTCAGAAAATAAAATGGTGGTTGCCAGGGATTGGAGGAAGGGGGGGAATGGGGAATTGCTCAGCAACAGGCATAAAGTCTCGATTATGCAAGTCGAATAAGTTCTAGAAATCTGTACAACATTGTGCCTATAGTTAACGATACTGCCTTTTGCACACTTAAAATTTTTTTAAGAGGGTGTATCTCATGCTAAATGCTCTTACCACAACAAAATTAAGTTAAAAAAGAAAAGAAAGTGGGAGGGTGAATGGACAAGGAAAGTGCATTGTAGCCGCCTGGCAGTGTTAAGGGCCCACATACAACAAGAAAATATTCTGAGTCTGCTGAACTCCAAACCCTCAAATGGGAAAACACCCTCAGAGACTGGAGTGATGGAACATGGACGGGCAGAGTCTGGATCTGCAGATGTAATCTCTCCTGCCAGGCAGAGGGGAGTGGGAGGGGTGGGGGGGGAGGGGCAAAGTTTTCTCCTTTGAGGAAATCAGTCACAGTCACAGGAATTTGTGATAAGGATCAAATGAGCTAGTAAGATGCTTGGAATAGTGGTTTTCTAAGTGTGGTCCCTGGACCACTGGCCTAAAAATCACCCAGGAATGTCAGAAAGGCAAATCCTCAAGCCCTTCCCCAGACACCCACTCGGGAGATGGGGCCCAGCAATCTCTGTTTTAACAAGCCCTCCAACTAATTTTGATGCATGCTCAAATTTGAGTATCATTAGAACAATACCACTGATTTATAGTAAACAGAATGACTTATCATTTTAATTATCATCATCATCATTTTGTTGTGAAATAGCTTTCCAATGCAGTGGAATTTTTTATTATTTTTTTCTAGTGAGATAATAATAAATAATATGTATTAATTATGAATACATTTCCAGGCAATAATCTAAGTACTTTATATGCATTATTTCAGCTAATTCTGTCAACAACCTCTGAGGTATATTTTATTATTATTCCCAATTTACAGATGATAAAACTGAGGATCAGATTAAGTAGTTTGCTGAAGGTCACACAAGCAGTCAAGTGGCAAGATTTGGACTCAAACTTAGGATTCCCAGCAGCCCTGAAAATCAAAATTACTCTTTGGAAATTCACTTTTAGTCTTTCCAACCAAGGATAAAGAGAAAGTTGTTACCAACAGCATAAATGATGTAATAACAATTGTGTGAATTTTGAAAAATATTTAAAAGGCATCATGGGTTTGATAACCAACAGTGTACTAAACAACCAGCAATACATAAAAGCATTTTCAATCAACAGATGTCAACAGAGACATCGTGTAATAAGAAATTAAGCCACTAACTTTTTCAGTAAAGGAATAATTTATCCCCAAAAAGATATTTTCATTTATAAATACATGTCTAAAGTGAACACACTCATTCTCTAGAGCATAAAAAAAGTAGTTGGCATTAAAATTTTGAAAGGAAAATGACTACAGTTGATGACACTGGTGAATTTCAATTCAGATTCTCGATCAAATAGCCATCTTGGTATGGGAATCACAAAAAGCTTCAGCTTTTTTTTTTTTTTTTTGTGGTACGCGGGCCTCTCACTGTTGTGGCCTCTCCCGTCGCGGAGCACAGGCTCTGGATGCGCAGGCTCAGCGGCCATGGCTCACGGGCCCAGCCACTCCAAGGCATGTGGGATCTTCCCGGACCGGGGCACGAACCCATGTCCCCTGCATCGGCAGGCAGACTCTCAACCACTGCGCCACCAGGGAAGCCCCAAGCTTCAGCTTTGTTTTATGTCTAGATTGTTTTAGCTTCCATGTATTTCAGCAGTTTTGTATGAGTTATATTTTTATTTCTTTTTGATAAGTTAGAGTTATTTTTGAAAAGGCTTTTTTCACCTCCATGTAGCTTCCTTCTTTTTTAACAGTGAAATCTATTTCACTGGAAAATAATAATAATAAGGCCTCCAACAAATCAGCCAAGAACTTGATGGCAAGGTAACTTTACAGTGTCTTATCTGAATCACAAAATCATAGAATTTTTTAAAGAAAAGAGCAACAATTCATATTTAGTATATATGAAAATCTGCCCAACCTCTCCAATTAATTAAAGAAATAAAATACAAACAACACACATCATTTTTTACTTAACAAAGATGAAATACCAAAATAGTATTGGTGTGTTCATAGAAAACATTTCCTTGGTTGGCAATTAGGCAACATCTATTAAAATTCCTTGTCAGAGTAATTTCAGATCTAGACCAAAGTCATAGACTCTTAGAGATGAAAGGGACTTTATTATAAACATCCAGACCAACTCCGTCACTTGTAAATGAAGAAACAGGCACAGAGAGCTAGCCAAGGTCACACAGACATTGGTAAATTCCTTTCATCTTTCTCAAGATTTCCCCTAGAATTTGGTCCAGGAGCTTCTAGTCCTGAATTTAAAATCTCCTATCTTCAGAAGAAGTCCAAGATTTCTAATGCATAAAGTTTTATGTAACATGTTCACCAACTTTCTTCATTATCCCAGAACCACTGAAGGAAATGTTGATCCAGTGATAGAGCAAAATGTTTTGAATGACAGTATAATGACAAATTTGAACCTGTCTTATTTTAAACCCATGACTTGTCTTTATCACTAAAAAAAAGTCATTGAAATATATAACAAGTACTTAAAACGCACCAGCTACCATGACATTCTCTAAAATATAAAGCTTCTGGAATACAGCAACTTTATCTTGGTTTCCATCTTCAGTACGAAGGACAGCGCTTACCACCCCGTAAATGCTCAATGAATTCAATCATTGAAGAGGTAGGAATTCAAAATATCATGAAAAAAGAAATTCTTGGAAGATATTCTATATATGAAAAGTATTAGTGAAAAACAGAATGTAAGACACTATAATCCATCTTAAAGTTAATGTCAGGTTGCTCTAACCTGGGCTCTGGAAATTCACAGCCTGGCTCAGGACACCTGCTCAGGCCACATACTCACTCCAAGAACCCAGGCAGCTTTACCTCCCCGTGGGGTGTCCTTGGGCTTAGCCCAGCTGCCTACCAAATCCCATATCACAATTCAGGCGCCTCCAAATTTTCTTGTCCTTAAGTCAAAAAACTGACTTGTATCAAGGAAAATCCATTCTCCTCATGAGGGAAGTGACTTGTCACCTAGATGTGAGGAGAGGAAAATGGAAATAGATGTGTTGTTTAGATATTTTAGGGAATGCTCACATTCCAGTGGTCAAATCTTTTTTCTAAAGCCAGAAAAGAACCCAGTCTCTGCTTCTAAGAGATCATAAGAGCATAAATGATCACAGCTCAATATGCTATTCATAAAGGCACAACCATCACCCCTTTATTTCTTACACACTGAACCTCTCTCCTTTATGATACCCCTAGGGACAAAAAGCTATCTCAATCTCATCCAAGCCCTACAAATACCATCTAAGAGAAGTTAATTAGGCAATAGGCAGTATGGTGGCAATTCCCTCAAGTTGAGTCCCAGCTCTGCTTCTTACTAGCTGTGTGACCTTTAGCAAATCACTCCACTTCTCTGAGCTTTCACTTACTCAGCAGCAAAGTGAGGATAATAACAGTACCTACCTCATAGGACTGTAATGTGTACTAAGTGAGATATTATGTGCAAAGGCTCAGTAAGTTGTCATTTTTATTGCTAACTAATCTAGGCAGTTAACTATGACCACTGTCGTCACTGCCACTGGCCATCTCCCTACTGACACATGTGATCACAGTTTGCCTCTTACATTGAGGGCCTTCCTCCCTCTAGCCCCTCACTAACTCCACAGTTACAAGCCTTGAAAAAATCTTTCTCTAAGCACTCCAAATAATAATAATGTCAGCCAATATTTACGCTGGGCCTAATCTGTATGTGGCATTTACTAAGCATGTTGTATGTGCTATGTTAAGTCCTCACACAATCCTGCAATGTAGGTTTCATTGCGGACTCCATTTTCTAAAAGTGAAAACTGAACCTCAGAGAATGAAGCGGCTTTCCCAAGATCACTCAACAAATAAGTGATGGAGCTGTGTTCTATCTAGGTAGTCTATCTCCAGAGCCTTTTCTTTCATTCAGTACTCTAAAATTTTCTCTCTCCTTTCAGAAATCCATAGATTAGCACACCTGGGTTTCACTGTTCTCTAAGTTTCCATGTGATTTAATATTAAATCTTTAACTAGACTACTTGGTCCTTGAGAGCAGAGTCACCCTCCCATCATTGGGTCCAGCAAAACATTTAATCTGATGCCATATACCTAGTAAGTCCTTGCTAGTTGAATACCTCTAGCCGCTTTCTCCCTCTTTCTGGCAGTCATCATATAAAGAAACCACAACCGTTTAAGATGACCTCACTTCCTACCACTCTCCCTCTCACTCACTCTTGTTCAGACTCACTGGCCTGCTTGCTCTCCTCAATCACACTAGGCACACATTCGCCTCAAGAACTTCGCGCTTGCTGGTTTTGCTTCCTGGAATGTTCTTCCCACAAATGTCCACGTGGCTGACTCTCTTGCCTCTTCAAGACTGCTCAAAAGTCCCCTTCTCCAGGACACCTTCTCTGACCACCTTGTTTAAAATCAAAACTTCCTCAAGAATCCATAAAAAAGAATGAAAGAATGCCATTTTCAGCAACATGCATGGACCTAGAGATTGCCATACTAAGTGAAATAAGTCAGACAGAGAAAGACAAATGTCAGACGATATTGCTTATATGTGGAATCTAAAAAAAAAAGGGTACAAATGAACTTATCTACAAAACAGGAATAGAGTTACAGATGTAGAAAACAAACTTATGGTTACCAGGGGGTAAGGCAGGGAGGGATAAATTGGAAGATTGGGATTGACATATGCACACTACTATATATAAAATAGATAACTAATAAGGACTTACTACTCAATACTCTGTAATGGCCTATATGGGAAAAGAATCTAAAAAAGAGTGGATATACATATATGTATAACTGATTCACTTTGCTGTACCCCTGCAACTAACACAACATTGTAAACCAACTATACTCCAATAAAAAAAAAATTTTTTTTTAAAGACAAAAAAAAGAAGTTAAAAACTGAACTACCGTATGATCCAGAAATCCCACTTCTGGGTATATATCCAAAGGAAATGAAGCCATTATCTTGAAGAGATATCTGTATTCCCATGTTCATTGCAGTATTATTCACAATAGCCAAGGTACAGCAAAAACCTAAGTTTTCGTTGATGGATGAATGGATAAAGAAAAAGTGGTGTCTACTTACAATGGAGTATTATTCAGCCTTTAAAAAGAAGGAAATCTGGTCATTTGCAACAACATGGATGAACTTGGAGGGCATTATGATAAGTGGAATAAGTCAGACAGAGAAAGAAAATACTGCCTGGTATCACTTATATGTGGAATCCAGATAAACAAGTAAGTCAAACTCATGGAAACAGAGAACAGAAAAGTGGTTGCCAGGGGCTGGAGGTGGGGAAATAGGGAGAGGTTGGTAAAAGGGTGCTAAGTTTTGGTTATAAGATGAATAAGGTCTGAAAATCTAGTGACAGAGGGTGACTGTAGTTGATAACACTGTATTTTATAATTGAAATTTGGTAAGAATAGAACTTAAATGTTTTCACCAAAAAAAAGGGAGAAGGTAGATATGTGAGGTGATGGATGGTGTTAATTAACTCGATGGGGGAATCCTTTCACAAAGTGTACATACATCAAATCATCATGTTTTACATTTTAAATATTTTATAATTTTATCTGTCGATTATGCTTCAATTAAAAATTTTTTAAGTTGTAACCTCCTCCACTCCATCTCTGCTTTCCTTATCTCCCTCCCTTGTTTATTTTTTCTCCATGGAACTCATCACCTTCCAATATACTATATACTTTTCTTTTTTGTTTTGCTTAACATCAATATCTCCCCGCTAAAATATAAATTAGTAAAAAAAAAAAACAAAAAAAACAAAAAAGAAGACAGGGCCCTGACCCCAGTGCTCTTTCTACCACACCATATTAAATGCCTATTTCTGACGCCCCCAGAACAGAGACTTTTGCCCATTTTGTTGGCTGCTCTCTCCCCAGCACACAGAATATGACTTGGAATATAGTAGGTGTTCAATAAATATATATTAAGTATCCCTGCCCCCTGCTTGGCCTTGCCTCCTCCCACAGCAGAAATTCTGCAAAGAAAAAGAGTTTCTCTTACACCTTCTGTGTCTTACAAGCAGCCTAAGGAACAGCCGTTTTCTTCCACCAGCCCAGAAGTTACTGAGAAGTCCATTTCCCACTGGACAAAGTCAGGCTTTCAACTGTGCATATAGGCCAGGAATAATGTCTAGTAAGGTGGTTGAGGCCAAGTGGCCTTCATTGAGGAAGATAAAAATCAGTGGGAAAGCCAGCCAATCTCAACCTGAATTACACAGTTTGTTACTGCAGAGTATGAGTCTGTTTCTCCAAAAGAAAAATAGTCTGGAAAATGAGCAGACCTGTGGTCCGAGGAGTATTATCCCAACAGGAACAAGCCCCATTCAGCAATGAGCTCTCCCAGCCTTACCACCTTTTGAACAGGACAAAAAACCAAAGCCTGCAGACCACACTGGACTGTACCTTGCACTTGGGCTTTCTAAGTTGAAAGCAGCATGCTATATATTTTTTTCAGTCAACCATTAAAGTGCCTTTCATTTGCAGCATGGTGCCTATTTCACCTTGGAGTTGTCTAAGGCTTTAGAAACCTCTCCCCGCCATTAATGTCTCCAAGGTTCATGGAGGGTGAATACAGTCTAACTCACAAGGACATCTTTATCCTCAGGAGAAAAGACTCTGCCATCCAGTGACCTGCTCTAATTGGAGTCTCCAGGGGCCCTCCTTCACCCTCCGTCCTGGCGGAATCAGGGTGCAGTGTCCCATACCATGGGGATGAAGGAGAGCTGAAGTGGGAGTCCCAGCACTGGCTTTTTTTTTTTTTTTTTTTTTTTTTTTTTCTTGCGTTATGCGGGCCTCTCACCGTTGCGGCCTCTCCCATTTGCGGAGCACAGGCTCCGGATGCGCAGGCTCAGCGGCCATGGCCCACGGGCCCAGCCGCTCCGCGGCATGCGGGATCCTCCCGAAACGGGGCACGAACCCGCGTCTCCTGCACCGGCAGGCGGACTCTCAAGCACTGCGCCACCAGGGAAGCCCCCCAGCACTGGCTTTTTCACTTCATCATTAGACCTTTGGCAAGTCAATTAACCTCTCTGGACCTCAGTTTCACGGAGCACTTATTATTATGCTAAGAAGAGAGAAGCAATGTCAGCTGAAGGTAGAGCCAGCATTCAAACCCAGCTCTCAAAGCCTGTGATCTTAACTCCTACATTACATTGCTTCCCTCATTCATCTTGACAGCCCAGTTCTCCCCATCTAAAATTTTAGTTTCTCTTCTCTCAAACAAGGAATGTTTTTTTCAAGTTATGTGGATGGTTTTGACAAAACAACACATTTTCTTCTTTGATATCATCTGAAATAACCACAGTCGCTACTGTGCCTCGTGCTCCTGATAAAAAAGGCAAGTGTAAACATTACATCTTTCCAAGACTCAATTTACACAAATTACATATTACATGAAGCAGACTCAAGAAGGCATTGTGTCTGGAGAGAAGTAAGACGAAGAAAGCATCAGAAAACAGCCCAAGCACAGCCCGGAAAGCTTTAAAGATGGTGATACAGCGGCAAGAGGATGGAGAGTATAGACCGTGAAACATTCTCCTCTTTTACAATGTCGCTATTTTCTGGTTTAATTAGAATCAGATAGTGTGCAATATAATCATCACCTGATAACATAATTCCGTCAAACATGGAAGAGTAATATTCAAGTGACTGAAGCATGAACATAATTTACCTCAAGCAAGGGAGAGAAATTGTATTAGCAAAATGCCACAAGATTCACTAATTAATTTGCTATATTATGCATGACAGGAAACAGCATAGAACAGAAAAAAAAAGCCTGATGAGGTAGCAATGGATGTGCTTCCCCATAATTTGTTTCTTCAATGGGTTCATTATTTGATCAAGAATTGGCTAAAAGGGGATTCCACAGGGTAGAACGAGGACATGGCAATGAGTCGGTGAAGTCGGTGTGCTTATCCAGTTAGCAGATGCCACAATCACTCTGCTTCACCACTAACTATCTTCATTTATAGACTTCTTTCTTCACTGAAGCACTCATCTGTATCCTGCTTCAATACAAACCCCCAAAATGGGCAAATTAGCAGGTGTGTCCCTTGGCCAATTCATCAGTACAAGTTGATAGTATTCAACCCTATTGTGTTTCCTTGTCTCCCGTAAATTACTGGATTTCTAATGAAGGCAAACAAAATAATATCAAATTTTTATTGTCTTGCCTTGAAGGGATAGACACTCACAAGGATGAAAATTTTATTACATCTTTCAACATATATATTGATAACAATTTGGATTGTGATCAATAGTGTATGCCTTGAAATTATTTATGTATAACCTTTTCACATAGTGATTAAGATTTTAAACTCTGGATTCAGATAAACCTGTGCTCAAATCTTGGCTCTGCCACTGCATAATTTTGGTCAGGTCACTTATAAGTCTTTCTAAGCTTCAATTTTCTCATCTGTACTCTGGAGGTGTAACAATTATATTTACCACTTTGAGATAATACTCTCCAAGGGTTTTGTTGAATAACCTGCCACCTCGTCATTCTGCCATATTGCTGCTTCTGTTGCTTTCGAGGCCCAGATAACAGTGTAATGAGCTGGGCACAGCTGGCCTCTGATGGAGACCTCACTGTCCAGAATGGAATAGGCCCTTCCCCTTTGTTCACTACAGCTCAGCAGAGACGATTCTGAGAATTTTCAGAAGATTTGAATGTAATGGAAAAAAAGCACAACACCAAGAATAACTCCCAGCCAGTAAGATGTTCTATTTCAAGCACACCCTTGATGTGTGTAAGCACATCAATAATGACATTAAATGTAAATGGTCTAAACATATACCTTAAGAGAAAGAAACTGACAGGTTGGATTTTAAAAAGGAAGACCTTACTATATGCTGTTTACAAGGAACTCACTTTAAATATAAAGACAGAGGTAGGTTAAAATGAAAAAATATATACCATGCAAACACTATTCTAAACTATATACTAATTATGTGTATGTGTTTAATAGACGAGCTTCAAAACACATGAGGCAATAATTGATGGAACTGAAAGGAGAAATAGACAAACCCACAAGTTCATTTGGAGACTTTACAGTTTCTCTCTCAGTAATTGATAGAAAAGGTAGACTGATAATCAGTAAAAATATATAAGACTATCAACCAAGTTGGTCTAACTGACACAGAATATTCCACTCAACAACAAGAGAATACCATTCAAGTTCACATGGATCATTCAACAAGACATTCTGGGCCATAAAACAAACCTTATCAAGTTGAAATCATACAAAGTACATTCTTTGAGCATGATGGAATTTACTTAGAAATCAATGACATAAAGATATGTGAAAATTTTCCAAATACCTGGAAATTAAACAGCACCATTCTAAATAACCCAGGGATCAAAAAAGAATGTATAATGGAAATTAGGAAATATACTGAATTTAATAAAAAAGAAAAGTTGACATATCAAAATGTGTGGGACATAGATAAAAGTGTTTAGAGAGAAATCTGTACCATTAAATACTTATGTCAGAAAACAAGAAAGGTCTCAAATCATGGCCTAAGCTTGCACCTTAAGAAACTAGAAAAAAAAAGGAAAATAAATTAGACCCAAGATAAGCAGAGGAAGGAAATAATAAAGATAGGTGCAGATCAACAAAATTGAAAACAGAAAAGCAGTAGGGAAAAATCAATGAAACCAAAAGTTTGTTCTTTAAAAAAAATCAGTAAACTTAATAAACCCTAGCCAGACTGATCAAGAAGCAAAAAACAGGGGCTTCCCTGGTGGCGCAGTGGTTGAGAGTCCCCCTGCCGATGCAGGGGACACGGGTTCGTGCCCCGGTCTGGGAAGATCCCACATGCCACGGAGCGGCTAGGCCCGTGAGCCATGGCCTATGAGCCTGCGCGTCCGGAGCCTGTGCTCCGCAACGGGAGAGGCCACAACAGCGAGAAGCCCACGTACCGAAAAAAAAAAAAAATAGAGGTTTTTTTTTTCCCTAAGTGGGCTTCTTGTTTGCTAGTTTAACAGTCTTGAAAGACAAATGCCCTGCAACCATCCTGAAGTGTTCTTGTAACATTTGATCAAGTAGAGACCCTGTCCTAAATCAAATGAGGAATCACCACAGTTCTAACCCAGACAGAAGCTCAATAAGGGTTATTGATTTGCTGGTGGAGGATGAATTGTCTTAACCTGTTTAATTTCCAAGGTATTTTAAATATAAATTGTTTAATATATGTATTTAAATACTTTGATTTTAGAAAAACAATGTAAATCTTCAGAAAACTTTTATACTACAAAAGTTTTTGTCAATCGCAAAGAGGTAACTTGGGAAAAGATCAAAGAACTAATGTATACAAAGAATAAGAAATATTGCAAACTATTATTTCCAAAATTTTCGGATTTTAGTTTTAAGAATATTTTAGGTATTGGGGAAAAAACATTAAGCTACTACAAATCCTTATTCAAAGGAGCCAAAAAAAAAAAAAAAAAAAAAAAACAACTTTCAAGGCAGAAAAATAAGACTTCTGTGCAGGGACTTTTAGAGAAAAACATATAGAGGTATCCTGTGTTGATCTTTATAGTGTTGTTTATTTGGGCCCCAAAGGGGGGTAATCAGAAAAGTATAACCCTAAACTTTTTTAAGCCCCCAGTGATGCAGGGCTTTTGCCAATACAGCCAACTGTCAAAACAAGAGAGGTGCAGGAAGAATATTACCTGAGCCTCAGTGACACCATAATTACTCCATGTTTGGCTTTTAACACCTGAATCCTGGCTCTTACATAATAGCAATAATAATAATAATAATATATGTCACCCAGACAGTGGGGCTTTCTGCCATATTTTCATCCCATTTTCAGGGAATGTCTAAAAGGACAAAGCCTTTTTCTTTGGGGGAGACTTGCAGAAAGATAAAATTTGGCATTTGTCACTGCATTTATCCATCAGTCTCTCAGTGGATTGTAAGGAACTGATTCATCACTCCATTATTCTTCACTTTTCCTGCAAGGAGAGCTGCTACTGATGTTCTCAATTTGGCCTTTTAGACAGAAATAAAGCTGCCAGTTTCCCAGCAATGAGTTTTATTGTATTCTCTTGATGAGACTGAGCTATGTGGGATTCTAGCCCCTGGGTCAGAAAACATTAGTCTGTACCTGCTGTAAGGGTTTGGATTCTTCCTGCCAAGTAGATGTGACCTTACACTCTCCTTCCAACTTTGACTCCAGAACTCATTCTAGCCCTGGTGGGGAGACAGCTCCACCCTCAGGCCACTTTCTGTAAAGGTTCTTTTTTTCATATGTTAAATTTGTGTGCAGTGGTGGGTGAGGCGTCTAGTGGTAGAAGCCAGCTGGCATGGGGGTTAAAAAGATGAGATCCAGAAGCAAGCAGGCTTGGGTTCTGTACTAGTCCCCTCTGGCTGCCATAATAAAATACCACAACCTGTGTGGCTTAAACAAGATAAATTCATTTTTTTCTCGTAGTTCTGGGAAGCGAGAAGTCCAAGATCAAGGTGCCAAAAAATTCTGTTTCTGGTGAGACTTCTCTTCCTGCCTTACAGAGAGCTGCCTTCTCACTGCGTCCTCACATGGCAGAGAGAGATCTCCAGTGTTTCTTTTCTTATAAGGACACCAGTCCTATCAGACTAGGGCCCCACCCTTATGACCTCATTTAACCTTAATTACCTCCCTATCTCCAAATACAGTCAAGTCACATTAGGGCTTTAACATATGAATTGGGGTAGGATGTGTCTGTGTGTGGGTACACAATTCTGTTCATAGCAGGTTCCATCCCAGCTCCAGCTGACTATTTGCGTGACTCTGGTAAAGTGAATCAACTGCTCTGGGCCTCATTTTCCTCATCTTGTCAAATGGAGATAACAGTACTAATTTGTAACACGGCTTTGATGACTGAATGAGGTGATGCGTGTAAAGGCACAGCACAGCACCTCTCACATAGTATGCATTTTTTTCTTTTTTTCTTTGCGGTACGTGGGCCTCTCACTGCTGTGGCCTCTCCCGTTGCGGAGCACAGGCTCTGGACGCGCAGGCTCAGTGGCCATGGCTCACGGGCCCAGCCGCTCCACAGCATGTGGGATCCTCCCGGACCGGGGCACGAACCCGCGTCCCCCACATCGGCAGGCGGACTGTCAACCACTGCGCCATCAGGGAAGCCCCGGTACACATTTTTTTAAATCACCATTTTTATTTAGTTTGGCAACTGAAGTTCAAGCAACAATGGACTCAGTGAAGCAATGAAGTGAATTTGGATATAAATTTTTTAATTTATTTATTTATTTATTTATTTTTGGCTGCGTTGGGTCTTCGTTGCTGCGTGCAGGCTTTCTCTAGTTGCGGCGAGCAGGGGCTACTCTTCGTTGCTGCGTGCAGGCTTTCTCTAGTTGCGGCGAGCAGGGGCTACTCTTCGTTGCAGTAGGCGGGCTTCTCATTGCAGTGGCTTCTCTTATTGCAGAGCATGGGCTCTAGGCGCGAGGGCTTCAGTAGTTGCAGCAGATGGGCTCAGTAGTTGCCGCGTGTGGGCTCTAGGGCATGCGGTCTCAGTAGTTGTGGCGCACAGGCTTAGCTGCTCCACGGCATGTGGGATCTTCCCAGACCACAGATTGAACGCATGTCCTGTGCAATGGCAGGTGGATTCTTAACCACTATGCCACTAGGGAAGTCCCAATTTGGATATATTTTGAGGGCCCCATGTTTCCTCTCTGTCCCTGGTCCCACTACAGAACCCACAAGGACCCAACCTCTCTTCTCCAGGCCGAAACTGAAGTCAGGGTCTGCTCTATCTGTTCTCCTTGTCAGAGCTCATATTTTCACTAAGACATCATGGACTTTGGAGTCAGTGAAACCTGAGTTCAAATCTGGACTCTGCCACTCACTAGCTGTATGACATGACACAAGACTCGGGCTGCCATAACAAAATACCACAGACTAGGAGGCTTAAATAACAGACATTTATTTCTCATGGTTCTGGAGGCTGAGAAGTCCAAGATCAAGGTAACGAATGGCCCATTCGGTTCCTGCGGAGACTCTCTCCTGGCTTGCAGATGGCCACTTTCTCTCTGTGTCCTCAGATGGCAAAGAGAGAGCAAGCTATGGCCTCTTCCTCTTCTTATAAAGACACTAATCCCATCATGGGGACCCCATCCTCATGATCTCATCTAAACTTAATCACCTCCTAAAGGCCCACTTCCAAATACCACCACAGGGGAGGACTGGGGCTTCAACATATGAACTTTGGCAGGGATCATAAACATTCAGTCCATAACACTCTCTGAGCCTGTATTCATCAGTATTCTTTCCACCGCAAGTGACCAAAAACCCAGAGCAAAACTGGATTAGGCACAAAAGTGATTTTGTTGATTCACAAACAGAAAAGTCCAGACATATTCTGGCTTGAGGCATGTCTGGACTCAGAGGTTCAAATGATAACAACTAGAACCATTCTCCCATTTTCCACCTTTCTTTCCCTGTGTTGGCTTTATCCTCTGGTAGATCAGGATGTTGCCATTTCCTCTAGGCTCATATTCTACAGCCTGAGCCACCTAAGACAAGAAACATGACAGCATGTTCCCGAAGCCTCCAACAAAAGTCCCACATCGGCTCTCATTGGCCTCACACATCCATCCCTGAACCAATCACAGGGGCCAGAGGGGTAGGATATTCAGATGGGCCAGTTCTCAGGCACAAGGAGCCAAGAGAGGGTCAATTCTATTTGAGCTTCAGGCTAAGAACAAAAGAAGTGGTGGTGGTGGTGGTGGGGGAACTTTCCTGGTGGTCCAGTAGTTGAGAATCCACCTTCCAATGCAGGGGATGTGGGTTCGATCCCTGCTCAGGGAACTAAGATCCCACATGTCACGGGGTAACTAAACCTGTGCGTGCGCCACAAGAGAGGAGCCAGCTCACCGCAACGAAAGACCCCACGCGCTGTAACTAAGACCCGATGCAGCCTAAATAAATATTTTTTTTAAAAAAAAAGAAGGGGAAATGTTGGATAAGAAAAGACAGCAGATGCCCACTACCAGCCCCAATTTCCTAGTCTACAAAATGGGAAAATGGTACCAAGCTCTCAGGATTTCTGTGAAAACAGGATTAAATATGTGTTAACGTAATACTGCATGGCACTAACAGCACAAATGGGACTAAATAAATTATTTATGGTGTGTGTGCACTTGTGCGCACACACACACACCTGTATTCCAGTATTCTAATTTCATAAGGCCCTGCCCTTGACCTTCATGCTTTCCCCTTCTGTGGCAATCATACATCTCCTGTAAACCACAGTAGAAATGATCAGTAGAAAGCACTGTTCAGGCATCCTGAGCCTCCTGAGGTAAGATGTTAATTAACGAGACCCCAGCCGGGATGAGTAACTCTTCCGAACAGAGGTCTCCATAGTCGCCCCAGAGGGAGAGACCAATGCCCGCTAAGTGCTTTGCGTGTGGAAGCCACCAGGGTCTCGGGAATTCCCCTCTGAAATGCAAATAGACCAGGAAGGGCTTTATCTTAAACACCAGCTAATAGCTACTGAGCTATCACTTAGCACAGCAGCAGGGATTATCTGAAATGGGGCTTGATAGGGATTCTGGAGGGAGAGGGGAAAGGAAAGCATATCAGGTGACAGCAGAGAGAGGAGAGGGTGCCTAATTTCTGCTTTCAATTATCCTGGGGCATGATTTTCACACACTTCTCTTTCAAATCTGGGCTGATGAACCATTTAAAAGAATAAGAGCAGCAAGAGTTTAAAGAACATTCCCTCTATGCCAGGCTCCATGCTAGGCACTCAGGAGCATGACTTTATTTAATCCCAGCTCCCACTGTGCCTTAGTGTGTGGCCTTGGGCAAGTTACAGCAGCTCAATAGACCCCTTTTTCTATCAGCCAAAACATCTAACAATAAGGGGATAACATGAATTGAGTACCATACACCAAGCATATTTTTACATATATTTACTCATTTAAGCTTCATAATATCCCTATGAAGTACTATTATTATTTCTATTATGAGTGAGATTACTAAGATTTAGAGAGGTTAAGTAACTTGCCCAAGGTCACACAGCCTGGAACTGACAGAGCCTAGATTAGAACCCAGGCAAAGTCCATGCTTTTGGCCCCTCTATATTGCCTACTAACACTGAGCTCAGCAAGCAGGAAGCTTTCGAACACTTTAGCTTTTATTGCTATTTCTCTATGTTAACATGAAGATATTAATAATGGAGGTAATATTCTTATCACCATCATCATCATTATTAGAAGATTCAACAAAGATTTTCATTTTGGAAAATAAAAATTATAAAATGAACTATCTTGTGTTATTTACATCTGTATCACTTAGAGGTATTTAAAAGCAAGCAATAAAAACCTACCCAAACACATTCAAGCAGAATTAATATTTATTGAAAAGATATTTGGAAGGTCACAGAAATGAAGGGAAGATATAAAGATACAGATATAGATAATAGATATAGATATACATATAGATGCAGATGAATGTGTTAACCAGATAAAGGACTCCTTTCACAATGTATATGTGAATCAAACCATCACAATGTACACTTTAAATATCTTACAATTTTATTTGTTAATTATATCTCAGTAAAGCTGAAAAAAATTTAAAGGAATGAAGAGGAGCAGAAACTCATCAACAGCCTCAAAAGTAAATGACTTTGCTTCAATCACCTCCAACCCCTGTGTGTCTTGGCTCAAGACTCAGACTCCCAGAAGACAGAGCTTAGATTGACCAGTAAGGCTCACGAACCCAGCCCTCTGGCCGGGAGGGGAAGGGGGGTAAGTTTCATGATTGACAGCCCCATCAGAGCCCTGCAACACACAAGGGGTAGTTCCCAAAGGAACGTGACACTGAGCAAACAGAAACAACCAATGACACATAGAGCCACTCCCATAGCACTGGGGCTCCTTCTAAAAGTGACAGAACCTCGTGGGAGGGAAGGTCCTCATCTAAGCTTTAAGATCTATCATTTGAAGAGCTTCCAGACAGGCATAAAGGGCTATAACAAAGATAACAAAGATACCGTTATACCCAGTTAAGAGTCTGAAGTGTCTCAGACCCTCCTTGAGATTCAAGGCCAGAGCTGGATGAGGACCTTCAAGGTACTTAAGCAGCTTCTCAAGGTGCAACACCCAGAAGAAAATGCTAAGTGGATTTATGCGGCACGTTACTGAAAAACCCAATGACCATGTGTCATAATTTAATATGCTGAAGAAGCAGCAAATGGCGCTAAAGTCTTTGTATTCACTAGACAGACCCTGAGCCTGATGTATGTGTTGAGTGCAAGTTCCTTCCAGGGGTACGCAGAATGACAGGTCTACACTACCTCTTGTGTCTTTGCTTCTTGACTCCTTCCTTTGTGTCTGAAAGGATTCTCTAGGCAGTACAACCTTTGCAATATCATCACTGCTTGGTACATCTGTGCTGAGAGCTGGACGTTAATGTATACCATGAAATGGGACACAGCCACTGCTGGACATTGTTAAAATACTTTGGAAGGAGATATCATTTCCCCTGTCTTTCTGTAAGGGTTGCTTTCAAGGTGTAACAAGACATTTATTTATTCTTCTAACATTTATTGACAACCATTAAGAAACAGACTCTGCTAGGCATTATGATTACAAAAACATAAGATGTAGCTCCCACCTTCAATGTTTCTCACAGACTAGTGGAGACTGAGCATATTAGAAAATGTACTAAAATAGGAGTGAAAAGACCTCGGTTCTAACCTACCTGGACCACCTACCTATTCAGACTCAAGCTTATCACTTACCCTCTTTGATCCCCAGTTTTCTCATCTGAAAGATGCAGATAATAGTAAATCTACATCTACACCAAAGGCCATTAGAAAGCTCATAAATTCAGTATGATTCGCACATTCACAATCATTATCATACATTTCTTGAGCATCAGTTATTTGCAGGCTCATGCCAAAGCCTTAACATTTGAATCTACTGTAGTGTTTTAGACTTCAAATCGATTCCCATTTGTTTGAATCTGCTAGGGCTGTATAACAAAATACCACAGAGTAGGTGGCCTGAACAACAGGAATTTATTTTCTCACAGTTCTGGAGGCTGGAAGTTCAAGATCAAGGTATGGCAAGGTTGATTTCCAATGAGACCTCTCTGCTTGGCTTGTAGACGACACCTTCTTACTGTGTCCTCGCATGGCCTTTTTCTCTGTGTGCATGCACGCTTGGTGTCTCTTCCTCATTAAAAGGACACCAGTCTATTGGACTACACCCTCACCACCTTATGATCTCTTTCAACCTTAGTTACCTCTTTAAAGGCCCTATCTCCAAAGACAATTACATTTGTGGGTTAGGGCTTTAACCTATGATCTAGGGGGAAACACAATTCAGTTCATAACACTCTTCAAACTGACTAAATCAATAAGAGGGTTACTTATCATGACACAACAGGAAGTCGACAAGGGAAGGGAACTTAAGGGTTGACTGATGCAGCACCTTAACACTGACACCAGGAACCCAGAACTTCTGTCCACACTGTGCTCCTGCCCCACTTCACAGTGTGGGTCTCACCCCCAGCCTGGCTCCCCTCAGTAACATGGTTGCCTGTGGAAACTGGGCAGTGGGCTTCTTTAATTCAAGTACAATGAAGGAGGAAAACGGGGTTTCCTTTCCCAGAAGCCCTCAGTAAGCCCCTCCTAGCATCTCATCGGCCCAGATTTGCATGGGCCTGCCCATCCCTGAACCAATCACTGACTAGGGGAATAGACTTACTGGGCTTACCCTGGATAAACCACCTGGAGGGAAACGGATGTGTGGGGTCCACCCCAGGGGCCACCGTGCCTCCTGTCCTCAAGGACTTTATATTCTAAAGATGAAAAGGCAAAGTATCTTTGAAAAGGGGATGCTGGGAGGGTAGATTTTTCTTTTTAATTTTTCACTTTTCTTTGTGTGTATATACTCTCTGTAACCATCTGGTTAGAAAAGACGAAGTTTGGAAGTTTACTTCATATGAAGAAAAGAAGACTGTTTGATGGGGAAATGGTGCAGCTGTGACAAAGTTTTTACCTCTTCACTAGAGAGGGAAAGGAACCGCTTTCTGGGCTCTCATGTGCGAGTCGCTGTGTTGCTGGTTTGTAATCTCATTTTATCCTCACACCCTACCTAGAATACTGGTAGGACGAACATTATTCACACTGCGGAAGAAACAGAGGCCCAGAGCTTCAAAAAATGTGTTCAAGGTCTCACAGCCCCAGTGTGTCTGACTCCACATCCATGTTATTTCCAGGATATTATGATGATTGCTAAAGACAGTTGGAGACCTTCCCTCCACAATTTCCCTCCTGTTATAATAGCTACAACAGTAACAATAAGTACAATTTATTGAGCACTCACCATGTGTCAGGCATTGTACAGAATATTTAAAACATGATAGCAACCAAAAATATAATTTGTGAAAATTAGTAAACAGAAACCTCATTTTAAAATGGAGTCAGGAGACCAGAAGGGGGAGCTCTCACACCCTACCACTCAACCTCAACTGCAGACCCAATAGGAAGGGACAAACCTGGCATCTCCAACAGAAAGAAGGTTACCACTTTACAACCCAGCAGAAGGAAGGAAGAATTTCTCCTTGCCCAGCAACAGCCCAGCCAATGAGAGACTGGCACAACGCAGCCAATGAAAAGTCACTATACCTCAAACTCCCAGTTTTCTCCAATGGACTCTTCCTTTCTGACAGCCCCTCCCAACTCCCCCTTCTACTCTATAAAAGAATGGTCTCTTTGTTCCCTGGACTCACCTGTGGTTCACCATACATTGCATGTATTGAACTGCAGTTATTTGCTGTTCCTGAATAAGCCAATTTAGCTGATAAAATAACTGGCTGTTTTACTGTTTTAGGTCAACACATGTATTTAACCACTCTAACCCCCCAAAATGAATGCACTAGGGCTTCATGGAGAAAAGTACAATTCTTATAAAGACCATTTTAAAAGCCTGAATGATGTAAGACAAATACCATGTTTGTGAATATAATAATTTAATATTGTAAAGATATTAATTTTCTCCCAACATTAATCCATGGATTTAATGCTGTTCTAATGAAAATTCCAGCAGAATTTTTTGAGGAATTGGAAAAACTGATTCTAAAATGTATATGGAAATTTAAAAGGCATGAATATCTAAGGTAATTTTGGAAAATGGGAGTAAAGATTTATTTTACTAACTATTAAGACATATTACTAAATCATAGTAATTCTTTTAAGTGTGGTATAAATAAATCGATGAAGCAGCATAGAGATTCCAGAAACACTCCTACATATATAGGAGATTTGTTGTCGTAGCCCAATAAGAAAAAATGAATTATTTGGTAGATTTTCATGGGGAAATTGGTTCACTGTGTGGGAAAAATAAAATTGGACTCCTTCCTTGACATCTGAATGTGAAAGACAAATTATAAAAGTAGTCAAAGAAAATGGAGGAAACATCTTTGCAACTCTAGAAGTGGGCAGGTTCCTAAGCAATTTCTAAAAAGAGTCAGCCATAAGGGGAAAACATGAAGTGCTTGACTACATTAAAATTGAGATTTCTGCTCAGAAAAGAACATCATCTACACATTTCACAACTTGTAGACTGTGAGAAGATATCTAAAACTGGGCTGACATTGATATCTAAAGAAACTCCTACTATCAAAAAAAAAAAAAAAGGCCAGAAAATTTTAGGAAACCCAATAGAAAAATGGGCAAAGTCTATGAAAAGAAAATTAATAGAAGAGGAAACACTAATGGCTAATAAGTATATGAAGAGATACTCAACCTCATTAGTAATCACAGAGAAGCAAATTGAACCAACAGTGATATATCACTTTACACCCATCAGATCAGCAAAAATTACAGAGTTGGATAACATCAAGTGCCAGGGAGAAGTGTCAACGAAGCAACTATTCCAAGTAGCAAAATCTCTCAGTACTCAGCACAATTAACTCTTCATCTGCCCAACAGGGCCCTGCCTGGATATCTGCCCCAGAGAAACTCTCCCACAAAACCATAAGGACGCATGTGTAAGGACGTCCACAGTAGTTTTCTCTGTGACAGCAAAGGCTTCCATGTCCCTGTTCTTCACTAGGTCTGTGCACTGTGATCTATGCATATGATGACTCATAGGCCACAGTCAGAATTTAATTAATTAGATTTACGTAGAACAAATGAAGAGATGTCAAAAAATATAGCGTTGAGTAGAGGAAAGTAAGGTTTAGCGCCCCAAACCATTTATGTAAACTATGTAAACGCAAGCGGGAAGAGATATGGGAATATATGTATCTATATAACTGATTCATTATGTTGTGAAGCTGAAACTAACATACCATTGTAAAGCAATTATACTCCAATAAAGATGTTAAAAATAAATAAATAAAAAATAAAGGAATGCACCAGATTAAATGCAAAAAAAAACATATGAAAACAACTCTATATATTTTATCAATTATGTACATATAAGTACATTAACATATGAATGGAGAACTGGGAAACGGGAAAGCGGATATTCTGGATACTAGAAGGAGTGCCTATAAGAGAGTTTAAGGAGACATGGGGATGGAAGAGAACGTAATAAAAGGAAATAAAAATGTGAGGGGCTTGCTCTGACCCGTGAGTATGAATAAATCTACTCCGTGCCCCTGCAGTACCAAGCTTGCTCGCCAAAACGGTGGGGAAATTGCTTGGTGTGCATTATCTCATTTAACCCTCACCAAAAACGCTGAGGTAAGTGTCACGGTTTGTCCCATTTTGTTTTGAAAACTAAGTCTCAGGGAGGATAAAAAGTTTGCCCGAGGGCTTACCTGGTGGCGCAGTGGTTGAGAGTCCGCCTGCCGATGCAGGGGACGCGGGTCCGTGCCCCGGTCCTGGAAGATCCCACGTGCCGCGGATCGGCTGGGCCCGCGCTCCACGGCCGCTGAGCCTGCGCGTCCGGAGCCTGCGCTCCGCGACGGGAGAGGCCACAACAGTGAGAGGCCCGCGTACCATAAAAAAAAAAAAAGTTTGCCCAAGACCACGGAACAAGTAAGTGATAGGAGGTGAATCTGTAACAGGGCTCTGTGCCTGCAGATCCTGTGCTTTCAGCATCACGTTCCACCCCCTGTGTTCAAAGAAACCCTTACTGGAGTTCAAAGTGGTAGAACATAACAAAATGCAAGTGTATTAAATTACTTCACTCACATCTGACTCTCCTTAGAATCTAAGATGTTCCCTGATACAGGCTTAATTTTAGTGGACTAGCAACACCTGACGAAGCAAAACAACCTGAGCTCAACAATTTCACGGCTTCGAATGAAAAACAAAGCCTAAACAAAAACTGTTTCTTGTGGCCCATCTTTTTGCATGATGCAGCAACTTGTACCATAGACCATTATTTTCCAAATAAGCTGCATAAGATTTTCAATGCCAAGTGTACAGTTATATGAGTCAAAATCTATATAAACTCAATACAACATTTTGCTTCAGTTTAATGAAAATCCCAAGAGTAAATTTACCTTCCAAAATTATAGTATAGCAGAAAATGCAGTCTTGGAACTCCCTGAGAACCAAGTATTGACAGCCTTAGATAATACATGGCACATTGTCTCTGCTTGATAAATGTTGAGTGGGTGGGTAAAATGAGTGGCTAGATGGGTGGAGGATGGGTGGATGAGAGAGCGAATGGGTGGATGGATGGATGGATGGATGGATGAATGGATGGGTGGATGATGGATGGATGGGAGGGTGGGTGAGTGAGTGAGTAAATTATATGCATCTTGACTCCATGGCTGGAAATTTTAACTAATGACAGAACCTACATGCATTCATGAGTACATCACAGTGATTACAGTATTTCACCCTCTTCCAAAAAAAAATGTCCTTGAAAATCTTAGGGCTATTTTAAGCTAGTATTTTCTCTTAACTTTCAGAAAACTCATTAATCTGCCGATGTCTACTCCAAAAGTGCAAGCAGTCTGGAGGATGACAGGAGTGTGACTTAGTTAAAAAACCATCCTAGGGACCCTGGAGACTTTGGAAATTGCTTCTTGTCTTTTCTTCCCTTGCATTTTTGCCTAGTGTTAGTGTAGGGAGGAAAGATGAAGTGAAAACTCATCATTAGCTTAACAGAATGTCAGAGCTTTCAAACAGAGAGCGCTACATCGAACCCTGGGCTCAGCTCCCATGTTCTTAAACGCCCTGGGAAATGTCTTTCCTTGAGCTGTCCTTCAGAGCTGTAGGTTTCATCTAAAAAGAGTCCCAGCTTCTGCTGCTACACACCTAACTCATGTCTCCCTCCACACTCTGAGCATGTGTGCCTTTCTTTACACACTCCTTACACAGCCAGAGTCACCGGAATTCCAGATCAAATGTGTCCATGATATAGACCAGGCTCAAGAGACCAGAGACTTAGAAGTAAAAAATTACAATTCAGATTCCTAAAACAATCGTTTCCATTTCTATAAAAGATTTCCCCACTGGAGTTATTTTCACTTAAGCTTTGTCCAGCACCATTAAGCAATGTTCTGCCTGCTCACAAGTTATAAGGGGTTCAAGTACAGATTCAGTAACACAGATGCAGCTTTCTTTCACAAAAATGTCTATGCTGTTTTCTTTGTGGCAACCCAGCCGAATATAGCCTTCATTAACCTACCTATATTGAAACGTATGAAAAGACTGAAGACTCCTCTCTTTAGCACATATAATACCCTTCTCAATTCTCAACTGAAGGAGGGAATTTCAGGATTATAGGATTATATTTTATGAATGCTAGTTCCTGGCCATCCTCAGCTTAATTTTTCTCCTGTGTAAATGGAAAGAAAATGCTCATCTTACTAAGTTGTTGTAAAGATTCCTTTATTCAGGAAACAGCTTTTGAGAACCTACTCCATGCAAGGCTCTGGAGTGGAGATCAGGAATCAAAGAAAACACAGAGTACATCAGGTCAGGAATTTCACAGGTGAGAGAGATGCACAGACCAACACTAACAATACAAGTGCTCGTGTAGGAAGGCAGGAAACTAGATTCAGAGTCATTCAGGCTGGGTTGAAATCTTGCTTCCACCACTTCCTCGTTGTAGGACAATGGGGAAATTACCTAACCTTTCTGAGCCTCAGCTTATCCATGGAGATGACAATGCCTTTCTCCTAATTTTAAAAGGATTAAATTAGATACTACTTGATGACGCTTAGCACCGTGTCCAGCCCGTAAAAATTATTAAGTAGACATGACATTAAGTGCTATGGGGAACACAAGTTGATATGAGTACATGTAAGCAAAGCACAGTGCTTGATACGCAAAAGGCTCACTGTAAATCCATACTGATTATTAGTCTGTACCCCTGTCTACCTCATCTCTTCTCCCACAAATAAGGTCATGACCTAAGTTGAGCAAGGCAAGGAAAGAGCTAGAAATGGACCCAAGATCTTAGAGGTACAAGGCTTGGAGAAGATGCCAGTAGCTGGCTGCCTGGAATTCTCAGGTTGAACTCTCCCTGGGGCAGAAAGATGTACAACTGCATTCAGAAGGAACCACTGAACTACTGGGCCAAGGTAGCGGAGGACAGGGCATAGCACAGGTAAATACCATATCTCAGAGCATGGATATAGGACAACCATCACTCATTCTAGCAGTGAACATTCTTGGAAAGACAGGAGATAGGCTAAGCCAAGACCCTCTGATGAGCTATGGATTGGTGCAGTTGCTCCAGCCTGAAGACAGTCCATCATCCAATGGTGACCACTGACAACAGAAGGAAAGAGAGCTCATATCATATTATTATTATTATTATTATGGACACGAGTAACGCTGGTGCCGAACACACTCTCCTATGCATGAGACTTTACTGAAAGTTGGAAAACACAAGTGTTTAGGATTCTGTTGGAGGCAAGTGACAGAAACCCGACTCAAACTGATTTAAGCAAAAAAAAAAAAAAAATTATTAGCTTGCCTAATTGATGGATAAGACCTCAGGCGTAGCTAGATTCAAGCATTAGAATGATAGCATCAACTATCTTCTGCATCAAGAATCTGTCCTGGGGACTTCCCTGGTGGCGCAGTGGTTGAGAATCCGCCTGCCAATGCAGGGGACACGGGTTCGATCCCTGGTCCAGGAAGATCCCACATGCTGCGGAGCAACTAAGCCCGTGCACCACAACTACTGAGTCTGTGTGCTGCAACTACTGAAGCCCGTGCACCTAGAGCCCATGTTCCACACAAGAGAAGCCAGTGCAATGAGAAGCCCGCGCACCACAATGAAGAGTAGCCCTGATCTCTGCAACTAGAGGAAGCCCGCACACAGCAACGAAGACCCAACACAGCCAATAAATAAATAAATAAATAAATAATTTTTAAAGATCTGTCTTCCTCCATTTCTTGACAGTTTTTCTGTGTTTTGTCTTCCTCCAAGAGTGTTAGCCCCGTGGAGAGGAAAGGTAACCCAAAACAGGTTTATATCTTGTTCTTTAAAGAATACCAATCAAAAAAGTTCTCTTTCCCAATAGTTGTGGTAAAAGTCTCAGGATTCTCACTGGCTCTGATTGGTCCAACTTGAGCGACGATGCTTTGATTGGCCAGGTCTGGGTCATATGCCCACCTATAGCACTAGAAATAGATCAGGTCCATCTGAGCCACCTGCCCTCAAAGGAAAATGGGATGTTATTACTCAAAGAGGGGGCATGGATCTGTGGACAGGTTAAAAACTCCAGATATCCACTACACCTTCCCACTGCTCTTTTTCTAGGCATCCATAGAACATCTGAAACCGTTATCAAAAGTTAACCAATCTCAGATGATGGCAGCAGGGGTAAAAAGAGAAACAGACTCAGAAATGCCATTATGGAGTTGATTGTATGAAGTATATCACCCTAATTGATCATGCAGCATTTAACCTCGAGAACACCAAGCCTCCAAGTCTTTTTTGACAAATGGGAGGCAAGGTTTACGAAGACTAGCAGATATGACTGTGACTTACAAAATAAAAAAAGTAAACAAAACACAATCTGACTTGATTTAATAAAAGATTTGTTCCTACCACTTCTCGTGGGAACCTCAGCACATTTTCTTTCCACTGACAGTTACTATCTCTATCTTTATTGAACAAAGGCACTGAAACACAGCTGCCGAGGATCAGTAAAGAAAATAATTCTTGTATTAATAAGACTGTTATTAGCAGGGAAAAAAAATCCATGTTTGGGGGTTTGCTCTGAAGTTACAGGCCATTTCAAAGAAATACAGCTGACTAGTGCCAACATTATTTCAGGCAATTTCATGATCAAATGTCCTATTAGGTCGTTTAAATTTTTTATAGAGATTGTAAATCAGAACTATTTTCTATTTGCCCTAAATATTTAGTTGCTACAGGGAAAGCAGATCAAATTAAAGGGTATTGTGCACATTTTTTACTGGGATCTCCCAGGGATATTAATCATTCCACTTGCACCACACAGTTCTTCAGTAAACTTGTTTGTGAAAACATCATCTGACGCTCCTCCAGCACCCTCATTAAAGGGATGATTTGGATTGCAACAGTAGTGCCAAGTTCTTTTCATCTTCAAATTAGGGACCACGTGCCAAAATTCAAAGAACACTCCTCAAAGTTTCCCCAGAGAACCTATAGGAATAAGTTTTGAGCTACTTTATTCCATTGCTTCAGCCCCGAATAATACCATGGGGCAAGAATCAGAAGAAGACGGGAGGAACAAAGATCTGTAGGATTCTGGAAGGAATCCTTCCTTTTTAGAAGCAGAGGGTCAATATCCATCAAACTTTAACATGCATATCCCTTGATCTAGCAATTTCTGTTTAGAGATTTAACCTACTGATACACTCACACATGTGCATAAAGATAGATGTTCGAGGATATTTAATGCAGCCTTGGTTATAGTAGCAAAGGATTGGAAACAATCCAAATGTCTTTCAATATGGCTCTGATTAAATAAATTATGGCACAGCCTCACAATGGAAAACAATGCAGCCATTTAACAGAATGAAATGGGTCTGGCTAAACCGAGATGGGACTACCTCTAAGACATGCTGTTAAATAGAACAAAAAAAAAAAAAAAAAAAAGGAAAGCACAGAGGAA
>NW_006793997.1:1506563-1513187 GCF_000442215.2 Lipotes vexillifer | reverse complement strand
CTTTAAAAAAAAAAAAAAAAAAAAAAAAAAAAAAGGAAAGCACAGAGGAACAAGTATAGTAGAATGTCATTTTGTATTTTTTTAAATGTATGCAAATATTTGGTTGTACACACAGAGAATACCTCCAGATAAAAAAAGAAGCAAAAAAAAGCAGTATTTGCCTCTGTAGAAGGAAATAGGGAACAGCTTTATTTTCACTGTTATATCTTCTAGTACTACTTTTTTTTTTTAGCACTACTTTTTAAAGCTTTTACCACTTGAGCACATGTAATTTTTTAAGTAAAATTTTAAACAAAAAGAAGTATGGTGGGCCAGTGGTTGAGAGTCCACCTGCCGATGCAGGGGACACGGGTTCGTGCCCCAGTCCGGGAAGATCCCACATGCCGCGGAGCGGCTGGGCCCGTGAGCCGTGGCCGCTGAGCCTGCGCATCCAGAGCCTGTGGTCCGCAACGGGAGAGGCCACAACAGTGAGAGGCCCGCGTACCGCAGAAAAAAAAAAAAAAAAAAAAAGAAGTATGGTGGCTTGCAAGAAATCTAACAAGAAATATAAAAGATTTCTTGGAAAAAAATAGTAAAACTATCAGACATGTATGAAGAAGTGCACCATTTCCTTGGGTGGGGTGAGACATTGAATTATTGTTCCCCACTCTTCGCTCCTTCTGTTAGCAGAATGAAACATCCTTGTACCTTTGCAATCTTCCCACTGTGGGTGGAGTGTTCTTCCTGATGCACTGCTGTTAGTCTTGGCCGTGTGACTTTCTCTGACCAGTAGTATTAGTGGATGTGATGTAAGCAGAGGCTTTAAATGTGCCTCTGGGATTTAGCTTGATCTCTTGCACTTCTGCCATCCACCATGAAGAGATCAAACCCTGGGTAGCCACTGGCCCTAGAATGGGGAGATATATAGAGCAGACCTGGACCAACCCATAGCCTGGAATCAAGCCAAGCTAATCCAACAGAGCCCCAGCAGAACCATATCCTACATGCAGACCTGTGAGTGAGAAAAATCATTCTTGTCTAAACAAAGATTTGGAGGGATGTATGTTATGCAGCTTTATTGCAGCTGAATCTGCCTGATACCTATGAGAAGACTAAATTACTTCCTTTGGCTCTCTCCCACCTCTTCTAGGAAATTGTTCCTGATTAACCTCACCCCACTCTAGACTGTGATCTCTTCAATGACAGCAACTGTGTGTTATTCATCCCTGTGTCCCTAGACTTCTGCACAATGCCTGGAACAGAATTTAGGAACTCAAAAAAATCCTCCTCTGACCACCCTATCTAAAGTAGTCCCCTCTACCCAAAAGTTAATCTCTACCACATCTCACAGTTTATGTACTTCAGCCCATTAATCACAACCTGTAATTACCCTACTACCTTGTTATCTTGTCTCCCTCACCAGAATATAAACTCCCCAGAGGAAATGACTCAAGGAATGGAAAAAAGAAAGAATATATGACTTTCTCACTCTGATTTGCATAACATTCAGACATCTGTTTTACCACACTCTCCAAATTTATTAGCCTGCCCTTCAAGGCCTTTCAAAAGCTGGCCCCAATCCAGTCCTATCAGCCATTGTTCCCCTTAGGCAGTACCATGGAATTTTTCACTGTTTCCCGCCCACTACCCACTCTTTTCCTTTTTCTGTGACTATCCATGATGTTCCCTCTGACATAAGTGCTCTTCTCTACCATCCCTGCTTAGCTAAATCCTGACCATCTGTATTATTTTGAATTAGATCCAGCTATGAATAACTGTAAAACTCAAAACGACAGTGGCCTAAACAAGATAAAAGTTTATTTAGCTCTTTCGTTTAATACGTTGCAGTCAGAATAAGATTGGAAACGTAATGTGCGGCTTCACAGAAATAAGATCCTCCTAGTTTATTGCTCTGCCACGGATTTCTTCCATTCCTAATTTTACTTCATTGTCCAGGATGGCTGCTGGAGCTCCAGCTATTACATTCTCATTCCAGTCATTAGGAAGGAAGGAAGCTGGAAGAAGAGCATGCCTCCTTCCTGTAAGGAAACTTCCCAAGAATCACACACACCATTTCACTTAGGTGTCATGTGACAAAACTCAGTTACATGAATACATCTAGCTGCGTGGGAAATTGTATCAGTTACTTTTGCTATGTCGCAAACCACCACCTCATAACAGTAGCTTAAAATAATAAACATTGATTTAACACATGATTCTGTGGGATGGCAATTTGGGCTGGTTTCAGATGGATAGTTTTTTGGTCTTCACTGAGCCTATTCATATACCTGCTGTTAGCTGTCTGGTTGGCTGGGTGCTGGCTGGTGTAGGACAGCCTCAGTTAGGACACTTTCTCTCTGCTCCCAAGTGGGCTCCTATCCTCCAGAAAGCTAGATCTGGCTTGTTCACGTGGTGGTTGGGCAGGAGTCCAAGAGGTTACATGGAAGCATGAAAGGTCACTGGGAGCCTAGGCTTGGAATTGGGACAGTGTCACTTCCATCACATTGCACTGGCCAAAGCAAGTCACAAGTGTGGCCTGGATTCAAGAGTGGGGACAGAGACGCTAAATAGGAGGGGATACCAAGTCACATTGCAAAAGGATATGCCTACAGGAAGGGGAATTATTGTGGCCATTGCTGCAAGCAATTTTCCAAAGAACTGTAGTCTTTATACTGTGTGTGTGGTGGGGGGTGAGGACCCAGCTAAAAATTAGATTCTATTACTATGGAAGTAGAGGGGAGTAAATATTGGGAGACAGACTACATTCTTTATGACACCAACTTTCAAAGCCCAGTTCCAAATGTACTTCCTCCTCCTAGAAGCCTTCCTTGAATCATCAAGCTAGAATTCTAACCACTAAAGACTTTTACCTGTATGTTTTTTTTTTGTTTTTTGCGGTACGCGGGCCTCTCACTGTTGTGGCCTCTCCCGTTGTGGAGCACAGGCTCCGGATGCGCAGGCTCAGCGGCCATGGCTCACGGGCCCAGCCGCTCTGCGGCATGTGGGATCTTCCTAGACCGGGGCACGAACCCGTGTCTCCTGCATCGGCAGGCGGACTCTCAACCACTGCGCCGCCAGGGAAGCCCCTACCTGTATGTTTTATGGCCTTTGCATAACTAACTACCTGGAGGGATGCTGGCCCGTCAGTGCCTGTGCAGGGTGGTAGAATGCGAGCCCTTAGCCATCTTCTGAACGCTCCATGAGTCTGGACACCATCTTTACTGAGATACTAACATTTCTGTTGAAACAAGTGCCTCTACTATTTGAAAGTAATAAATCTCTTGTTTAAATAGCGGGAGTATGGAACTTTTACCCTTGTTTTCAGTAAACCCACAAGTACAAAGAATCCACGTGATCCAAGGATAATAGGTCAAATACTGAAATCTGGAAGGAATCCCTTAGCACCCAGAGCACAGAGAAATATATACTCCTCATCAGAGAGGGTGTTGTAATTAGTCCATGGATTCGTTGGCATTTTCTTTCTCCCTTTGTAATTTTTTTTCCTCTCAGTATGACTGGAATATAAATCAGTAGCCTAGAGTCCTTCTGGTTAACAAGGTTCTCATTTGGGAGGTTGCAGCCTAGGAGGCTATTAAAAAGAGAAAGAAATGCTTCTTCTATAAACATTTCCTGCCAGCTGCTGAGGGCTGAAGGGGAGGGAGGGTGCCGGGGTGACAGCTCAGAACAGGACCATTAAGGGAAGAAAATCTGTAAAGAGTAAGAATTCTTGGTCCGTGTCTCTGGCAGATGATCCGTGAATAGAAGTCCAGCGAATGAAAAGAAAACCCCTGGGGGAGGAAGAACAAGCCTTCTTGTTCAGGGAAGAAGATCCATTTGGATCAGAGAAGAGAGCCTTCCTCTGATCCAAATGGGCCACTGCTGTCCAAAGTGCAGCAGGAAATTGAAATCCCGGCAGGTGCTTCCAGAATGTGTAAGGATGAACACCTAAGCTTTAAAAGCTGTAGGAGGGGTGACCTCGTGCCTCAGCATCCTCCATCAACTCCTAGAAGAAGACGAAGACGAGCTTGTGTTTGCTGGGTGTTCACTGTGTGCCAGCACCACGTTAAGCATCTTACACGCAGTAGTTATCTCAACTAACCTTCACCACAGTGCCATCAGGCTGGAGCTATTATTATCCCCATTTTACCAATGGGCCTGGTGATGTTCCTAACTTGCCCAAGGTCATTAGGTGAACAAGCAGAAGAACTAAAGTTCAAAACTAGTTCTCTGACTGCATAGGCCATACTCTTGGACCTCTGTACCATCCCAACGAGGAAGTGTGCCAGATCTTATCACAGAATCATCTATCTCCAAGATTACCCAGGGGAGGAGACTGTTGGTGGAGACCGTCTTTTTCATTAAAGAGCTCCTGAACTTTGGGAAAAGACATCTGAGGATCTACAAATAAGAAATAAGCAATAACAACAGCAATAATAAATGGAGTAATTATGTTGTGCCAGGCACTGGGCTGTTACATATATTATCTCACTTAATCCTCTGACATAAGAATTATCATCTCCATTTTAGGGATGAGCGAACAGAGGCACAGAAAAGTTAAGTCACATGGCCAGGATCTCACAGCCAAGAAGCAGCAGAGCTAGAATTCCAGCGCAATTTTGAATCCGAAGAGCAAGCTCGTTTCCAGTCCCAGGTGCCTCTCTACACAAGTGGGTGATTCAGTCAGTCACTGCTTTATTTATCCTTCAAATATAAATTCATATTCACTGTGTTTGGGAATTTCTGAGATTGGGAGGGGCTAGAAAGGAAAACTTTAAGTTTCTGTTTGACTAAAGGAGAACAGTTGCTGGGATGAAAAGGAAGTCAGGAAGGGAGAGGATCTGAGGGACAAGGTGAGAAGTATAAAAGGTTTCAACCTAGGCAGTCAGGTCTAACATCTTTGACTGGAAATCAATTTGGGCACGGCTGAACTGTGCATGGGCTGGATGGGGGGTGAGACAAGGTTGGAAAAGGGGGAACACAGGAAAGAAGAGGCAAGAATGGAACCGAGGAGAAGGGTGGCGTCATGACCATGTGGGGGACGCAGGTCCCCGAGGCATCAGGATGGTGCAATGGTCATGACCTGGGACACTGGGGTCAGACTGCCTGGATGCAAACCCCAGCTCCTTCCCATACTAGTCTACTTCTCTTAAGGCCCTTTTCCTCTCTGATGTTTACTTTCCTGGTCAGTAAAAGAGGGACAAGTATTGTTCCCTCTCATAGAGTTGCTGTGAGGATTCAGTGAGAAAATGAAAGTAAGTGCTTGGCAAGGTGCCTGACTCCACGCTCAGTACATGGTGATTATTCCTATAATGCATCCCCAGGGCTCTGCTAAACCTGAAATTGAAACAGTGAAGAGTAAAGTCCATGGTAGTGATAGGAATAATAATAACAACAATAACATTCTTGTATGTATTAGTTACCTATTGCTGCATAACAAATGACCCCCAAATTTAGCAACTTAAAACAATAAACAGTTATTATCTCACAGTTTATATGGATCAGGATTCTGAGTTTAGCTTATCTGGGTGGTTTCTGGCTCAAGATCTCTCACGAAATTGCAATTAAGGCACCAGATACTACGATCAGATTCGAAGGTTCAACTGGGGGATCTCCTTCCAAGTGCATTTCAGTGGTAGTTGGTGGGCCTTGATCCCTTGCCACATGGACCTCTCCACAGGACTGATTCATGGTATAGTAGCTGGCTTCCCATGGGACAAGCAATCCAAGAAAGAGCATCCAAGACAGAACAGTGACACCTCATCACTTCTGCCATATTCAATTCATTAGCAGTAAGTTAGTAAGTCCAGCCAACCCTAAAGGGGAGGATATTACACAAGGGCATGAATACCAGGAGGTGAAGATAACTAGGGGTCACCATATGTGGGATGCCTGCCACATGGTATGTTCAATAAGGTCACAAAACCCTTCAGTCATCCTATCACCTAATCTCTTAACATACGACCTGCTTTCTCACTGAAAATGATGTTGTAAATTGAGTTCTCGATCATTCTCAAGAATATGGAATCAAGGTAAAAACGTAGTTTTCAAGCTTTTTGGTGACATAAACACATCCCCAAATAAAATCTTCTTCAATGGGTGCATGGATAAACATATTGCTTTGTATTTACAAAATCAACTACTACTCAGCCAAAATTTAAAACCCTAAAAGAAGTACTGATACACACAAAAACACAGATGCACAGCCAAAGCATTATTCTGAATGAGAGACTCCTAACACAGGCGCACATACCGTATGATTGCATTCACAGGAGACTCTAGGAAAGAAAAGTGCAATGTATTATGATAAAAACGGATTAGTGGTTGCCTGAGACAAGGCGTGAGGGTTAAGGAATAGCTGAGAAGAAGTGAACGGGAATCTCTGGGGTGACAGAAATGTTCTATATCCTCATTGTTGAATCTTATTAAACTATACACTTAAAATGGGTACATTTTAGTTATTGTAAATTGCATCTCAATAGAATTGAAAAATACTGAACTGTTCTGATCACAATAAGGATGTGTGTCCATCCTATTATAAGTAAACAAATAAGAGGGCTATGGATAGTTCAATGCTGATGATACACATCGAACCACAGAGAATAATACAAATCTGGGCACCTGCTCTCCAAAAAAAGTATAGGGAAA
>NW_006793997.1:1474597-1506498 GCF_000442215.2 Lipotes vexillifer | reverse complement strand
AGGGAAAGATTTGGAGTAGCTCTTGAATGTGTTTCTGTGTAAAACCACTGTGCACACACCCCTTTGATACCTGCAATAAAAATCTACCTTAGTTCTCATGGTTTCTGAAGTAAACCGTGCCTCTGAAAAGGAGAGAAATACTTTTCTTCTTTCCCTTTCTCTTTCCTTTTCTTTCTCTCTCTCTCCCCCTCCCTCCCTCCTTCTCTCTCGCTCTCTTCTTTCTCACTCCCTTTTCTCCTTTATTCATCTCTCTGTCCACTTCCTTCCTTCCTTTCTCTTTCCATACATCAAATCAGATCCTAGTTTCTGTTCTGCAGGTTTTCTCCCACTTTGCATCTCTTGGACAACAGTCTATATAGACCCACCTTATGCCTTTTAATGGCTACATTGTGTTCTGTTGTGTGGATATCCTAATGACCATTTAGCAAGTACTCTAGTGGTAAAAATTTACATTGCTTCCAGTTTGGGGATTTTTTTTCTTCTAAACTGTTTAATTGTCGGGATTATTTTGGACAAGAAATGTCACCCACTGGTAAAGAGATGCCACCTCCCATTAGGAAAGGTCAGCATCTGTCCCAATCGACGTAATACCAGTATTACTCATTCTGGGCGTAATCATGCTGCAGCCACCATTAAAGCTTCTTTCCCCGGGATCCATGGACGCATCCTATCTGGTCCTCCTCAGATGAACTTCTAACACCCACATAAAACCCCAAGAAGTGAGAACCCAGTGAACATCTTGAACATCCTCTGAAGGCTGTGAACAGATATTGCACTTGAGCTGTTATTAACACCTGATAGCTCATTAAAACCAGACTAATTATCAACAAGCAGCAGGTTCTTTTCACACTCAAAACGAACCAGCTCCAGTCCAAAATGATGGCTAAATTAAAACCAGAGAGTCAGCAAACGGCCTCCTCCTATAACCCTACTAATTCCTTGAGCTAATTAGTTCTCCTTTCTTCATCAACTGCTTGGGAAAATAAATGAACAAGTGATACACTTTCCTCTACTTGATGGGTAAGCCTTTCTGTAGAATATGACGATAACATTGTTGATAATAACAATGGCCATTGCATAGTGAACCACTTACTATAGGCTATGTATTTTACACAGATGATCCCATTGAACTTTATTAATATAGTATGAAAATAGGCACAAAGAGTGTAAACAAAGAGTGTGCAATTGCCCAATATCATGCAGCTAGCAGGGGTGTCCAAGATCTCCCTACTCCAAAGCCCCAGGTTTAAAGTGAGATGAACTAGATCTGATAACCAGGAGATTTTAAAAAAGAACTTCACCACTGACATGCCCCAAGGTTGTTTATATACGTTTCCACTGTCTAGCACACTGCTAAGCATACAGTATGTGCTCAATAAAACTTTTTCACATGAATGAAGAAAAATGGGACCCCTTATGGATTGTTCTGAGGGTCACAGAAAATGGCCTACGGACAAAGCACTGTGATTTGGTTGTAGCAAGCTGACTTGTTTTCCACTCCGCCGGTAGGTGGTGGGATAGCTCCGCAGGCCAAGCCTTTCAGAGAAGGCTGAATGGGGGATCAAATGCACAGAGAAGGCTGAATGGGGGATCAAATGCACAGAGAAGGCTGAATGGGGGATCAAATGCACAGAGAAGGCTGAATGGGGGATCAAATGCACAGAGAAGGCTGAATGGGGGATCAAATGCACAGAGAAGGCTGAATGGGGGATCAAATGCACAGAGAAGGCTGAATGGGGGATCAAATGCACAGAGAAGGCTGAATGGGGGATCAAATGCACAGAGAAGGCTGAATGGGGGATCAAATGCACAGAGAAGGCTGAATGGGGGATCAAATGCACAGAGAAGGCTGAATGGGGGATCAAATGCACAGAGAAGACCTAAGGAAAGAGCATATTCCAGTAAAAAGAATCTGAAGAGAAACAGATATATGTGTGTATGACTGAATCACTTTCCTGTACACCTGAAACTAACACAACATTGTCAATCAACTATACTTCAATTAAAAAAAAGAAAGGAACTGACCCCCCCCAAAAAAAGAGCACATTCCTTCCCCAGCACCACAGATAGATGTCATAACAAATCCTTCAAACAGAACGTACCAAAAAAAAAAAAAATATCCAGAACGAAATAAACGGAAAACATGACAATTCGTGAAACTATGAAACTTAAGTCATGGTTTGATTTATTCTGCAGCCATGTCAACATCACAAACTTTTCAACAAGATAGAAACAAAAATGTTCCTCCATAATGGATAAGTTAAATCAATCGTGGTCTAACTATGAAATGGAATACTTTGAAACTATTAAATAGTGTAATCGGGACTTCCCTGGTGGTGCAGTGGTAAGAATCCACCTGCCAATGCAGGGGACACAGGTTCGAGCTCTGGTCTGGGAAGATCCTACATGCTGCGGAGCAACTAAGCCTGCGTGCCACAACTACTGAGCCTGTGCTCTAGAGCCCGTGAGCCACAACTACTTAACCCGCGTGCCACAACTACTGAGCCCATGTGCTGCAACTACTGAAGCCCACATGCTCGAGGGCCCACGTACCACAACAAGAGAAGCCACTGCAATGAGAAGCCCGCGCACCGAAACGAAGAGTAGCCCCCACTTGCTGCAACTAGAGAAAGCCCACGTACAACAACGAAGACCCAATGCAGCCAAACATAAATGAATTAATTTAAAAAAATAGTGTAATCCACATATATTTAAAGCCATTGAGAGATGTTTTGGTAATTAAATGAATAAAGCCGGTAAGAAAAGAGATGTAGTATAGTCCCAGGTTTTCATAAAATATAAAATTTAAGAAAAAGAGTCTGGAAAGACATAGAGTAAAATGTGAACAGGTTTTTATGTATGTTGAGCTTGTGAGTGATTTTTAATACTTTACTTGGCATATCTGTATATTTAAACGTGTACATAATAAATACGTATTGATTGTTGGACTAAAACTACATCAAACCTGTTGAGATGATTGTGTTTATTTAAATAGACACCTAAAGAGAAGAATTTAGTCACAGCCCAAAGCAGGCCCAGGAAAGGGGACCTGAAACAGAATATTCAAGTAGGCTATGCCAACTGCCCAAGGATCCAGAAGAACTTGGGTAGGAATCAGAAACTGTTGAAAATGGAGGAGGAGTTTTTAAAATTCCACCCTACTGTGAGCCAAGATAATTCCCCTCAAAACTCTGTTATAACTAACTTCAAACACGTCAAAGGAAACACATGTCATTTCTAGATCTCTAAAAACATCTAGATGCCTGATGCCCAGTAGAAAAGAAAAGCCAGTGTTTTCCCACATTTTCCAGTGTAGATGTCATTTTTGCAGCCTTGCAAAGAACTTTCCTTACTGTAGGAGTTCTTGTCTAGCTCTTTTTGGACAATTCAATCTCCCCAAAGAGTCTAGCACTAAGTTACAGAAAATGAACAGGTCCAGGAGTCAGGAGGAGTGGCCTAGCTCTGCTATTAGTGCTGTGTGACCTTGGGCAAGTCCATCCCCAGGTCTCAGCTGGCTGATCTACTGGACCCAAGCGCTAAGCTTTTCTCCCCCAGGAATTTGATACTTTGAAACTGAGACACATTAATGGCAGAACTCTAGAAGGTGACCATGAATTCCATCTGCTACCGAGCTCTGCAGAGCTTGGGTGGTATTCCCCTTCCTAACAAACTCTTCCTTCATTCTGAGATTGCCCCTACCATCCTAACAATCAATGATTGATTTTCCTTGTAGTAACGAGAGTCCATTTCTGTTGCTTAGAACCAGCTAAGACTTCACTACTGTGGCTCAGATGGAATGAAGTCTTTCCCGCCCAGCGTGAAGGGAATTGGTCAGTCAGGCAAAGGAGCCTAACCCACGGGGAAAGGCTGCCACAGAGAGCAGCTGTCATCCTTGTGCTAAGAGGCAGGGACCCAGCAGGGCAAGCTGTCACATTCAATAAATATTCTCAGTCAGCCCCGCAGTGCTCTCTGATTACTATGCATGAATCCCCAGAGTGAGGGAGCAGAAAGGAGTGACAATGAACATGATGTGTAGTCTATATCTCCCAGCTCCACACACCTGGCTGGCTGTGTGCCAGTCACACCCAGGGCACTGATTTCTTTCCTCTGTGACTTTGTGCAGCTACTGTTGGAATCTCCCTAACACGGTGGTTCTCAATCGGGGGCAATTTTGCCCCCCAGGGGACATTTGGCAATAATGTCTGTGGACATTTTGGGTTATCACAACTTGGGGTGGGGTATTACTGGCATCTAGTGGGTAGATACCAGAAGTATTCGTTTCCCATTGCTGCTTTAACAAGTTCCTACAAATGTAGTGGTTTAAAACAACACAAATTTATTATCTTACAGTCCCAGAGGTCAGAACATGAGTCCATGGGGCTGCTTTCCTTCTGAACTCTAGGGAAGAATCTGCTTCCTTGCCTTTTCCAGCTTCTAGAGGCTGCCTGCATTCCTTGGCTTATGGCTCCTTCCTCCATCTTCAAGGACAACAGCCATATTATCTCCTGTTCCTTCTCTGCTTCCATCATCATATCACCTCCTCTCTTATAAGGACCCTTATGATATCAGGCCCACTTGGATCAACCAGGATAATCTCCCCCATCTCAAAATTCTTAATTTAAATCATATCTGCAAGAGTTTGGTTTGGTTTGGTTTAGTTTGGTTTGGTTTAGTTGTTTCACCATGTAAAGGTAACATATACACAGAATCTGGGAATTAGGATACGAATACCTTTGGGGGGTTATTATTCTATCTCCCACACCAGGTATCCTGCTAGACATCCTACAGCCCCCGCCACAAAGAATCATCTGGTTTTAGACGTCAATAGCATGTGAGAAACCTGCATGCTCTGATACTTTTACAGGTAGGTCTCCCACATGCCTTAACTTAATATCACCTTTTCATGTGAATTACAGCTGCAAACCTACTATTCCTTGATCCCATCAATCCAAAGCACTCCCTAAATTTTACAATAGTTGTGAAGTTTGCCCAGTCCAAGTAAGTAAGAGAAATTCTGCTTTCCTAAAAAGTTTAATAGCAGAAGAAGAAGACAGTCATTTCTCAGCCTTGACATAATTCTTATAACTTAGAGATCTGGGGCTTTAAATGTTTGGAAGTTACTCAGGGCAAAAGGATTGAACTCCCCAAACTTTGGGACAGAAAATGGGAAGCAACAGCAGAAAACAGCTATTACCAACTCAGTGCCTCTTCCCTGCCAGTGTCTTGTTTCTGCTTTCTAGAAGCAGAAGTCTTGGGAAGGAGAAAGTGACCTCATGTCAGTTTTATAAGCACCAGAAGCCAGGCACTGGGCTGTGTGCCTTACATGTGTAACCCTGCTAGGCTGGTGTCGTCATTCTCATTTTAACATAAGCAGACTGAGTGTCTGGGAAATTAAAATTTGACCAGGTTACGAACTCATTAAATGATGGGCTGAAATTCGGATCTGTATCACTTCAAAGCCTGTAGGTTTTGGAATAAGATGTTTGACGTTCCTTCCGCATTCCACATCAAAAGCATCTTTTACAGCCTTAGTGAAATGAATGAAGACACCCAAAAAAAGTAAAATAACTTATCTAATGAAATAAAGCAGGGGTCAGCAAACTTTTTCCGAAAAGAGTCAGTTAGTAAATATTTCAGGCTTTGCAGGCCATATGGTCCCTGTTGCAACTGCTCATCTCTGTCTTTATAGGGGGAAAGCAGCCACAGCTGATACATAGTGGATGGGTGTGGCTGTGTTCCAAAAAAACTTTATTTACGAAAACAAGCAGTGACCAGAATTGCCCCAGGAGCCATAGTTTGCTGCCCCCTGAAATAAAGCTTTAAAATCCCCAAATAGCCTTCATCATCTTTCCCCTTAGTGCTCCCCCATTCCCACCCTCCGTGTGTGTGTGTGTGTGTGTGTGTGTGTGTGTGTGTGTCTTGTACTCTTACACTGCTCGTGAAAGTACAAATCACTGTAATCTTTCTGGAAAGCAGTTCAGCAATATAACCCAGCAATTCTATGTTCAGGACAAGAGGGCATAGATAAAGATATCAGGATGTTCTTTGCAGCATTGTTTACAATGGTGCAACAGGGAAAATTGTCAATCAATAAGGAGTTGTTCAACAAAACCCACTATATGTAAATCACTCCCACAGACTTTAAATGTTACAATGTAGATTTATAGTTAGAAAGAAAGAAATAGAAGGTGACATAGAAATAGAAATCCAGGATATATTTGAAAATCAGACCATAAAATATTATGCATATAATAAGCTTATTGTTGTTTTTAAAATATATATACATAAATATGATGGTTAATTTTATGTGTCAACTTGACTGGACTAAGGGATACCCAGATTGCTGGTAAAATATTATTTCTGGGTGTGTCTGCGAGCGGGTTTCCAGAAAATACTAGCGTTTGAATCAGGAGACTGAATAAAGACGATTGCTCTCACCAGTGCAGGTGGGCATCATCCAGTATTTGAGAGCCTAAATAGAACAAAAAGGTGGAGGAAGAGAGATTTCATTCTCTCTGCCTGAGTTAGGACAAACATCTCCTGCCTTTGGACATTGGCACTCCTGGTTCTTGGGCTTTCAAACTCAGACCAGAGCTTAAACTAACAGCCCTCTGATTCTCAAGTCTTTGGACTCATTACACTGTCATAATTCCTGGTTCTCCAGCTTGCTGATGGCAGATCATGGGACTCCTCAGCCTCCATAACCACATGACCCAATTCCTATAAGTCTTCTTTTGTATAATCCTAATGGTTCTGGTTCTCTGGCAAGCCTTGACTAATACTATAGACTTTTTAAAAAAATTCTTTAGGGACTTCCCTGGTGGCACAGTGGTTGGGAATCCGTCTACCAATGCAGGGGACACGGGCTCAATCCCTGGTCTGAGAAGATCCCACATGCCACGGAGCAACTAAGCCCATGTGCCACAACTACTGAAGTCCACATGCTCTAGGGCCCACGTGCTGCAGCTACTGAGCCCACGGGCAGCAACTACTGAGCCTGCGGGCTGCAAGTACTGAAGCCCGCGCACCTAGAGTCCGTGCTCCGCAACAAGAGAAGCCACTGCAATGAGAAGCCCGCACACCGCAACGAAGAGTAGCCCCTGCTCGCCACAACTAGAGAAAGCTCACGTGCAGCACTGAACACCCAACGCAGCCAAAAAAAAAGTCTTTAATGATAAACACCAAATGTTTATGATGGTTATCTCTGGGTTGTAGACTATTAACTGTTTTTAATTGGCTTCTTTACTAATCTCTGTAGCTCCAGTGCCACTCAGTTCCATGCTAGCACATACAAAGTACTCAGAAAATATTTGTTGATGAGGTGAAAAACTATTCTAGTATGTGCTTAAGCTACAGCATCAGGGGTTTCATTTGGATATAAGGGAGGTATTTCTACCAAATGGGCAGTAAACACAGGAAAGTATAATTAAAACAGCATCTGGAATCACCTTTCCTGAAGATATTTTTTAAAGAGTGGAGTCATCTTATGATCTGCCCTTTCGTTGTTAGTGTATAGGAATGCAAGAGATTTCTGTGTATTAATTTTGTATCCTGCAACTTTACCCAATTCATCAATTAGCTCTAGTAGTTTTCTGGTGGCATCTTTAGGATTTTCTATGTGGGCATTTTTTATGTTTTAAAAAAAAGAGGAAGAAAACATATGTACATGTGTGTATACATACATGTATGTATGTATACCACGCACACACAATTTGGTAACATATACATATTTCTGGGATGGTTTGCCTGCTGCCCCAAGGGCAGGGGGTATGGTAAATGGAAAAGTGAGAGACCTTTCACTGTTTATCCTTTTGTATGTTTTGAAGTTTGAACCATGCAAAAGTATTACCTACTAGAAAACTATTGGAGGGGCTTCCCTGGTGGCACAGTGGTTAAGAATCCACCTGCCAATGCAGGGGACACGGGTCCGAGCCCTGGGCCAGAAAGATCCTACATGCCGCGGAGCAACTAAGCCTGTGCACCACAACTATTAAGCCTGAGCTCTAGAGACCGCAAGCCACAACTACTGAAGCCCATGCGCCTAGAGCCCGTGCTCCACAACAAAAGAAGCCCCCGCAATGAGAAGCCCGTGCACTGCAACGAAGAGTAGTCCCTGCTCACCGCAACTAGAGAAAGCCTGCATGCAGCAACAAAGACCCAACACAGCCAAAAAAAAAACCTATTGGAGCCTCCTTCGTACTTCAGAACTTTCTATAGTGTTCTGCTGTACAGAAAGAGATGCTCTGCCTTTAACTTCACACACACACACACACACACATGAAATCTTCCTCCTGGAAATATCTTGCTTTTATTTAAGAATTCTGTTCAGATGTCACTTCCTCCAGGAAGTCTTGCCTGACCAGCCCCACCTCCTGAGCTACCTCTGTTATACCCATTCCCAGTACCCTGTGGCATTTATCACAACTGATGTCCATTAGTAATTGTTTAATACCTGTCTCCCTCACTAGAGGTGCCACAAGGGACTAGTTCATCAGTGGGTCCCCAGCACCAAGCTGGGCATCTGCCACATGAGATGTGCATGAACCTTTGGGAGGGATGTGTTATGAACCAAATGTTTCTGTTCCCTCAAAATTCATATGTTGAAATCCTAACCACCACCACCCCCGCCATGATAGTATAAAGAGGTGGGGCCTTTGGGGGATGATTAGGTCATGAGGGTGAAGCCCTCATGAATGGGATTAGTGCCCTTATATAAAAGAGGCCCCAGAGAGCTAGCTAGCTCTCTCTCTACCATGTGAGGCCACAGGAGAGAATGGCCATCTGCAAACTGGAAGAGGCCCTCCCCAGAACCTGACCATGCTGGCACCCTGATCTCAGACTTCCAGGCTCCAGAACTGTGAGAAATAAATGTGTGTTGTTTAGTCCACTCAGTCTGTGGTATTTTTTTTTTATAGCAGTCTGACTGAGACAGGAGGGAAGAAAAAGAAGGGAATACTAACAACAAAAACAGTTATGGCACACCTACTGTCAGCCAGACAGTGGTCTAAGTGCTTCACACATATTAACACATTTAATCCTCACAACAAATGGGTACCATTATTACCAGCATTTTACAGATGAGGAAACAGAGGCTCAGGGAGAGAGAAAGCACCTCCCCATGGTCACCAGGTAGAGCCAGAATTCAAACATAGGCAGTCTGGTTCCAGAGCCCATGAGCTCAGCCCCTGGAGGAAAAGATGGATAGGGAGAGAGATGAGGGAAGGAAGAGGGGAGAAGGTTCCCACAGAGCAGTGAGATGGAGCAGCTGACCACCCCTCCAGTGTGGGTCTGGTCTTTGGGAAGTTACAAGAACACCATTAATGAAGATTCTATACTATATATAAAACACTTGCAAACTGACAATTTGGGACCTCAACAAAAAGACGGCAGGCCTGAAGTATGACAGCTGTCTTGTCTAGAGGAGTAGGTAACACACATTGTAGATACATCCACTATCTGATGTGGGTTAATAGGCTTCATTGAATTAATGATGACAGAATAATTACAGCAACAAGCAAAGCAGCAGGGAGACTGCGGGTTCTAGTTGAGGATAATTCCAGGGTCAGGCAAGGTTGGAAGTTTTGACTTTAGGACTATGGAGACTTCCCTGAGATTGGAGCTTTATTATTTTTATTATTTTAAATTGATAGCATCCACCATGATTTGTCTGAGTTCTCTGCAAGTCAGCGGAAAGTCATCTGCAGGATAGGAAATATTAACAAGAGAAACAGAAATAAATGGGAAATAAGAAAAGCAGAGGAGTTCCAATTTCTCAAATAGGATTTGCCCCTAATCCTTAAGGTTCAGACTGGATCCTGGAAAGCATAAATAAATGGGGATTACATTTGGGTAATCACAACAGCAATAAAAATAGCTATCATATATTTAATCCCTACCTCCAGCCAGGCTCTGTAATAAGCCCTCTTTTATGCCTTAGCCCACTGATTTCCCCAGATAATTTTGTGGAGTGGGAATAAACATTTTCCCTTGTTTTATGAGTAAGACAACTGAGTCTCAAAGAGGCAGAGTGACTTGTGCAAGACCACTCAGCCAAGAACTTACAAAAAGGTGTTTTAAATTAGAGTTAAGAAAGCAAAGCTTTAGAATAATGCCCAGAAAAGAGTCACTTCTGAGGGAGGAGGTGGATTAAAGAACATATCAGAGGGACAGACCTGGGTATAATTTATTGATGTGCATGAATTCCATTCAATTCAACAAGGATCTACTGGATACCCATCATGGACCCAACACAGTGGAAGTCTCCTGTTGTAGATTGTTTTTTCCAAAGATGGTCAAGACAATAGCTCCCATGCCACATGTTCTTTTAAGGTGACCTCGACAGTCTTCATGTGGAATGATGAAGTCCATGATTCCTCTCCCTTGGGCCTCAACTGCCTCAATCAATAGGATATAGCAGAAAAGATGCTATTTGACTTCCAGAGATAGAGCATAAAAATTGTACGCACTTCCTCCTTTCTATCTTGGGATACTCTTGGACCCCAGCCACCATGTTGTGAGGAAGCCCAACTAGCCCACATGGGGACACCACGTGGAAAGGTCACATGTAGATGTTTTAGATAACTGGATAACCGAGGTCCCAGCTAATAGTCAGCATGAAACACACATGTGACAAAAGATGCCTCCAGATGGCTCCAACTCCTGGCCATCAAATCACCGTCATCTTTTGAATTTCTCAGCCAAGTCCCTAGACATCATGAAGCAGAAATAAGCCATCCCCTCTGCACCTAATCTGAATTCTTGACCCAGGGGATCCATGAGAATAATAAAATTGTTGTTATTGGCCCTAAATATTTGTGTGATCTGTAGCATAGAAATAGTAACTGGAAGACCCCCATGGAGTGATGTTTTTAAAGTGTATAAAACAGGATCTGCCCCTCTGTCTACTTTGAAAAACAAGACTATTATGACAGAATTTTAATCAAAAGACAGTGTCCCTTATGTTAAGTGAAATAAGTCAGAGAAAGAAAAATACTGTATATCACTTATATGTGGAATCTGAAAAATACAACAAACTAGTGAATATAGCAAAAAAATCAGCTGACTCACAGATATAAAGAACAAACTAGTGGTTACCAGTCGGGACACGTTGACCTATTGTGTAAATGATGCTACCCTTTTTCTTTTATTATTTTATCACATTATGTCTTATTTTTTTTAAAGAGATTTTAGCACTTAGCACTATTGGAAGAACAACTCAAATATTTTTTTCAGTAATTGCATTTAAAATAACTTTAATAGAGCTGTCATACTTTTAATCACTTGCCAAATTCATCAGTCACAATCTGTGGGGGGGGGGGGCGGTGGGCAATACAGGTGTGGGTGGAGGAAGAAGCACAAACTATCGAGTCTGAGATAAGCTACAGGGATGTAGTGTGTACAACACAGGGAATATAGCCAATATTTTGTAATAACTGTAAATATTTTGTAACCTTTAAAAATTGTATTAAAAATGAAATATTTGGGGGGCTTCCCTGGTGGCGCAGTGGTTGAGAGTCCGCCTGCCGATGCAGGGGACACGGGTTCGTGCCCCGGTCTGGGAAGATCCCACATGCCGCGGAGCGGCTGGGCCCGTGAGCCATGGCCGCTGAGCCTGCGCGTCTGGAGCCTGTGCTCCACAACAGGAGAGGCCACAACAATGAGAGGCCCGCGTACTGCAAAAAAAAAAAAAGAAAAAAAAGAAGAAATATTTTTAAAAAGACAATGTGCCTCATAACAGCCAAAAGGTGAACATAATCCAAATGTCCATCAACTGATGAATACTGGATAACCAAAATGTGGCATAGCAATACAATGTTCAGCCATAAAAAGGAACAACGTACTGACACCTGCTACGACATGGATGAACCTGGAAAACATTACGTTAAAGAGAGAAGCCAGACACAAAGGCCACACATTGTACTACTCCATTTATATGAAACATTCAGAGTGGCAAATCCATAGAGATAGAAAGTAGATTAGTGGTTGCCAGAGGATGGGGGCAGGGGTAAATGAGGAGTGACTGCTTTATGGGTAAAGGGCTTCTTTGTGGGGTGATTAAATATATTAGAATTAGATAGTGGTGAGAGTTGAAAAATCTTGTAAATATACTAAAGCCACTGAATTGTACATGCTTTAGTAGTGAATTCTATGGGATATGAAATATATTTCAATTTTTTAAAAAAGCAATATGCCATACCAGGGACTTCTGCAAAAGTCACAGCAATGAGGTCAAATAAATCTGGGTTGCCATCCAGGGATAACCAATTTCTAATTGTGTGGACTCGGGAAAGTTTCTTGATCCCTCAGGGGCTTGGATTACACATCTATAAAATGGGAATAAGAAGACTCACTTTACAGGGCTGCTGTCAGGATTAATAATTGCCGAGTCAAAGACTGTAACAGAAACCCGGTGAAGCAGCATCAAACAAACTAAGGATTTTATTAAAGGAATCAAGGACATCTCACAGAAGCCCAGGTCACTAAGAAGAACTTGGCCTCATAAGATCCTTGAACCAGAAATGTTGAAGCTATCAAAATTCAAGGTGAGATTCTTTCTGGCATATGTGTAATGAGTAGGGGAATTTCTTTAAAATTGTTGATTCATAGAAAATTGAGATTTTGCATCATATCTTAAAGGTTGGAGTCAGTTATTTGCAAAATAACATTTTTGTAAAGGTGACTTAATTTGAATATCAAATAAGAAAAGACTCAGTATCCTAACTGGAAGAATTGAAAAGTAGTTAAGGATCACAAGCTTGGAGCACAAAATCAACCTCCTGTGACAAATTTAGTTTATGACCTCAGGAGGACAAATGGACTTTTCTACGACAAACAAATAGTTTCTTATAACACATTTTCTAAAATCTCAAGGTTATCAGTTAACAGTGCTAGGAACTCTTAAAACAAACATTTTAATCATATGCAAAAATGCTTTACTATTTTATAAATAAAATTAAAAAGAAACTGAATGTACATATGTGTATAACTGAGTCACTTTGCTGTAGAGCAGAAATTAACACAACATGGTAAATCAACTACACTTCAATTTCAAAAAATTAGAAAGGAACTGAACTTTATGTTGACAAGAGACAAAATTATATATAGACTTTACTAAATTTTTTATGGAAGCTGCCCTAATATTCGACAGTCTTTATTAAACCTGAAGGGGTGGTTCTCAGCCCTGACCCTTAGAATCCCTGAGTACCTTTTTTTTTTTTTTTTTTTTGCTATCTATTCACTTATACTGGATCTTTATTTTCATTCTTTTTTTTCTTTTTTTTAACACCTTTATTGGAGTACAATTGCTTCACATTGTTGTGTTAGTTGCTGCTGTATAACAAAGTGAATCAGCTACACGTATACAAATATACCCATCAGGACCCAACCAAGAAGTCTGATTTAATCGGTATGAAATAGGGACTGGCATGTTTGAGGGAAAGCAAGGAGACCAGCGTGGCGGGAGCAGAGTGAGTGATGGCGGGAGGGATAGCAGATGAGGTCATTGAAGTAAAGGGGCCAGGACATGTAGCTTCTTGTACACCAATGCGAGGATGCTAGACTTTAGAAAAAATGGGGAGCCGCTGTGGGGGGGTGTGGGTACTTGGCTGCAAGTGACATAAATCCAACTCAAGTCAACCCAAGCAAAATTGGGAAATTACTGGTTCTTCTAAATCTGCGGATGGGGCCCATCCAAGTTTCAACATTATTCTCTCTGTCTCTCCACCGCCACCGCACACCCTCCACTCACACGCTTACTTTGATGAAACAGGCTGCCATACTGTCTGCTGCCCTCAGGAGACAGGCAGCTAGCAAGGAGCTGAGGGCTGCCTCTGGCCAACAGCCAGCTAGGAACTGAAGTCCTCAGCCCAACAATTCTCCAGGAACTGAAGCCTGCCAACAATCATGTGATCTTGGAAGTGGACCCGCCCCAAGTTCTCCCTGGAGATGGCTGTAGCCCTCACAGACACCTTGACTGCAGCCTGTGGGAGACCCTGAGCCCAAGCGTCTCTCACAGGCTAAGCTGCACCCAGAATCTTGACCCACAGAAACTCTATGTTGTTTGAAGCTGCTAAATTTGGGGGTAATTTGCTATGCCGTAATAGAAAACTAATACAGTGACTTAGGTCAGGATAGGGATGGTAAAGTCAAAGAGAAGTGAGTAAGTCTGAAGTGTATTTTGGAGGTTGAAATGATGGGTCTTAAGAGATGAATTGAATGATGGGGAGGAATCAGTATGAACACTAGAATCCCCTCTCCAGAAACTGTGGATGGTGGTGCCATTTGCTGAGATGGAGAGGAATGGAAGATGAACAGGTGTGAAGGAGAGAAAGAATTCTCTTCTCAATACCTTAGTTTGCCTGAAAGGCATCCAAGCAGAGGTGCCCATGAGACAGTCAGCTATCCAACCTGCCGTTCAGAGAAGAAGGGGTGCCTCTCCGCTCACTAAACCTGTTTCCTTTTCTGTCAGTTGAAAAGGTCTTCCCATCTCCCATGCCCTCTGTTCTCAAGAAAGCTTTCCAGAACTAATGTGAGCCCAACCCCTAGCCAGGTAGACCAAGTACGGCGGACACCTGATCTAAGCTGAGCCAATTCCCAGGCACCTCTGTGGGCCCTTAAATCAGAGCAATCTGGAACCACCACTCAGTTGAGCATCTTTAACCACATGGATCCAAAAAGGTGCCAAGAGAGAATGGAGTAGGTGTGCCAAAGAGGAGCAGAGACAGTAAACAGCTCACACAGAGAAGGAAATGAGGAGCGGCTGCCTGCCAATCTGAGCTCCAGTGCCTGTAAGTCCCATGAGATATCCACATTTTCTTATACATCTCCCTTGGTTCTTAAGCTGCTTTGATGGTATCAGAGCCCTGATAAGACAGCGATAAAAATAGTTATAGATTTGCAGCCACAGAGCAGGGTTGCCATGATGACTATCAAATAAGATCAGGTATTTGGAAGTCCCCTGTAAGCTATAAGGTACTAGGCAAAAAAAAAGCTGTTGTCATTACGTTTGTTATGCCGACTCCTACTCTTTTAAAAATATCTTTAGGGGCTTCCCTGGTGCCGCAGTGGTTGAGAGTCCGCCTGCTGATGTGGGGGACGCGGGTTCGTGCCCCAGTCTGGGAGGATCCCACGTGCCGCGGAGCGGCTGGGCCCGTGAGCCACGGCCGCTGGGCCTGCACATCTGGAGCCTCTGCTCCGCAGCGGGAGAGGCCACAGCAGTGAGAGGCCTGCGTACCGCAAAAACAATAATAATAAAAATAAAAATATCTTTAGATTCACTGAGTAGCTCTAGTGTCCAAACTTCAAACATCAGAAAAGCTACAGGAGAGTAGACCAGAGGTTCAGAACTGTGCTGTCCAGGACAATAGCCACTGGCCATAGGCAGCTATTTAAATTGAAATTGAAATAAAATAAAATTTTTAATTGCCAGTTGCACTAGCCACATTCAGAGTGCTCAGTAGTCACATGTGGCTGTATGGTCTAACCCAATTAGACAGTGATTATATAGAACACTCCCATCATCACAGAATGGATGGTTTTATTGGGGCAGAACCCTCTCACAGGGGAACTAAGGACACATTGTTAAAAAGCAATTCCGGAAGATGATGTCAAAAAAGAACGGGATCCTGTCCCCACTCAAGTCTCAAATTTGTACCTAGTATCATTTTTAGCTTACCTAGTTTTATTTATATGTACATATTCAGCCTATACCACTGGTTTGAGTAAAAATCCCACGTATGTCCTGCCCACCGTGTGAAATTATCTCTTTCAGTTTGACCTCATTCTATTTTGCTTTCCCAACTTAAACCAACATCATGTCATTCCAGGTTTCTAGCTACAGAAGACTTACCGGCTTCTGCCAGGTGGCATCTGAGATTGGGAATAGAGCCAAACTGCACCTCTTTCAGAAAATCTGATTCACATTTTTAGCAAAAGTCATCCTTCTTCCTTACTCTTTCAAAGGGGGGAAATAAAGGCTCACAATGAGAAATTCCATCACTATAACAGAGACCAGGCAACGGCAATGACAACTTAAGAGACAGATAACCACTCACACAGAGGTGCTGGGGGCTCACCGTACAGCCCCATATCAGGGAAGAATACTCACTTTTGACAATCATCAAATCCTTTTCTGGAGAAGATGGTATGAATGTTAGAGGCTGCCTTTTATTGAGTACTTACTCCATCGGAGCTGTTGTGCTGTGTTTTATGTGCATTATCTCAATCTTCCCAGCCACTGTGGGCGGTAGTGATTGTTATTCCATTCTAGAAATGAGGAAACTGATCTCAAATTGTAACTTGTCCAAATGCACTCAGTAAATGGTACAGCCAAGAATCCCACCAAGTGTCTTTGATTCCAGAGCCAGCATGAAAAATTGCTAAACCAAACTAACACACTCCTCTCCTGTAACAATGGTAAATAAACCATAGATCATAAAATCAGAGACTCTGGTGTACATACATTTATATAATTCCTTACACTGAAGTTTCAAAGTTTAATCACCAAAAAGAAAATTATCAACTATGGGCAGTATTTTCCCTTCCCTAAAGCCTGAGCACTAGTTTCTACAATAAAAAATTTACCGTTACCCCAATAAAGATGTTAAAAAAAAAAAAAATTTACCGTTAAGACTCCTTTTATAATAGTAGGTGGTGGTGATTTTTTTTCTTTCCTGTTTCCTTTTTTCCATCCTGAGGGGAATTGTCTGTAAGTGTTTGGTTTAAAGGTTCAAAAACAACAACCATGACTTTGAACAATGGGTTAAAAGAGTTGTCCACAGATGAAATGAACAAAGGAACAAATTATAGAAAAACATTCAAACAAAAATTCCTTCCAGCAATTTTCTTGGGAAAAGTCAGTGCTGTGACTTAATCTGTCCACCTAAAGCCTTCTCTTTTAACATTTTACTTGTGTATATATGTGTTACACCATTTTCAAATTGCTCTCATATTCAATATTTCTTGGTATTTTATTTCCTCCATTTCCTTCTTTACAAAAAGGAAGCAATGAAGTGTATATCCCAGTATCTGGTACTTAATAAGGGCTAGATGTGTGGCACTTTAATGATAGGGCTGTTTTTGGACTGACCTGGAGGTTGTCATACTGAGTGAAGTAAGTCAGACAGAGAAAGTGAAGTATTCAAGCCTTTTGCACACATCCTGTGTTACCCTCACCTTAGCTCTAGAGATTACTGTCTTCCAGATTGATTTCTGGCCACAGGGAAGACTAGAACTGAGTAAAGAACCACATGGAAACCTCGTAAGGGCCTTACAGATCTTGCTGACATCATCACCACCTCTTCTGGGAATTCCTTCTGTGAGCTCCCCAAATCATCAAATTTCCCATCCTCACTCCCTCCTGACATCACCTCAAAGCATATCTTTAAAATCATACAAAATAGTTGGTTGACACAACGATGATAGCCAGCCTGTGTTCAGCACTGTCCTGTGCCAAGCCCGGCGCTGAGCGCATTACACACGTTAATCCTCTTGCTCCCTTGCGACAGCTCTACAAGGCCAGCTGGGCAGAAGCTGTTGTTCTTGGGGGGACAGAGTCTTGCCCAACGTCGCTCAGCTGGGGATTGAGGGAGCCCAATTTTATACCTGCTTAGTCTGCCTCAAAAGTCCATGTGTTACTGGCCAGAGCCCGAACCAAACTCAGGTTTGGCTGCTCGTTGCTCAAAAGTCAATGTTTGAGGCAAGGGTTGGTGGAAAAAGAAAGATGCTTTATTCAGGAAAGCAGCCACCTGGGGAGATGGTGGACTAGCATCCCCCAAACCATCTCCGAGTTGCCAGTTAGAGGAAAGAGGTTTTATAGGGGAAAACTGGGAAGTTTCAAGGGTGTGCAGACAGGGGCTTTGTGCAGAACAGCACAGTTGGCTCCGACAATCATCTTGAAGCTGGTCATGCCGTGGTCTGGTTAGCATCATCGTATAGTGCAAAGAAAGCAGTTAATCTTTAGCTGTAGGGCGGAATGTCCTGAAGTCCTTCAGGCCAGTTTCTGGAATTTCTTAAGCAAGAGGATATTCTTAAGCAACTAATCACATCATACCTTACTCAGGCCTAGGTCATAGGTTTTCTATAATGGAACTGGGCTTCCAGTATGGAGTCACCCTTCCTAGGGTGAGATTCAGGCTCCTCGCCTAATTCTTATTTCAGAGCCTGGTTTCAAATGGACTCTCGATCACATCACGTCACTCTGATGGGACCAGTCCAGGACTGGAACAGAGCCCTTAATCCTTTCAGTCAAAGGAGTGAGACACGGGTTCGAGCCCTGGTCCGGGAAGATCCCACATACCACGGAGCAACTAAGCCCGTGTGCCACAGCTACTGAGCCTGCACTCTAGAGCCCGCCAGCCACAACTACTGAGCCCATGTGCCACAACTACTGAAGCCCGGATGCCTAGAGCCCATGCTCCATAACAAGAGAAGCCACTGCAGTGAGAAGCCTGCGCACCACAACGAAGAGCAGCCCCCGCTCTCCGCAATTAGAGAAAAGCCTGCGTGCAGCACCGAAGACCCAGTGCAGCCAAAAATTAATAAATAAATATTTTTAAAAAGGGGGGAGCAATACATTTTCAGCAACATGGATGCAACTACAGATTATCATACTAAGTGAAGTAAGTCAGAAAGAGAAAGACAAATACCATACGGTATCACTTATATGTGGAATCTAAAATATGATACAAATGAACCTATCTATGAAACAGAAACAGAATCATGGACATAGAGAACAGACTGGTGGTTGTCAAGGGTTGGGGGAGAGATGGGCAGGAGGGTTGGACTCGGAGTTTGGGGTCAGCAGATACAAACTGGTATATACAGAATGGATAAACAACAAGGTCCTACTGTATAGCACAGGGAACTAGATTCAATAACCTGTGATAATCCATAATGGAAAAGGATATGAAAAAGAAGGTATATATATATATGTAAAACTGAGTCACTTTCTTGTACAGCAGTAATTAACATTGCAATTAAACTATACTTCAATAAAAAATAAATTTTAAAAAGGGGGAGCAATACAAACTCTAATGGAACTCCCATGTTTTGGTTTAAAATCACCAAATACACACAAGCCCATGTAAAGAAATGGAGCTCCCTCTGTAACCAACACTCGTTGGTTGTTTTCACTGCCCAGCATCCATACCAGCATATTCTTTCAATAGCAGTGCCCATTTACTTTTGTGAGCCCTTTCTAAAATGTTTTAGAATAGGTCTCCCACCCTAAGATATTCTCTTGTGCTGCCCCTTTGGATTCCCCATTTCCCTTTGGAGCCTGTTTGTTGCGTCTGTCATCAATGAAAGGAAAGCAAAGGGAGGGACGTGTGCTCCCCCCTGGATCTGAAGCTCACGAGAGGTGAAGAGACTGGAAACCGTCGGCTTCGCTCCTTCCAGCGTTGAGATGAGGCAGGTGCTGAGCCCTCCGACCTAGAACCCCCGACCGGCCCAGCTGTGTCCTGTTCACCCTTCACGCTGTGGTAGATAGCTTCAGGATGAGGGTTGGTCCCCAGAAAGACCAAGCACCTGATTACAGAGTCGGAACTTTCAGCCTCATCCCTAGGTGACAGAATCTTGACTAAAACCCCCAAATCAAGGGGCTCAGGGGCTCCCAAGGTGGTTAACACATCCACACGCTGGGAGGGTGATGCACTCCAATTCCACAGCGACAGAGGCCCTGACGCTGGGCCTCACCCAGACCTCACCCTATGTACTCCTTCATCTGGCTGTTTATCTGTACCCTTTATAATAAACTGTGAGAGTAAGGATAGTGCTTTCCTGAGTTCTGGTGAGTCTCTAGCAAACTACTGAACCAGAAGGGGAAGGGGTGTGTCCTGGGAACCCCCGAATTTGTGACCAGCCGAGCAGGAGGGTGAGTAGCCTGGGCTGGTGTCTGAGGAGTGGGCATTAACCTGTGGAGTGCTAACCCCGCGTAGATAGCGTCCAGTGCACACCAGTCCAGGCATGTTCCTGGGCTCTGAAGGAAATGCTGAGCTACAGCAGTAGCTGGGGCTTCCAGCCCTGCTGCCCACGGGAATCACCTGGGCAGCTGCAAAGCATCCTGGTGCCTGAATCCAGCCCCAGAGAGCCTGACTTCACTGGTCTGGGAGGACGCTCAGGGTAGAGGGGTTTTTAAAAGCTCCCCAGGTGATTCGAAGGTGCTGCCAAGGTTGAGAACCTCCATCTAGGAGGAGAGAGCCAGAGGGTCACCCCTCCAGTGTCCACCGCATCTTTAGAGCAAAGGTGCTGAACGTTAATGTGCCTGTGAAGCACCGTGTCAAATGCAAATTCTGATTCAGTAGGTCCTGGGTGGGGCCTGAGACTGCATTTCTCACAAGCTTACGGGTGACACAGATGCTGCTGCCCCGAGGACCAGGATTTGAAGAGCAAGGTGACGGCAGTGGGAGCTCCAGGGCACCGCCCCCCCGCACAAACACCTCATACGGGGTCTCCCGCCCATCACCCTCACAGGGGCTGGGCCCAAATGCAGGACATCTGCTGCTTTGGGTTAGTTGGCTCAGCATCTGGGTCTCCCCACAACTGCAAGTCACCACTTCTGCCCACCTGGACAGCAGAAGGTATTATGAGGGGCATCGAAGAAAGCAGACTGTCACTCAGGGCCACCCACGATGCTCCCCCAGCCCCAAATCGAGTCAGTCTGAGGCCCCCAAGCCCAGTGGTTCCCATTCACCCCTTTCCGTCCAGAGCCCAACCCCCTGTGCATGGAACATTGTCTCAAAATAAACTCGCTGAGCCTGCCCCGCTTTCCTTTGCACCTGAGTCAATTATTACTTATAAACAAGAACTGCCAGCTGTGAGTAGCATTCAGCTCGCTGTTCTTAAAATGTCTTATAATCGTTTCTCTCAGAGAAGAATTCTCCAGGCCCACGACAGTTCTGCCCAGCCAATCACACTGCAGTCCTGGGCCTGTGTTTTGATAAGATAATCTGTCACTGTCAGTCAGAGAGATGCAAGGCTCTTGCTACAGGCAGTGGGGTGGGAGAGGGAAGGGCAGCTGATGCTCAGCCTCCCAAAAGCTGGGCCCCAGGGAGGCCTGGACAGATGTGAACAGACAGAATGAAACCTGCTCCTTCTCAAACACCTGAAGGCCCCTCCCTGGCCCAGCTTCACACACACACACACATTTCTTGTTTGTCTCTCGAAGTCCATTCAGAGAGAATGGAGACGTCTTCTTGAACTGAACTAAAGTTGAAGCCAAGAGGGAATAGTTGGAGGACATTTGGAGGAACAATAAGGCCATCAATCATATCCAACTTTGACGATGGTCCCCATGGGTCCCCACACCCTGGTATTCACTGTCTCCCCTGTCCCCACGGTACCAGTGTTGGCCTGTGTAATGAATAGAACATGGGCACATTCCCACACTGCCTCTTGAATCACTCACTCTGGAAGAAGCCAGTCCCTACACTGTGAGGACATCAGGCTGCCAGTGGCAAGACCCATGTGGGGAGGAACTGAGGCCTCCAGCAGCCACGTGAATGAACTTGGAAGCAGATTCTACCCCAGTGGAGCCTTGATAGGGCTGCAGCCCTGGCCAACAGCTTGACTGGTACCCAGTGAGAAGCTCTGAGCCAGAGTCACCCAGCTAAGTTGCTCCCCAATTCCCGACACAAAGAAGCTGTGAGATAATCAATGCTTGTTAGTTTAAGCTGCTAAATTTGCGGTGATTTGTTATGCAGCAATAGATGACTAATACATCATCCACCCCCAACCGAACTGCAAATATAGTGTGGGCTCCTTCTATGGCAAGATGTGGTACCAATCACTACAAGAGACACAGAGATGATGATGCTACTGGTAATAATAATAATAATAATAAATAATGGCAGCTAACATTCATATAAGCTGTACCTGGAGCCAAGCGTGGTTCTAAGCACTTTGCATGTATTAACTCGCTTGATCCTATAGCCACCTATCATTATTATTATTATTATATTATTATTATTTTTTTTATTTTTATCTCTGCCCATGTCCACCAGCCAAAACCCACCAGGAACATGCCTGTAGTTGAACAAAGTTGGGATTAGTGATGTGTCACAACCAGGGAGACCACACAACACGGGAACCCTGGTGTGTCTCAGTTAGACAGTGTTAGCAGGGGCTTGTAATAGAATTTGAGTTTGCTCTGGAGTGGGTGACTTAACCATTTTTATCTAGGAAGCAGGAGGAACAGAGTGGGGCTAAAGCTGTTGCAGGTAAGGAAGCAGCAGCCACTCATGTTACTTGGAAGGACAAAATGTTGGTCATTTCTGTGGTTTGCACGACATTCTTACTTTTGTGCTCAGATGTGATGGCAGAGTGCTCTTATTTCTGTCTTGTTTCATCATGGCCATTGTGAAGTCTTCCCACATGGCTGTCCTGTGAAATCACTTCGGTAGAGAATACCACAGCAGAGCTACTAGCACCAGGCCAGCTACAACTGATGCAGTCAGCACTGCATTCTCCCTTTCTTATCCCCATTTTACAGATGGGAAATATGAGCCAAAATAAGTCACAGAGTTAAAATGTCAAGGCTGAAAGGGACTTTACAGCAGAGCTTCTCGAACTATCTGTGGTTTAGGGCCAATCTGGGCCTTTTTCTATTGTTTTCCAATCCATTATGGCTTAATACTTTCATTATCATACAATATAGATGAATTACTAGAAAAATGATCATGCACTTGCATATTGCATCAACATTAAATTGCTAGAAAAGTTTCTAAACATTTACTCTCAATGTCTGTATTATCTGGTCACTAACAAGTAGCAAATGGTTCTCAGGTCAACACTGTCTGCATCGTACACTTTGAGCAGCTTTAGAGATCATCTGATTGAGAATTTCTCAAACTTCATGCATTGGTGCACCTTCATTTTTGCCATATCTGTGTAGTACCTCTCCTATCAGTCACTTAATGTTATCTTTAAATATCCTCACCCTGCCTCATCTCACACCTATTAGGATGGCCACTGTCAAAAGAACAGAAAATAACAAGTGTTGGCGAGGATGCAGGAAGAAAATGGAAATCTTGTGCACTGTTCATGGGAATGTAAAATGCTGCAACCATTATGGAAAACAGTATGAAGGTTCCTCAAAAAGTTAAAAATGGAATTACCATATGATCCAGCAATCCCACTTCTGGGTATATACTCCAAAGAATGAAAAATGGGATCTCAGAGAGGAATTTGAACACCCATGTTCATGGTAACATTACTCACAATAGCTAAGAAGTGGAACAACTCAAATGTCCATCAACAGATGAATAGATAAACAGAATGTGGTCTATACATACCATGGAATATTATGCAGCCCTAAAAAAGAAACAAATCTTGTCACATGCTACAATGTAGATGAACCTCAAGGACATTGTGCCAGCTGAAATAAGCTAGTCACAAAAGGACAAATACTGTATGACTCTATTCATATGAAGTAATCAAAATCATAGTAACAGAAAGGAGAAAAGTGGTTTCCAAGGGCTGAGGGGAGGGAAAAGGGGAACTTAGTTTTAGTGGGTGTAGAGTTTCAGTTTTGCAAGATGAAAAAGTTCTAGAGATCTATTGCACAACAATGTGAATATACTTAATAATTGAACGGTACACTTAAAAATGGTGAAGATGGGGCTTCCCTGGTGGCGCAGTGGTTGAGAATCTGCCTGCCAATGCAGACGGCACAGGTTCGAGCCCTGGTCTGGGAAGATCCCACGTGCCGTGGAGCAACTGGGCCCGTGAGCCACAATTACTGAGCCTGCGCGTCTGGAGACTGCGCTCCGCAACAACAGAGGCCGCGATAGTGAGAGGCCTGCGCACCGCGATGAAGAGTGACCCCCACTTGCCACAACTGGAGAAAGCCCATGCACAGAAATGAAGACCCAACACAGCCATAAATAAATAAATAAATAAATACATTGTGTATTATAAAAAAAAAAAAAAAAAAAATGGTGAAGATGGTAAATTCAATGTTATGCGTTTTTTACCACAATTTTTTAAAAAAGAAAAACCAATTCCTCATCCCAATCAAAAAGAACCCATATCATGTGTTGAGGTGGATAGTTGTATATACTTTTTCTTATACACATTAATATAAATTCATAATTGATCAAATAAGAAAATGTTTTTTCCATGTACCACAGGAAATGGGTGCCCATGTCTGGCCTCCAGAACTGTACGGTAATAAATTTGTGCTGTTTTAAACCATGATGTCTGTAGCAAATTGTTACAGCAGCAATAGGAAATTTTTTTACTGGAGTATAATTGCTTTACAATGTTGTGTTAGTTTCTGCTGTACAATGAAGTGAATCAGCTATATGTATACACACACCCCCTCCCTCTTGGACCTCCCTCCCACCCCACCCCCATCCTACCCATCTAAGTCATCACAGAGCACCAAGCTGAGCTCCCTGTGCTATACTGCAGGTTCCCATTAGTTATCTATTTTACACATGATAGTGTCAATCCTAATCTCCCATTTCATCCCACCCTCCGCTTCCCCGCCGTATCCACCTGTCCATTCTCTACGTCTGCGTCTCTATTCCTGCCCTGGGAAAAGGTTCATCTGTAAATTAATACACTATTTCAGAGGGTTTTGTGAAAATTAACTAATGTGCTAATTTGTGTAAAGTCCTTAGAACAGTTCCTAACACATGATTGGTGTTATATATTATTAGTGGTATAGAAATGGCAAAAAAAAGAAAGAAAGAAATTAACCACTTCCAAAACAAACCAGGTCTGTTCCAGTCGAAGTCCTTCTCTGTTTTGTAATTCTCTAATGAATTCACAGAGGCAAGCATTATTCATACAGCAGCTAACATCACAAAACAAGAGATAACCAGACATTACATGTCTCCTGCTGGACAAAAACACGACCATTTACAAAGTAGTCTTGGGACTTCCCTGGTGGCACACTAGTTAAGAATCTGCCTGCCAATGCAGGGAACATGGGTTCAAGCCCTGGTCCAGGAAGATCCCACATGCTGCGGAGCAAAAAAGCCTGTGTGCCACAACTACTGAGCCCACGTGTCTAGAGTCCATGCTCTGCAACAAGAGAAGCCACCACGATGAGAAGCCTGTGCACGACAATGAAGAGTAGCCCCCGCTCGCCGCAACTAGAGAGAGCCCACGCCCAGCAACGAAGACCCAACAGAGCCTAAAATAAATAAATTAAAAACAAAAACCCCACTCTTTAAAAAAAAAAAAATCTTCCAACAAACAAAAGTCCAGGGCCAGATGGCTTCACAGGTGAATTCTATCAAACATTTAGAGAATAGCTAACACCCATCCTTCTCAAACTCTTCCAAAAAATTGCAGAGGAAGGAACACTCCCAAACTCATTCTACAAGGCCACCATCACCCTGATACCAAAACCAGACAGAGATACTACAGAAAAAGAAAATTACAGACCAATATCACTGATGAATATAGACACAAAAATCCCCAACAAAATACTAGCAAACAGAATCCAACAACACATTGAAAGGACCACACACCATGACTGAGTGAGATTTATCCCAGGGATGCAAGGATTCTTCAATATATGCAAATCAATCAATGTGATACACCATATTAACAAATTGAAGATTGAAGAATAAAAACCATATGATCATCTCAATAGATGCAGAAAAAGCTTTTGACAAAATTCAATACCCATTTATGATAAAAACGCTCCAGAAAGTGGGCATAGAGGGAACCTACCTCAACATAATAAAGGCCATATACGACAAACCCACAGCCAACATCATTCTCAATGGTGAAAAACTGAAAGCATTTCCTCTAAGATCAGGAACAAGACAAGGGTGTCAACTCTCGCCACTATTATTCAACATAGTTTTGGAAGTCCTAGCCACAGCAATCAGAGAAGAAAAAGAAATAATAGGAATCCAAATTGGAAAAGAAGAAGTAAAACTGTCACTGTTTGCAGATGACATGACACTATACATAGAGAATCCTAAAGATGCCACCAGAAACTATTAGAGTTAATTGATGAATTTGGTAAAGTTGCAGGATACAAAATTAATGCACAGAAGTCTCTTGCATTCCTATACACTAACAATGAAAGATCAGAAAGAGAAATTAAGGAAACAATCTCATGTAACAAAAAAAAAAATAAAATGCCTAGGAATAAACCTACCTAAGGAGGTAAAATATCTGTACTCAGAAAACTATAAGACACTGATGAAAGAAATCAAAGATGACACAAACAGATGGAGAGATATACCATGTTCTTGGATTGGAAGAATCAATATTGTGAAAATGACTATACTACCCAAAGCAATCTACAGATTCAATGCAATCCCCATCAAATTACCAGTGGCATTTTTTACAGAACTAGAACAAAAAATCTTAAAATTTGTATGGAGACACAAAAGACCCTGAATAGCCAAAGCAGTCTTGAGAAAGAAAAACGGACCTGGAGGAATAAGACTCCCCGACTTCAGACTATATTACAAAGCTACAGTAATAAAGACAATATGGTACTGGCATAAAAACAGAAATATAGATCAATGGAACAGGATAGAAAGCCCAGAGATAAACCCACACACCTATTGTCAACTAATCTGTGACAAAGGAGGCAAGGATATACAATGGAGAAAAGACAGTCTCTTCAATAACTGGAGCTGGGAAAACTGGACAGCTACATGTAAAAGAATGAAATTAGAACACTCCCTAACACCATACACAAAAATAAACTCGAAATGGATTAAAGACCGAAATGTAAGAGCAGACACTATAAAACTCTTAGAGGTAAACATAGGAAGAACACTCTTTGACATATATCACAGCAAGATCTTTTTTGATCCATCTCCTAGAGTAATGGAAATAAAAACAAAAATAAACAAATAGGACCTTATGAAACTTAAAAGCTTTTGCACAGCAAAGGAATCTACAAACAAGACAAAAAGACAACCCTGACAATGGAAGAACATGTTTGCAAACGTATCAACAAAGGATTAATCTGCAAAATATATAAACAGTTTGTGCAGCTCAATATTAAAAAAAGCAAACAACCCAATCAGAACATGGGCAGAAGACCTAAATAGATATCTGTCCAAAGAAGACATACAGATGGCCAAGAGGCACATGAAAAGCTGCTCAACATCACTAATTATTAAAGAAATGCAAATCAAAACTACAATGAGGTATCACCTCACCCTGGTTAGAATGGACATCATCAGAAAATCTACAGACAACAAATGCTGGAGAGGGTGTGGAGAAAAGGGAACCCTCTTGCACAGTTGGTGGGAATGTAAATTGATACAGCCACTATGGAGAACAGTATGAAGGTTCCTTAAAAAACTAAAAATAGAATTACCATATGACTGAGCAATCCCACTACTGGGCATATACCCAGAGAAAAGTATAATTCAAAAAGACACATGCACCCCAATGTTCATTGCAGCACTATTTACAATCACCAGGTCATGGAAGCAACCTAAATGCCCGTAGACAGACGAATGGATAAAGAAGATGGTACATATATACAATGAAATATTACTCGACCATAAAAAGGAACGAAATTGGGTCATTTGTAGAGACATGGATGGACCTAGAGACTGTCATACAGAGTGAAGTAAGTCAGAAAGAGAAAAACAAATATCGTATATTAACACATATATGTGGAATCAAGAAAATGTTACAGATGAACCGGTTTGCAAGGCAGAAATAGAGACACAGATAGAGAGAACTAACGTATAGACACCAAGGAGGGAAAGAGGGGGTGGGGGTGGCCGTGGGATGAATTGGGAGACCGGGATTGACAACTATACACTAATATGTATAAAACTGATAACTAATAAGAACCTGCTGTATAAAAAATAAAGTAAAATTCAAAAATTTTAAAAAAAGTTACATGGGTTCACCTTCAGACACATTGGTAGAGGGATGGAGTCATTATCGGAGATAGGAAATGCAACAGAGGAACAAGTTTGAGGGAAGTTAATTATTTTAGTTTCGAACAGGTTGCAATTAAAGTGTCTGTCGTATGGGGGAAGAAAGAAAATTCTAGAGCTACCTAAAGCTTCCTTTATTTGAAAAATGGAATCAAATTTTTGACTTTACAAATCTGTACTCTTTGTAAGTAAGGGAACACTGTGCTGTGATACAGTTCCATTAAAGGTACTCTACCTTTAAAAAAGAAAAGATATACCAAGCAGTCTCCACATGCAGAACTTTAGTTGGATTTGGATTCCAAGAAACTAAAACAATTTTATTAGATGGTAGGAAATTTGAACAGTGACTGGATATCTGATGCACTAAGGAATTATTGTTAATGTTCTAGCTGTACTGATGGTATTGTTGTGATTATGTTTTTAAGATTCATTATCTTTTAGAGATGCATATTGTAATATTTATAGATGAAATTTCAGTGGCTGGAATTGGTTTCAAGATAATGTGGATGGCGGGAGGGTATAAGTGGAACAAAACTGGCCATGAGTTAATCATTGATGAAACTAGGTGATGGGTACCCGGGGACTCATTTACACTGTTCTTTGTTCATACATATTTGGAATTTCCTTTAATAAAATTATGTTTAAGGTACTTAAAATTTTTTTAATTTTTTAAATGTTTCAAACCTTTAAAATCTTTTAAAATCCTCTCTGTTAACTAAACTTTCTTTTGGACCATGCTTTTCAAATGCTCTACAAAAGACTGATGGGGCAGGCTCTAGGACAGTGTCTGGCACATAGTAAACCCTCAACAAAAGTAGGTTGTTATTGTTATTATCAGTTATTATGTTATTTATTATTAACTTCTAAGTGATAAAGAGCCGACCACTTTTAAGTGCTAACAGACTTGAAATTTCATGGTTTTTTTTTTTTTATGCTTGCCTTCTCACTTGTTTCATTTTTGCAAGTCTCAACAAAATACTTGTGTAACCACCTAATTATCACCATTCGTAAGGCCATGCACGTACCTCCAGGTCCAGTCTTCGGTCCATTACTGAGATGTTCCCTCCCACTGAAACACTTTTCTACAGAACGGCCCACATATCCTCAGCAGCATTCTGTTCACCTGGCCCCTGCTCCATGGGGCTTCAACTCACCACCCAGTATAAGGAGATATCCCAGCCTCTGCATCACACTTCCCTGCTGCAATCCTCGCGGCACTCTCACCGTCTGAGACTGTCCTGCTCCTCCACACTCACTCACTTCACTTTGCCCTTCTTCACCTCAGCCCATCCTCCCCTCTGGAATGAATTCTCCATGAAGACCCCACTGCCAGGCCCTGTGACGAACGAATGAATGAACGAACTAATGCTATAAGTACACTGTCTGAATAGCTCTGTAGAGCCTATAATTTAGAAGATCAACTGCATTCTTGCTAAGAGGGTTATACATTCATATACCTGTATCATATGTTTGTAGTTTTTCTCACTAAATCAGAGGGTCAGCTGTGAAGCTGTGATTAAATGTCTTTTTCAAGCCAATGGAGGCGCACAGCCCATTCCTTTCCAAGAGAGATTTAGGTCCCCATCAACTTTTATTGGACACCCAATGCTCAGTCGCAGGGAGGCCTCTGCGCAAATCAGAGATGATGGGACATGTGATGCCTGTGGTCACAACCCCCCCCCCCAGAGTGTAGGAAGCCCTCAATATCCATCTAACCAGCCCCATGCCAGGGGTTAATTAAAGGGCCAAGCTCTCCTCTGAAAGGAGGAGCACCAGCCTCTTGGAAATGAGGGGTTTTCAGATGGAGTCTTCACTCCAAATTCCAGCTTCACCAGCTATGGGCTAGGAAGGGTTATAGGGTCCTGGAGACCAGGGGGGTCGAATCTCAGCTTCTCGCTTATTAGCTATGTGCCCTTGGCTGAGTTACATAACCTCTCTAATCCTCAGTATCATCTATAAAATGGGAGTACTAATAATGATATCTACCTTGTAGGTTTTTTGCGAGGATTAAATGAGATGACATAAATAAAATGTTTAATCCAGTGTTTGACATGGAGTAAGCACTTACTAGATTTCATCTATTACTGCAGCTGCTACAGCTGTCACTGTCTTCTGACCTCGGGAGAGCCACTTAATTCCTTCAACCCTCAGCAGCCTCTTCTCTAAGAAGTAATAACAATGTTCTATATCCACAGAAAGTTTGGTGCCTCTCTCCCTCATTTCCTTCACTTTCCTTCTCAAATACCCCCTTTCCAAAGAAACCTTCCCTGACCAGCCCCCTTTCAGATATAAAATAGCCCACACTCGCTCTCCATCCTGTTAATCAACTTTATTTTTCATCCTAGGACCTCTCCACCCAATTTGTATTTATTTGTTTAATGTCTATCTTCCTTGCCAGAAGGTCAGTTCCATGGGAGTTAAGGACTTTGTCTGTTGTGTTCACTGCCTATCTCCAGGGCCCAGATCACATAAAAGTACTCAATGAATATTTCTTGGAAAATGAATAAATGAATGAATTACTGAAATTCAGTAACTCCTGACAATAACTAGCCAGCCTTAAGTTGCTACTCAACAGATGTTAGTTTCCTTCCTTCTTTCCAAGGCCAGAATAATGAATGGCTCTAGATATCCTTTTGGGGGAAGGGGAGGGAGTGAGAGAGGAACGCCCCCAGATCAGCCTCCCGCCCGCTCCTCCTCCAAATATCATTCAAACAATCAAAACAAGAATGGGCTGTAGGTGCTCAGAAGTCCAGTGCATCTCTCATCCCCAGTAAGACCTTGATAGTTCTGAAATGGTCAAAGAAGCAAGAAGTCCCTGGGGCTCACTGCTTGTAGAAAAGAATTTGGGCAGAATTTAGACAGCTGCTCCATCACCCATAACCCCAGTAAATGGTATCTTGCCAACCTAATATGGGGCCTCTGAGGGTTAGAGTTGTACTGCTTTTGGGGTCTCAGAAGTAGAAAGTCAATGTATTTGATATATGGCCCCATTTATGGCACGTGAAACAGAACATCTGTTACCAGGTTGGCTGCTGTCAAATTCGCCTTCATATAACAATGCAAGCCATCGCTGAGTCTTGAAAACCACTTTACAAAACCAGTGGTCAGCTAGCAGACCCATCCTTTCCAATAGCAACCAGCTGAGGTGACCATGTCCCTCCTCTGCTGAAAACCCTCCACTGGCTTCCCATCACTCCAGGAATAAAGTCCAAACTCCTCCCCCAGGACAGCACCAGATCCAGCACGGTCTGGCTGCACCTGTCTCTCCGACATCATCTGGGGCCATCCTTCTCACTCACTCCACTCCAGCCATGCTCACCTCTGTGTTCCTACAAGAGGACAAACACGTTGTCCACAGGATCTTCACACTTTGCATCCTTGTTGCTTATCTATTTTATGTATAACAGTTTGTTTGGGCAGCATCCCTTGTATTAGTGGACACTATGATTCTGGGATAATGGAAACTAAGAAGGATGGTTGGCCTGGAAAGTCTTAGGCACTGTTATGAAATTCCCCCTATTCCATGGGGTTTAGGTAACGTCCTATCTCAAAAGCTTTTCCCAAATATTTTAGAACCTCTAAAATTACAATAAACTGCAGAGGCTCTTTCCCCTTTCCCCTTTCACGACCCAGAACTACATGTGCCATGAGAGAATGTAAAGTATTTTATCCTAAAGTATGAGATAAGCTATATTATTGATCGATTGCATCATTTTTTCTAGGAGTTTTCTGAGACTCATGTCATAAGATCTAATATTTATGCCAGGACCGTTTTAAGCCAAGAGGATTTTCTTCTTTTAATCCTCACTACATCCTACAAGAAGAGGAACGTTATAATCTCTACTTAATAGATGAGAAAACAGAAGCCCAGAGAGGTTAAGTGACTTATCCCATGGAAGTCTGACTCCAGAGTCTGCTGTTACCCAGTATATTTTAAGTCTTTTTTTTTTTTTTTTTGGCAGTGCATGGGCCTCTCACTGTTGTGGCCTCTCCCGCTGTGGGGCACAGGCTCTGGAGGCGCAG
>NW_006793997.1:1448933-1474112 GCF_000442215.2 Lipotes vexillifer | reverse complement strand
CCCGCGTCCCCTGCATCGGCAGGCGGACCCCCAACCACCGCGCCACCAGGGAAGCCCTAAGTCTTTTTAAAAGTCTTTTTAAAGTCTTTTCTTTCCGGCTTTATTGAGATATAATTGACATATAACATTGTGTATGTTTAAGGTGTATAACATAATGATTTAGTATACTTACATATTGAAAATGATCACCACCACAGCTTTAGCTAATGCCTCCTTCATATTACATAATTATCGTTTCTTTTTTGTGGTGAGAACATTTAAGATCTACTCTCTTAGCAACTTTCAAGTATATTATATTGTTAACTATAGTCACCATGCTGTATGTTAGATCCCCAGAACCCATTCATCTTGCAACTGGAAATTTGTATCCTTTGACCATCTTCACCTATTTCTCCCACCACCCAGCCCCTGGCAACCACCATTATTCTCTCTTTCTGTGAGTTTGGCTTTTTTAGATTCTACATGCAATACTACACAGTGCTTGTCTTTCTCTGACTTATTTCACTTGGCATAATGCACTCAAGTTTTATCCAGGTTGCTAAAAATGACAGGATTTCCCTCTTTTTATGGCTGAATAATATACTACTGCATATACATACCACTTTCTACCATACCATCCATTCCTCCATAGGTTAGGTTGTTTACATATCTTGGCTATTGTGAATAATGTTGCAATGAACGTGGAAGTGCAGATATCTCTTTAAGATCCTGATTTCATTTACTTTAGATATATACCCAGAGGTGGGATTGCTAGATCATATGGTAGTTCTATTTTTTATTTTTTGAGGAACCTCCATACTGTTCTCCATAGTGGCTGCACCATTTTACATTCCCACCAACAAAGCACAAGGGTTCCACACCTCTTCTCCACATCATCACCAACACTTGATTTCTCTTGTCATTTTGATAACGTTCTAAGAGTTGTGAGGTGACATCCCATTGTGGTTTTGATTTGGTTTTACTTGATAATTAGTCATGTTTAGCAACTTTTCCTGTACCTTTTGGCCATCTGTATATCTTCTAGGTCTATTCACATCCTCTGCCCATTTTTTAATCAGATTGTTTTTGTTTTTGTTTTGCTTGAGTTGTATGAGTTCTATATACATTTTTTAAAACTTTATCAGATAGATGGTTCGCAAAAATTTTCCATTTTATAGACTGCCTTTTCATTTTGTATTCAGTGTATTCTGAATTTGACTATATACTTACCTTTACCACTGCGTTGTATATTTTTATGTTTTCACATTACTGTGTCCTCTCATTTCAGCTTGAACTCCTTTCAGTATTTCTTTTTTTAAAATCTTTCTAAAATATTTAATTATACTTAATTTAATCTTAACAATTTCATCAAAATTCAACTTCATATAAATAATTGTATTTAAATTTTTATTTTCTCAATTATAATTACCATATTGCCTATTAAATTTAATAGAATTTTTTGAATACTACTAGAGCTAATCAATGAATTTGGTAAAGTAGCAGGATACAAAATTAATGCACAGAAATCTCTGGCATTCCTATATACTAATGATGAAAAATCTGAAAGTGAAATCAAGAAAACACTCCCATTTACCACTACAACAAAAAGAATGAAATATCTAGGAATAAACCTACCTAAGGAGACAAAAGACCTGTATGCAGAAAATTATAAGACACTGATGAAAGAAATTAAAGATGATACAAACAGATGGAGAGATATACCATGTTCTTGGATTGGAAGAATCAACATTGTGAAAATGACTCTACTTCCCAAAGCAATCTATAGATTCAATGCAATCCCTATCAAACTACCACTGGCATTTTTCACAGAACTAGAACAAAAAATTTCACAATTTGTATGGAAACACAAAAGACCCCGAATAGCCAAAGCAATCTTGAGAACAAAAAATGGAGCTGGAGGAATCAGGCTGCCTGACTTCAGACTATACTACAAAGCTACAGTAATCAAGACAGTATGGTACTGGCACAAAAACAGAAAGATAGATCAATGGAATAGGATAGAAAGCCCAGAGATAAACCCATGCACATATGGTCACCTTATCTTTGATAAAGGTGGCAGGAATATACAGTGGAGAAAGGACAGCCTCTTCAATAAGTGGTGCTGGGAAAATTGGACAGGTACATGTAAAAGTATGAGATTAGATCACTCCCTAACACCATACACAAAAATAAGCTCAAAATGGATTAAAGACCTAAATGTAAGGCCAGAAACTATCAAACTCTTAGAGGAAAACATAGGCAGAACACTCTATGACATAAATCACAGCAAGATCCTTCTTGACCCATCTCCTAGAGTAATGGAGATAAAAACAAAAATAAACAAATGGGACCTAATGAAACTTCAAAGCTTTTGCACAGCAAAGGAAACCATAAACAAGACCAAAAGACAGCCCTCAGAATGGGAGAAAATATTTGCAAATGAATCAACTGACAAAGGATTAATCTCTAAAATTTACAGGCAGCTCATGCAGCTCAATAACAAAAAAATAAACAACCCAATCCAAAAATGGGCAGAAGACCTAAATAGACATTTCTCCAAAGAAGATATACAGACTGCCAACAAACACATGAAAGAATGCTCAACATCATTAATCATTAGAGAAATGCAAATCAAAACTACAATGAGATATCATCTCACACCAGTCAGAATGGCCATCATCAAAAAATCTAGAAACAATAAATGCTGGAGAGGGTGTGGAGAAAAGGGAACACTCTTGCACTGCTGGTGGGAATGTGAATTGGTTCAGCCACTATGGAGAACAGTATGGAGGTTCCTTAAAAAACTACAAATAGAACTACCATATGACCCAGCAATCCCACTACTAGGTATATACCCTGAGGAAACCAGAATTCAGAAAGAGTCATGTACCAAAATGTTCATTGCAGCTCTATTTACAATAGCCCGGAGATGGAAACAACCTAAGTGCCCGTCGTCGGATGAATGGATAAAGAAGATGTGGCACATATATACAATGGAATATTACTCAGCCATAAAAAGAAACGAAATTGAGCTATTTGTAATGAGGTGGATAGATCTAGAGTCTGTCATACAGAGTGAAGTAAGTCAGAAAGAGAAGGACAAATACCGTATGCTAACACATATATATGGAATTTAAGAAAAAAAAATGTTATGAAGAACCTAGGGGTAAAACAGGAATAAAGACAGAGACCTACTGGAGAACAGACTTGAGGATATGGGGAGGGGGAAGGGTGAGGTGTGTTAGGGCGAGAGAGAGACATGGACATATATATACTAACAAACGTAAGGTAGATAGCCAGTGGGAAGCAGCCGCATGGCACAGGGAAACCGGCTCGGTTCTTTGTGGCTGTCTGGAGGGGTGGGATAGGGAGGGTGGGAGGGAGGGAGACAAAGAGGGAAGAGATATGGGAACATATATATATGTATAACTGACTCACTCTGTTATAAAGCAGAAACTAACACACCATTGTAAAGCAATTATACCCCAATAAAGATGTTAAAAAAAAAAAAAGAATAATTTTAATTTTTAAATTTTTAATTAACTATACTATTCTTTTTTGATTAAGATATACTCAAATTTTTACAAGTGCAATTTTGCACTTGTAGCTCAATGAGCTACAAGAAAACACAGAAAGACAATTTTTAAAAATCAGGAATACAATATACAAACAAAATGAGAAGTTTAACAAAGAGATAGAAATCATTAAAAAGAACCAAAGAGAAACTCTGGAGCTGAAGAATACAATAAGTGAATTGAAAAATGCAACATACAGCATCACCAGCAGAACAAATGAAGCAGAAGAAAGAATCTGTGGATTAGAAGACAAGAACTTTGGAATTATTCAGTCAAGGAAAACAAAGAAAAAAAGAATGAAAAAGAGTGAAGAAAGCCTACTGACCTATGGATACCATCAAAAGAAGCAATATGTGAATTACTGGAGTCCCAGAAGAAGAGAGGGAGAAGGGGGCAGAAAGTTTATCTAAAGAAATAGAGTGCCGACTCCCGGGTATCCCCAGCCCGCCCGCCGCGGCACGGCGAGCGGGAGCAAGGACCGCGAGCCAAGCAAAGTAAAGCAGCAGTTCGGCTGAAAGAAGACATGAAACAGATTGTGACAGTGCCACTAAACGAGCAGAGGAATTCCACCTACACAAAGTTATTTGGAGTCAGTCTCCAAGACCTCCACCAGCAGGGGCTGACTGAGAACGGCGTTCCAGCTATCGTGGGGAGCATAGTGGAGTACTTGACCATGCATGGACTCACCCAGGAAGGCCTTTTTCGGGTGAATGGCAACGTCAGGGTGGTGGAACAGCTTCGATGGAAGTTTGAGAGTGGGGTGCCTGTGAAGCTGGGGAGGGACGGCGACGTCTGCGCAGCGGCCAGCCTGTTAAAGCTCTTCCTGAGGGAGCTGCCGGAGGGCGTGATCACCTCGGCACTGCAGCCTCGGTTCATTCAGCTCTTTCAGGATGACAGAAATGATGCTCAGGAGAGTAGCTTAAGAGCCTTAATAAAAGAGCTGCCAGACACCCACTACTGCCTCCTCAAGTACCTTTGCCAATTCTTGACAAAAGTAGCCAAGCACCATGTGCAGAACCGCATGAATGTTCACAATCTCGCCACTGTATTTGGGCCAAATTGCTTTCATACACGGGCCTCTCCCTGTTGTGGCCTCTCCCGTTGCGGAGCACAGGCTCCGGACACGCGGGCTCAGTGGCCATGGCTCATGGGCCCAGCCGCTCCGTGGCGTGTGGGATCTTCCCGGACCGGGGCACGAACCGGTGTCCCCTGCATTGGCAGGTGGACTCTCGGCCACTGTGCCACTAGGGAAGCCCTCTTGAAACCTTTTTTGATTTAAAGTCTGTTATGTCTGATATTAGAATAGCCACCTCTGCTCTCTTTTGCTTACTATAAGAATGGAATATCTTTTTCCATCCTTTTACTTCTAACCTGTTTGTGTCTTTGGATCTCAAGTCTCTTGTAGATAGCATATGGTTGGATCATGTGTTTTTATCCTTTCTGCCATTCTCTGTCTTTTGATTGGAGAGTTCAGTCCATTTACATTTAAAGTAATTACTGATAAGTAGGAATTTCTGTTGGAGAGTTCAGTCCATTTACATTTAAAATAATTACTGATAAGTAGGGATTTCTGTCATTGTGTTATTTGTTTTCTATATGCCTTATAGCTTTTTTCTTCTTCTAGTGTTATTGAGATGTAACTGACATATAGCACTGTATAAGTTTAAGGTGTACAGCATGATGGTTTGACTTATATACATCATGATTACCACAGTAAGTTTAGTGAACACCCATCATCTCATATAGGTACAAAATAAAGAAAAATAATTTTTTCCTTGTGATAAGAACTCTTAGGATTTATTCTGTTAAATATATTCTTATAAAACATACAGCAGTGTTAATATTTCTCATGTTGTACATTACATCCCAAGTACTTATGTATCTTATATAATTGGAAGCCTTATAGCCTCTTTGTAGCTCAGTTCCTGCGTTAGTATTCTCTCTTGTGTTAAGTTGATTTTTTTTGTACTGAAATGTTTAAATTCCTTTCTCGTTTCCTTTTTTGTCCATTCTATGGCTATTTTCTTTGTGGTTACCATGGGGATTACATTTACTGTCCTAAAGTTTTAATATTCGAATTTGAATAAATACCAGCTTTACTCCAGTAACATACAAAAACTTTGCTCCTTTACAGCTCCAGTTTTGGTGGAGTCTTCAGGGTTTTCTATATATGACATCATGTCATCTGCAAAGAGTGACAGTTTTACTTCATCTCTTCCAGTGTCAATGTCTTTTCTTTTCTTGCCTAATGGCTCTGGCTATGACTTCCAATACTATGTTGAATAAAAGTGTTGAGAGTGGGAAAAAATAAATAAATAAATAAATAATTTAAAAAAAGAAAGTTTATCTAAAGAAATAAAGGCTGAGAATTTACCAAATCTGGGGAGACATTTTGAATTTATTTATTTATTTTTGGCTGCATTGGGTTTTTGTTTCCATGCATGGGCTTCTCACTGCGGTGGCTTCTCTTGTTGCGGAGCACAGGCTCTAGACGCGTGGGCTTCAGTAGTTGTGGCACACGGGCTTAGTCGCTCCACAGCATGTGGGATCTTCCCGGACCAGGGCTTGAACCTGCGTCCCCTGCATTGGCAGGCAGATTCTTAACCACTGTGCCACCAGGGAAGCCCTTGGGAGACATTTTGATATCCAAGTTCGTAGAGCTCAGAGGTCACCAAACAGACTGACCTGAATTCTTTACCGGGTAAATCACAGATCTCCATGTCTTTGAGGTCCGTTACTGGAAGATTACTGTGACCCTTCAATGTTGTCATGCTTCCTCTGATTTGTCATGTTCCTTGGAGTCTTATGTTGCTGTCTTCACATTTGGAGCAGCAGTCACCTCCTCCAGTCTTTACTAACTAACGTCAAGAGAGAAATACCCTCCATCAGCCCAGCTAGGGATTCTGAGGCTCTCTCAGATTTTCTATGGATACACCTGCTCCATGCTTCTTGCTCCCTCCTGTGGCAGAATTCTTAAGCTTGAATGCCTTCTCTCAGTCCTATAAAGCACCAGGCTGGGTGCTGATAGCCTCTCTTTTGCTTTCCCAAGTGTGGAGTGGAAGCTCAAGTTTTTGGACTTCCAGGTCTGCAGATTCTGGCTGCCTTTCTGTGCGTGTTCACTAGCCATCTGCTGAAGCTTGCTCTTGCTATCATCAGGAGCACACACAGAGAGCCTGCCACAGGATGTCGGGGTGTGTGGGGGTGAGGCATGCAGAGCCCTGGTGGTACCCATATGCCCACTGGGGAGATCTATGAGCAAGACATTCCCAGCAGCTCATGGGTAGGCTTCTTGATGAAGTCCACAGCACAGTTAGTAGAATCTGCATCCTTTTAATGTCCTCCAAGAGGCCTATCTGCTGCTCTCCCACCCTCTTTCCACCCCAAGTCATGCAGCGCACAACTCGGTACTTTGGATGCAGCAAGAGAGAACTGGGTCTCTTTGGCAATGTCCCACACAGCTGATGTTCACTCACACACTGCCCTTTTACCCCACAGGAGAAATCACAGGCCAAGAAGGTCTCGCTTGACACTGAGCTGTGCTGCCTTGGGAGAAGGGCGATTCAGCTAAAGTCACGTTCTTCCTCTTACCCTTTCCAATATGCCTAAACTCGTATTTTTTTTTGCTCCAACAATATGCTGGAACTTCTCCACTGAAAACCTGGACTTCCACAAAGGCTCTCTCATCCATGAGTGACTGTCTATGTCATTATTCTCCAGGAGCTCCTGGACCCTGGCTGAGAGAGGCTAGAGCCAGTTCACAGGCCACTTTAGAGTCCACAGTCAACTGAGGTCTGTATGCCTATTGCCCAACACACAGGTGGGTGAGATTCCTCCTGGTTCCCCTGACATATGGTGCTGGGTCCCTCAGCTCTCACAAAAGAACCATTGTCCTTGGAGGATGCCAAATTATTGTTGCTGAAGGGGATACAATGAGGGACATCTTATTCAGCCATGTTGCTGATGTCATTCCTGTTACCCAATTTTCTGGACCACTTTTTATACAAGACGTATTTTATACAATACACCCTTTGGTATTCAAAATAGACCCCTCAGAACTACAAGTCAAACTCAAACATCCGGGCTTCCCTGGTGGCGCAGTGGTTGGGGGTCCGTCCGCCTGCCGATGCGGGGGACGCGGGTTCGTGCCCCGGTCCGGGAGGATCCCGCATGCCGCGGAGTGGCTGGGCCCATGGGCCGTGGCCACTGGGCCTGCGTGTCCGGAGCCTGTGCTCCGCAATGGGAGAGGCCGCAGCGGCGAGAGGCCCGCGTACCGCAAAAAAAAAAAAAAAAACTCAAACATCCTAAATTGCCAGGAGTCTATATGCTAGTTTAAGAAAAATAATTTGTTTTGCTATATTCATCCCATTCTTGTTTAAAGAAAGGCTATAACTGGCCTCAAGGCCTGCTGGCTACATTTCTCAACACAGAGGTTCTAAGTCAGGGTTCATCAAACTTCTGCAAAGTTCTGGGTAGTTATTATTTGAGGCTTGGTGAGCCACACAGTCTGTTGCAACTAGTTAACTCTGCGATTGTGGCACAGAAGCAGCCACGCACAATATGTAAATGAATGGTTATGGCTGTGATCCAATAAAACATTATTTACAAAAACAGATGGTGAGTTTGGCAGTTCCTCAAAAAGTTAAACACCTTATCACCCAGCAACTCTACCCCTAGATAATTATCCAGAAGGATAAAAACAGGTATTCAAATAAAAACTTGCACACAAATGTTCATAGCAGCCCTATTCACCATGGCTAAAAACTAAAATAGAGCTACCATATGATCCTGCAGTCCCACTCCTGGACATATATCTGGAGAAGATCATAATTCAAAAAGATACATGCACCCAAATGTTCATAGCAGCACTATTTACAGAGGCCAAGACATAGAAACAACCTAAATGTCCATTGGCAGATGAATGGGTAAAGATGTGGTGTGTATATATATATATATATATATATATATATATATATATATATATACAATGGAATATTGTTCAGCCATTAGAAGAATGAAATAGTGCCATTTGCAGCAACATGGTTGGACCTAGAGATTGTCATACTAAGAGAAGTAAGCCAGACAGAGAAAGACAAATATCATATGATATCATATGATACAGCTATGACATGTAGCTGTCCAGTTTTTCCAGCACCACTTATTAAAGAGAATGTCTTTTCTCCATTGTATATTCTTGCCTCCTCTGTCATAGATTAATTGACCACAGGTGCATGGGTTTATTTCTGGGCTTTCTATCCTGTTCCATTGATTTTTATTTTTGTTTTTGTGCCAGTACCATACTGTTTTGATGACTGTAGCTTTGTAGTATAGTCTGAAGTCAGGGAGCCTCATTCCTCCAGCTCCATTTTTCTTTCTCAAGATGGCTTTGGCTATTCGGGGTCTTTTGTGCTTCCATACAAATTTAAAAATTTTTTGTTCTAGTTCTGCAAAAAGTGCCATAGGTAATTTGATAGGGATTGCATTGAATCTGTATATTGCCTTGGGTAGTATAATCAGTTCGACGTAGTTTGTTGACACTTGTTCTAAACCAACAAGCCAAGAGTTGAGGTACTGAAGCACACCACTGCCCATGTGTAGAGCATTCAAAGCCATCCAGCAGTGCTGGAGGAGGGAAGGGGTGTGCAGTCTTACACCTCCCTAAAATTGACATCAGGCACCACACATGACCTGTGAAGGCAGGAAAGCTTCTAAGAAGACTTGGTGTCTAAGTTGAGTCCTAAATTAGGGAGGAAAGGGTATTCCACTCACAGCACATGGTAAGGCCAGAGGTGAGATGGCTTAGTCTTTCCACAAAACCAAAAGATATTTAATATTGGACTAAAGAAGGAGATGGAATGAGGAGGTATATGGCTAGGCAGGGAAATAAGAGTCACAACATTAGGGCATGGTAAAAAATTTGGATTTTATCCTGAGGGCAGAGGAAAGCTTGTCTAGGTATTTCAGCAAAGGAGGTGGAAAACCAGATTTGTTTTTTTGGAAGCATGACTCTCAGTGTGTCCAGATGATGGGCTGGGAGAAAGAGATTCTAGAAACCAGGAGAAACTTGGCAAAACAAAAATTTTTTTGAATGACTTACAGCACACAAATAGAGCTTCAAGGCAAATTCTCATAGAAAAGAAAAGTTGGCCTATTGGAGGTTTTCCACATCAGGCAGACTCCTCTTTCAAATAAGAACAAGAAATTTTTAATTTTTCCAAGAAGTTCAATAAAGACCATCATAAGGATTTAGTGGCCAGGCCCAGAATGAGTTGAGCAAAGCAAAAATGATAGGGAAGTAAAATATAAAATGCGAATCTATTTTCCACTTTTACTGAGGCCAATACAGATGGAAAGGAGCTTGCAGTTTTCCATGAATAACAACTGAAGCAGAAAACAGTGTTGATTATTATTATTATTGTCATTATTATTACTATTATAATTTATGTTAATAACAACATTCTATGGGACTATTTAAATAGAGGATGCCTTGGGAGGCAAAGACAGTCTAAGGAATTTCATATCAAAATTTCATTTGCAGCTCACAGTCTCCTTAGCATCACTAATTAATATTCTCTCCCTAAACAAATAAGAATTGATGAGGTTGGCAAGCTACTGAAATAGTGCTTATCACAGGAAATGATGGAGAAAAAACCGAATGAAAGTACTGGGGTCACACTTGTGATTATTATCACAACAAAATGCTTCTGAGGAACAGCCTGGCAAAATGCACCTGTACCATAATGCCTGTAAGATAAATGGCTTCAGGACAATTGAAAATTAAAACAAATCTCAGGTTCAGTCACTGAATTTAAACATTGGGAAAATGCACATTTTGCTCCAGCCATCAATTCTTGGCAGGTTTTTTGGATTTGGTTTTGTTTTGTTTTTTCACGCCAGCATTGCATTCTATAATAGGTTTCCTCACAATCTATTTCAAATACACACCTAAGGGCACTCGATTCCTGGTGCTGCTGAGGCAGTGACTCATTAGAACATGGGCTTTGGAGTCTGAGAGATGTGAGTTCAAATCCTCATTCTGCCATTAGCTACATGTGATTAACAGCCACTCTGTGTCTCAGTTTCCTTATCTGTAAAATGGGGATGATAATGCTGTCTAACTTTACAGAATTTTAAAAGGTGATGGTTCTAAGGGGATGTCCAGCACCTGACATACGTTTCAGTAAGTGGCAGTTGTTGTGGAATAATGATTTGTGTAGCCCTTCCCCTGCTCAAGGGAGATAAAAGAAACAGCCCACGCTGAGTCCGATCCTGCACTGAGCCCACTGACTTTCAAGAAATATGCGTTGTTTGAATGAGAATGAATGCATGATCCTGGTAACTGTCTGGTCACTCTGAATTCCCGTCCAGTTTCTAGAACCATCTTGCTTTCTCTTGCTTAAGTGGCAAGTGGATCTTCTTGTGTATCAATTATAACAAGCCCTGACCAACAGAGAGATGAAGTCCCTGAAAGGGCATAGAGATGGCACAGAGCCCCAGCCCATTAACCTTGAGAGCAGGGGTCAGAGAGAGGGGAAGTTCCATCTGTTGGCTAGGTGTGGTCCAAGGAGCAATTTTTAAACTCTACGTAGTAAAGGTCTCTTTTGGAGTCAATAAATATTGCCAATTATTACAAATAATAATACCATTCATCAAGTGCTTACTATGTCCCAGGTATTTGGCTTAGCACTTTAAAATACATTATCTCATTTAATCCTCGTGACAGTACTGTAAGGTCTAAATCTCTATTATTCCCCATTTTATTCGGAGGAAACTGGAAACCTAGAGATAATAAGTAATTTTCCCAGATTACGCAGCTGGAATTCAGACTCAAGGTATCTGGTTCTAAAAATCCAAATACTTAACCACTATACTATTATACATCACCTCCCAAGCAAATACAGACCCTTAGACAAATATAAACATATCACCTGCTTTGGTTTCCAGTGGCTGCCATAACAAAAGATGACGAATTGGGTGGCTTAAACAACAGAAATTTATTGTCTCACAGTTCTGGAGCCTGGAAATCTGAGATCAAAGTACTGGCAGGGTTGATTTCTCCTGAGGGCTGTGAGGAAAATCCATTCCTTGCCTCCCTCCTAGCATCTGATGGTTTGCTGGCAATCTTTGCCATTCCTTGACTTATATCTCTGCTTTCATCTTCATATGGTGTTCTCCCTGTGCATGTGTTTATCTCCAAAGGTCCCCTCTTTATAGGGACACCAGTTATATTGGATTAGGAGCCCACCCTACTCCAGGATGACCTCATCTGAACTAATTACATTTGCAATAGCCCTGTCTCCAAATAAAATCACATTCTGAAGCCCTGGAGGTTAGGACCTCAACAATGAATGGTGGGGGCAGGGGAGGGGAGGAGGGTTACACAATTCAACCCATCACATCACCCAAATCCATTTGTCTTTACTGGTTATCCCCTCATCTTCTGACCCAGGGATATGGGGGAAGGGAGCAGGATTTCCAGACACTCATACTGCAATATGCAACTCTTATTCCAAATCCCACAAAGCCATTTATCCTATGTTAGAAAGGAGGATTGAAAAGGGATACAGTGCAAAAGATGTCAAACCAAAGATAAATGTTTCCTCAGGGGCAATGACTTTGAGTAGTAAGTTTTTGAAAAATGGACACATGAGGAACAAAGGTTGGGTTTTGTGAAATCATTGATAACCCCCAAGACAACACCCAGCTTTCCCCCATGATTATAAATGGGGGGATTTGAGGTGAAACTTCTATCGTGTGGCTTTCAAAGCCCTCGGTGGCCCAGGAGTAGTGAATCATTTCTAAGGTAAAGCGCTTCCTTCAAACCCAGGGGAAACAGAAGTAGGCAGATAAAAAATGATAACACAGGAAGCAGATTTATGAGGAACCTGAAATCTGAACATGGCTTCTTTAAATTCCTTAAGAGGGACCTGTCCTGTGGCCTATGTAGGAATAAGAACCTAAAACTGAACACCAAAAATAAGATCTCTCAGCATTTCCCAAACTCATACAGGAAATCTCACACAAGTCCCTCCCCAACAAATAATAGACATGACATAAAATGCAGATTCCTTTGTCTAGCAATGGCCATAGGTAGATGAACACTTGCTCATTCTTTCAAAAGGTACTTCCTGAGTGAGTGCCGATTGCTGAGCCCTGTCCCAGGTTCTGAAAATAAATACATCAAGGAGAGTTTACAGATTAGGTGGATCCCAAACTCTGAGTAATTAAAGCATAGATCTACAAGGGATTTCAGGAGTCAGTTATGCAGACAGAAGGAGGGCAAACGAGACAGAGGAAGGCATGTGTCGTGTATTTCTGTTGCGTGTCTGCTAACGAATTCATCACAGCAAACTTTCAAGATGGTGTCTTTCCTGCAAGCCGGGATTTTAGTCTCATTCCTACCATTTTGTAGGAACCACAATGACTGAATTCCTCTCCTTTGGTCCAGCATAATTTGTAGATACACCACTAGGAACCATCATTTTGCTTCTGAGCTCTTCCTATCTAGTGGAGGCCAAAGTTATTCAAGGAAGAAGATATTTTCCCTATTTGGGGAACACTAACAGTCCTGAGGAATCTGCATATATATAAAAAGGTTGTTTCCATAACAAAGGTAACGAGACCAAAAAAATATTTTATTAGGGAAGAGGTTAGAAACTGTCAACCCCTCTAGGTCACCTCCTGCCTGCAGATATTTTTCTTGGGCCTATGCTTTCCCACTCCACACCCCACATAACTTCTTATTTTGAAAATTCTCAAATCTAAAGAAAAGTTCAAATAATAGTATAATTATATTCAGAGATCCCTAACACACACACACACACACACACACACACAAACACACACACACACACACACACTTTTTTCTGAACTATTTGAAAATAAGTTGCAGACAACAGAGTATTTCACTCTGGAATACTGCCATGGAAGTTTCTTAATAATAAGGATATTCTCCATTTCCAGTATATCCACAATACCATTACCACACCTCAGAAAATGAATAATAATGCCGTAATATCGTGTAACATATAGTTCATATTCCAATTTCCCCAGTTGACAAAAATAATGTCTTATATGTGTTGGCTAGTTTATTTTTTAAATTTGGAGACTTCACATAAGAATCCAGACTTTCAGTTTTCCTTGAAAGATCTGAAGATCTAACAACACTAAGCCTGGCTCCTCATGTGGGAAAATTAGCCCATCTGAGTCTCCTTTAGCCAGGAGCTACGTTCTTCATTTTGCCACCATCTTCATCCCTTATTATTTTTACCAGGCATAACTGCCTCCTGAAGAAATCACTCTGTGACCCCTGATAAAAGACTTTCCCTGAAATCACAGTGGAGCAAGCTACTACCTCTATCTGTATTATTTGCTTCTATGTTGCTTCCACGCTAAATTCCAGCCATTCCAACCCCTCTCTCTCAGATCTGTCCTCCAATACAAGCTCCAAAGTCTTGTTTAATAGACGTCTAGTGTTGATGAAGCCTCTCAAACACAGCATGTCCAAAACTGATTGATCTTCTCCCCACAAACCCCATTCTATCCACTGCTTGTCCCATACTAGATGATGGCAATTCCTTCCTTCCAGTCGCTGATGTCAGACACTTTGGAGTTATCCTGTACTCACACACAATCGTCCTCCAATTCATAAAGAAATTCCATTGGCGCTACCTTCAAACTATATCCAGAATCTGACCATTTCTCTTCACCTCCACCACTCCAACTCTGGTATGATCCACCATCATGTCTCACCTGGATTATTGCAATGCCTCCTTTTTAAACATTAGTTCTATGCTCAAAACCCTCCCATGGCTTTCCATGTCACTCAGTTCAAAAGCAAAGTCCTTTCAATAGCTCTTAAGGCTCCACATGATCTTACCTTTCTGATCTCTTCCCTCACCCTGATCCCCAGCCCCTGCTCACTCTGCTCCAGCCACATTGGCCTCCTTGTTGATCCTCAAACAAGCCAGGTACCCCAGGGCCTTTGCACTTACTGTTCCCTCTGCCTGTGACACCCACCCCTGCTTTACTTTTTCTTTTTTGCCTAGGACAGATCTCTCTCTACACTGTACATATTTATTTATTATGTTTATATTTTATTGTCTACCTTCCTCTGCTAGAATGTAAGGGTCAATTTTGTTCATGATGTGTCCATCATGAACAAAACTGAGCATCATGAAATGCTCTTCTGTAGAAGAGCATTTGATATGGGAATGTAAAATGGTGCAGCCCCGGAGAAAGCACTTTGGCAGTTCCTCAACAAGCTAAACATAGAATTACCCTACAATTGTATGACCCAACAATTCTACTCCCCAAAGAATCAAAACAGATATTCAAACAAATGGTACATGAATGTACAGCACCCCTTTCACAACAGCCCAAAACATGGAAACAACTCAAATGTCCATCAACAGATGAGTGGGTAAACAAATTATGGTATATCCATAAAATGAAATATTATTCAGCCATGAAAAGAATGATGTATTGATGCACATTACAATGCGGATGAACCTTGAAAACAGTATACAAAGTGTAAGAAACCAGACACAAAAGGTCTCACATTACATGATTTCATTTATATAAAATATCAAGAATAGGCGTATCAAAAGAGACAGAAAAGCATACTGGTAAATACCAGAGGCTGGGGGAAGTAACTGTTTAATGGGCATGTGTTTTTATTTTGGGTGATAAAGTATCTTGGAAACTTTGCAAACCACTTCTAACATGTTTGATCAGTCAAGGCGCCTTCTCCATACATTGCACAAATCTTTTTTTTGCATTTCAGTTGTGTTTTTACCTTTCTTGAAATCATAAAGCATAATATGCCAAAAATGTTGCTTTTTTTCTTCCATCTTCAGTATTAAAATGGCTACACAAAAATTCACCAATTTTGATAAGTTTTTTTTAAATGCACACTGATATGACACAATACAATCTAATAAAATTGTTTCGAATGAAGTTAAAGACAACTAAGTGCTACTATATTTACAGAGTCATCATACAGAAAAAACTGGATGAAATTTTTGGCCAAAACAATACTAAATGCCACAGATTTGCTCACTTTAAATTGATTCATTTTGTGTTAAATTCATTCAATTTAACCTTGATAAAAAAGAACACCTCAAAAAAATAGGTCTTCAACAAATATTTGTTGAATGAATGAATGAACAACAAATAAATGAATATGTATGGCCCTGAAAACAGCTTGCACTGAAAGGTAATCTATGGAAGAGCATTTTGGGAAAATCTGTGGTCCTTTACCAACCACATTTAAATTACCCTGTTTGGGGGGAAAGTAAGCATTGGAGCGGAAGTTGTCCTGGGGGTCTGTGACCATGCTTGGTGGCCTTGGCTGAGTTTTATTACTCTGCTCATGAAGAACAGGAGACAATGCCTGCGGTCCTATCAGGGAAAAAAATCTTCCTGTCTTGGAATTTTCAGAACCTACTGTCTTCCTACATAGCAAGATACATCTCTGACTGCCAGGAGGGAGTAAAGCCAGTGAGAGTTAGTCTCATCTGCTTGCAGAGAGGCAGGAACATTATCTGTCTAATATTGCTTCATCAGAAAATCTTATGGCTGGGGGCCTTTCCCGGCGCTCACTGTGACCTCAGCCTTAGGACCACATTAAAAAGCATTATTATGCCATGGAGAGGGGGCAGGAGGGAGGAGACGGGCTGCCAGACTGGAACTAAATTAAAAATAAAGCTCCCCTTATTAAATTCATAATTATTGTGAAGCTGTGAAATCTTATTTTAAACCTCCGGCTCCTTTCTTTTATCCAGGGTACAGGCTGCTTGCTTCCGAATCCCTATTTTGCTTTATGGACAATTTCTTTTTAGCATTCTGAGCATTTAACCTTGAAAAATCGTGTTTTTTTGCTGTTGTATGTTCTGATTGTTAGTCTCCAGGCATCTCTGTGGCATCTTTATAAATCTGAAGGAGCTGGTAAATATTTCTTGATGACCAGCAGCTAAAATCTGAAAATAGCAGCTCACTTTTTAGCTGTCAGGCAATTAATGTAATTCATAGGAAATGAAAGGTATGGGCAACTGGGACTGCTTTTAATAACAGGAAGGTTCCTGGCTCAGGCTTAGAAAGGGAGGAGAGAAGAATCAATAAAAGGCAAACAGAAAAGGTAGAAGAGGGCATGGAGTTATCCAGAAACATCTTGTCAGCATCCTGGCAACACCACTAATCTGTGCCAAGAGAAGCTGATAAATGCAGCCATTGGTGGTGAACTTAGAGATGGGTCAACCTTCAAGGCCTAGACCAGGGCATCCTCTAGCCTATAAAATACCTTTGTGTAAAATGGGAAAAGGTGCCCCACCTGGGCAGGTGAATCGAGAGAAAGTGTCCCCTGTGCATGGATGCAGCCCCAAACCAGGTCCATTCCTAGTCCTACAGGTGGAGAGGTGACTCATGTTCTTAACAGTGTCCCAATTTAGTGTCACATGACCTAAATTGATCTAAACAGATGCAGTCTAACTCAGGATTTAGGATTTTTGTGGAGAATACTGGGCCAAAGATGCTTGTCTTTCACTACACATAAAGCTGAATAACAGGGTGCCAGGAGCACCTGTCAGCCATCCTGAGACCATGAAAAAAAGCTTACATGAAAATGCAGCCATCTCTGAGGACACATAGCCTTGTTCAAAGGGACAAGATAGAGAGCCCAGAAAGAAACCAATACTGGGTCAATTGTGTTTTACAAGTGTGTGAAGGCAATTTGAGAAAGGATAGTCTCTTTTAAAAAATTGTGCTGAAATAATTGGGTAGCCATTTGCAAATAAATGAATACATTTTGACACATACTTTATATAAAAACTGACTCAAAATGGATCATAGACTTAAATGTAAGACCTAAGACTATAGAACTTCTAGAAGAGAACACAGAAAATTTTTTGATCATGATTTAAGCAAAGATTTCTTAGACATGACACCAAAAGCATGATCCATAGAAGAAAGAACTGATAAATTGGGCCTCACTGACTTTTTAAAACTTCAAGAGACTGTTAAGATAATGAAAATGAAAGCCACAGGCTGGGATAAAGTATTTGCAAAATACATTTCTGGTAAAGGATTTGCATTCAGAATATATAAAGAACTCTGAAAACTCAATAATAAAACAGCAATATAATTTTATATGCTATTTTGTTACTTTATTGCCCCTTGAGTTCTATGTTCTTTTGCATATTTTATATTTTTACAATAGGCCCCTTTCTATAGTTATTGCAGTTGCTTCTATTCACTCAAACTTGACCTATGAGAATTCTATCTAAGAATTGTGTTTATCTTCAAAATAGGTAAGAATAAATTTTTTTAATGGGCAAAAGATATGCACAGTCACTTCACCAAAGAGATTATATAGACAGCAAATAAACACATAAAAAGATAATCAGCATCATTAGTTATTAGGAAAATGCAAATTAAAACCACCTTGAGAGCTTCCCTGGTGGTGCAGTGGTTGAGAGTCTGCCTGCTGTTGCAGGGGACATGGGTTCGTGCTCCAGTCCGGGAAGATCCCACATGCCACGGAGCGGCTGGGCCCGTGAGCCATGGCCGCTGAGCCTGCGTGTCCGGAGCCTGTGCTCCGCAATGGGAGAGGCCACAACAGTGAGAGGCCCGCGTACCGCAAAAAACAAACAAACAAACAAACAAAAAACACCTTGAGATACCACTGCACACCTATTAGAAGGGCTAAAATTGGTGATACCAAGTATTGGTGAGGATAGGGGGCAATTGGGACTGTCATTCACTGCTGATGAGAATGCAAAATGGTATAGCCATTTTGGAAAATAATTTGGCAGTTTCTTATAAAGTTAAACATAGATTTACTATATGAACCACCGATTCCACTAGTAGGTATTAAATTCATTTTTACCAGAAAAATGAAAACTTGTATCACAAAAAAAGCTTATGCACAAATGTTTACAGTAGTTTGGTGTGAAGTTGCAAAAAATGGTAACAAGACAAATTTCCTTCAATTAGTTAATGGATAAAAAATAATTGTATGGGAACATATGTATAACTGATTCACTTTGTTGTGGAGCAGAAGCTGACACACCATTGTAAAGCAATTATACTCCAATAAAGATGTTAAAAAAAAATTGTGCTTCTATAGAATCAGCTACTACTCAGTAATAAAAAAAGAATCAACTACTGATACACGCAATGACATGGTGCATCTCAAAGGCATTATGCTGAATGAAAGAAACCAAGCTCAAAAGGCAACACACGGACTTCCCTGGTGGTGCAGTGGTTAAGAATCCACCTGCCAATGAAGGGGACACAGGTTCAAGTCCTGGTCCAGGAAGATCCCACATGCCGCAGAGCAACTAAGCCTGTGAGCCACAACTACTGAGCCTGCGTGCCACGACTACTGAAGCCCACGTGCCTAGAGCCCGTGCTCCGCACCAAGAGAAGCCACAACAATGAGAAGCCCTCGCACCGCAATGAAGAGTAGCCCCCACTCCCCACAACTAGAGAAAGCCTGTGCATAGAAACGAAGACCCAATGCAGCAGGGGGAAAAAAAGGCAACGTGCTGTATGATTCCATTTAAAAGATATTCTGATTAGCGGTTGCTGGGGGCTGAGAGTAGCAGGAAAAGTTGACTACAAAAGGATAGAAGGGATTTTTTTGCGGGGGGGATGGAAATAGAAATGTTCTATATCCTGACTGTGGTGGTGATCCCATGACTGGATGTGTTTGTCAAAACCCACTGAATTGTACGCTGAAAAGTGTGGATTTTGCCATACATAATATTACCTCAATAAGACTAATCCAAAAAATAAAAATTATAAACAAAAAAATAAAATATAGCACTTCAAACCCTGAACTGAGATTTACTCTTGGATGTTCCAGTTATGTAAGCCAGTAATTCTCTCTTTTCTTATACCAGCTGGGTTAGATTTTCTCTTGCTTGCCATAAGGAGTCCCTAACTGTTACATGGGCCCTGTCTTATCCAGCACTTAGATTTCTGGGATTGAATGGTCTCCCCTCAGTTCAGATTTCCCAGAAGCAAAACAGAGCCTTGAGTTAGAGATGGAAAATGTGCAGCATGAGCACATAACCCCCTTTTCTGCCCATGACAGTCATCAACAATCACCCATCCTTCAGAGTAAATATGGCTTCAGAGACCTTCCCAACATGTCACTCGTTATAGGTTGACATCACTGCTACTCCTTCCCTGTAGCAAGTAGACTCTGAGATGTCTCCCAATCATCCCCACCTCCTGGTACTCATGTCCTATGTAAACCTCTCCATTTTGGACAGGCAACACCTGTGACTTACTTCTAACCAACAGAAAATTGTAAAGGTCACTTCCATAATTAGTTTACAGGAGATTGTGAGTTTCATCTTGCTAGGAGACTCTATTGCCTTCTTGGTTTACATGCTCTGATGAAGCCAGTTGCCATACTGGAGATGTCTCACAGCAAGACACTGAGGGTGCCAACAGCCAGCTAAGAACTGAAGCCCTCAGTTCAATGACCTTTAAAGAACTGAATTCTGCCAACAACCATAGGACCTTAGAAGTGGGTCTTTCCTCTGCTGAGTCTTCAGATGAAACCCCAGCCTGGCTGACACCTTGGCTGCAGCTTGTGAAAGACCCTGAAGCAGGGAAGGCAGATAAGCTGTACCTGGATTCCTGATCACGGAAACTGTGAAATGATAAGTATGTCTTGTTTTTGTTTTTGTTTTTTGTGGTATGCGGGCCTCTCACTGTTGTGGCCTCTCCCGTTGCGGAGCACAGGCTCTGGACGTGCAGTCTCAGCGGCCATGGCTCACAGGCCCAGCCGCTCCACGGCATGTGGGATCCTCCCAGACCAGGGCACGAACCCGTGTCCCCTGCATCAGCAGGTGGACTCTCAACCACTGTGCCACCAGGGAAGCCCCATGTCTTGTTTTAAGCTGTTAAATTTGAGTGTGATTATCATGCAGCAATAGATAATTAATACATAATTATCGTAAACCATTCCAAAAGATGCAGGTAACTATGCAACTCACAGAAAGAATGTTTCCTGGCATTTTCTTAACTGCATGCTTACTTGATAAAGATTAAACTTCACTCTGCCAACCCGCCTGTGGCCTTTTCTGTGGACTGATTTCCTCAGACTAAAGCAAAGCCTCTCTAAACACATATTCTCTTCTTTCCACTTATTTTTTTATTTCCTAATAAAGCAAGCTAATCTCTGGGAACTAAGTGGATAATTCTCATGCAATAGATTAAAATTACTTTGTTGGGCCTGCAGCCAGATTCTAGGACCCAGCTCTGCCTGCCAGTGGGCCAGCAATACCCCCAGGACTTGGGCAGGCACCAGCTCTGGGATCTCCTAGATCCTACCTCCACACACCAGTGAGCCAGCAGTAGCCCTGGGGCCCCCCAGGGTTCCACAGTCAGCTGCCTCATGACCCAGCCCTGCCAAGCAGCAGCCAGAAGCCTCTGCACAAGGCAGGGCCTGGCAACCAACTGGACTGGGAGCCACCTATGCCCATGAGACTACCCACAGTAGTCATCCCACCACAGCAGAAGGACCCATGCAGCCCACAAAGGGGGCACCCCTAGAGCATATAGCTCTGGTGACCAGAGGGGAGTGTGCTGCTGGGACACATAGAATGTCTCCTACAAAAGGCCACTTTCCAAAGTCAGGAAACATAACCAATCTACCAAATATGCAGAAATAAAAACAGGAAGCTAGGGCTTCCCTGGTGGCGCAGTGGTTGAGAGTCCGCCTGCCGATGCAGGGGATGCGGGTTCATGCCCCGGTCTGGGAGGATCCCACATGCCGTGGAGCAGCTGGGCCCGTGAGCCATGGCCGCTGAGCCTGCGCGTCCGGAGCCTGTGCTCCACAACGGGAGAGGCCACAACAGTGAGAGGCCCATGTACAGCAAAAAAACAAAAACAAAAACAAAAACAGGGAGCTAGACAAAGTGATAAGACAGAGGAACATCTTCCAAAAGAAAGAACAAGATAAAACCCCAGAACAAGAACTAAGTGAAGTGGAGACACCCAATCAACCCAATAAAGAGTTCAAGGTAATGATTGTAAAGATGATCAAAGAGCTCAGGAGAGTGGACAAATAGAGTGAGAAGTTAGAAGTTTTAAACAGAGTTAGAAAATATAAAGAACAATCAAACAGAGATGAAAAATACAATAACTGAAATGAAAAATACACTAGAAGGGGCCTCCCTGGCGGCACAGTTGTTGGGAGTCCACCTGCCGATGCAGGGGATGCGGGTTCGTGCCCCAGTCTGGGAGGATCCCGCCTGCCGCGGAGTGGCTGGGCCCATGAGCCATGGCCACTGGGCCTACGCGTCCGGAGCCTGTGCTCCGCGACAGGATAGGCCGCAGCGGTGAGAGGCCCACGAGTACCACAAAAAAAAAAAAAAAAAAAAAAAAAAACCATAAAAAAAAAACACTAGAAGGAATCAACAGACTAAATGATACAGAGGGATGGATCAGTGAGCTGGAAGACAGAGTAGTGGAAAACTCTGACACTTGACAGAAAAAATAATGAAAAGAAATGAGTACAGCTTAAGAGACTTCTAGGACAAGAGGAAGCACACTAATATTTGCACTATAGGGGTCTCAGAAGGAGAAGAGAGAGAAAAGAGGGCTGAGAACATATTTGAAGATATAATAGCTGAACGCTTTCCTAACTTGGAAGGAAAAAAGACATCCAAGTCCAGGAAGCACACAGAGTTGCAAACAGGATCAACTCAAAGAGGATCACACCAAGATACATTGCAATTAAAACGGCAATAATTAAAGATAAAGAGAGAATATTAAAAGCAAGGGAAAAGCAACAAGTTACTTACATGGGACTCCCATAAGGCTATCAGCTGACTTTGCAGCAGAAGCTCTGTGAGCCAGAAGGGAGTGGCATAATATATTTAGAGTGAAGAAAGGGGAAAACCTACAACCAAGAATACTCTACCTGACAAGGCCCTCATTCAGATTTGATGGAGGGATCAAAAATCTTACAGACAAGCAAAAGCTAAAAGAGCTCAGCACCAACAAACCAGCTTCACAAGCAATGTTAAAGGGACTTCTCTAAGTGAAAGAGAATAGGCCACAACTAGAAACATGAAAATTACAAAAGGAAAAATCTGTTTAGTAAAGGCAAATATATAGTAAAAGTAGTAAATCAACCACAAACAAAGCTAATAGGAAAGTTAAAGGACAAAAGTAGTAAAATCATATATATCCACAATAAGCCATTAAGGGATACACAAAACAAGTAAATGTAAAATACATTGTCAAAAACAGTAATCATGGGGCTTCCCTGGTGGCGCAGTGGTTAAGAATCCACCTGCCAATGCTGGGGACACAGGTTTCAGCCCTGGTCCGGGAAGATCCCACATGCCACAGAGCAACTAAGCCCATGCGCCACAACTACTGAAGCCCGTGCACCTAGAGCCCATGCTCCACAACAAGAGAAGCCACCACAATGAGAAGCTGGTTTTGTGGTGCTGAATTCTCTTAGCTTTTGCTTGTCTGTAAAGCTTTTGATTTCTCCATCGAATCTGAATGAGATATGTGCCGGGTAATCTTGGTTATAGGTTCTTCCCTTTCATCACTTTAAGTATATCATGCCACTCCCTTCTGGCTTGTAGAGTTTCTGCTGAGAAATCAGCTGTTAACCTTATGGGAGCTCCCTTGTATGTTATTTGTCGTTTTTCCCTTGCTGCTTTCAATAATTTTTCTTTGTCTTTGATTTTTTCCAATTTGATTACTATGTGTCTCAGTGTGTTTCTCCTTGGGTTTATCCTGTATGGGACTCTCTGCACTTCCTGGACTTGGGTGGCTATTTCCTTTCCCATGTTAGGGAAGTTTTCAACTATAGTCTCTTCAAATGTTTTCTCGGGTCCTTTCTCTCTGTCTTCTCCTTCTGGGACCCCTATAATGTGAATGTTTTTGCGTTTAATGTTGTCCCAGAGGTCTCTTAGGCTGTCTTCTTTTCTTTTCATTCTTTTTTCTTTATTCTGTTCCACAGCAGTGAATTCCACCATTCTGTCTTCCAGGTCACTTATCCGTTCTTCTGCCTCAGGTATTCTGCTATTGATTCCTTCTAGTGTAGTTTTCATTTCAGTTATTGTATTGTTCATCTCTGTTCTTTAATTCTTCTAAGTCTTTGTTAAACATTTCTTGCATGTTCTTGATCTTTGCCTCCATTCTTTTTCCAAGGTCCTGGATCATCTTCGCTATCATTATTCTGAATTCTTTTTCTGGAAGGTTGTCTATCTCCACTTCATTTAGTTGTTTTTCTGGGGTTTTATCTTGTTCCTTCATCTGTGACATATCCCTCTGCCTTTTCATCTTGTCTATCTTTCTGTGAATGTGGTTTTTGTTCCACAGGCTGCAGGATTGTAGTTCTTGCTTCAGCTGTCTGCCCTCTGGTGGATGAGGCTATCTAAGAGGCTTGTGCAAGTTTCCTGATGGGAGGGCCCATCATCTTTTTTTATAAATGAAGTTTTACTGGGCTTCCCTGTGGCACAGTGGTTAAGAATCCCCCTGCCAATGCAGGGGACATGGGTTGGAGCCCTGTTCCAGGAAGATCCCACCTGCCACGGAGCAACTGAGCCCGTGAGCCACAACTACTGAAGCCCGCGCCCTAGAGCCCACGCTCCGCAACAAGAGAAGCCACTGCAATGAGAAGCCTGCGCCCTGCAGTGAAGAGTAACCCCCACTCGCCGAAACTAGAGAAAGGCCGCACGCAGCAAAAAAGAACCAACGCAGACAAAAATAAATAAATAAATAAATAAATAAATTTATTTAAAAAATCAACAGGGAAAACAATTTCCTACAACGTTTGCTTTCTAAGGGGTAAATACTAGAAAGTGGGACTTTAACTGAAAGCCTCAAATCTGAGATGAAAACGCAAATTGCCATTAAAGATTTACTAAGATATTTTTACACACAAATTTATAAGAAACATTCCGTTTATATTTTTGCTTTTTCACTTTTTTCAAAAAGAGCTCCTAGTTAAATTGCCACTATTCATGTTTTTAAAAATTTTAGTTAATTTTTCTATTTAACTGTAGAATATTACCAATTGCAATCAAAAAATGTAGGAAAAGGTGGACCAGTCGACGATGTGAAATACAACTGAATGACTCTTAGCTTTACTTACTGAGAGGGTTCCTTCTTCATGTATTTTATTTTAATACTTTTACAAGTGAAAAATGCTTTATCAAAAATATGTTTGCGGGTCACTGATAATCCTGCCTTAACTTTTCCTTGAGTAATAGAACATAGTAAGATAAAGTAACAGAACTGTGAAGTACATTTTTCTTCGTTAATGATTTCATCAGTATCATCTGGGAAAAGAATGACTAAAGCTAATGGGAGGCACAGGGTTAACGGTCACTGGATTTAAGTGAGAGTCAAGAAACATCTAGATATATTTCCTCATGCCTTATCAGTAGCTCATTAGGATATATTAAAACTATTTTAAATCTTAAAATATGGCTTATTAGCAACAGTCAAAAAGATTCACTCAAAGTTAAATATCTTACGGTTGATAATAAACAACAGGTGTTTCTTGTTTCTTGTCTTCAAATTAAATTGGCCTTCATGTGACTTGCGGTATTAACATATTAAGCTTTACATACATTTTAGAAAA
>NW_006793997.1:1424061-1444788 GCF_000442215.2 Lipotes vexillifer | reverse complement strand
GCAGTGAATTCCACCATTCTGTCTTCCAGGTCACTTATCCGTTCTTCTGCCTCAGGTATTCTGCTATTGATTCCTTCTAGTGTAGTTTTCATTTCAGTTATTGTATTGTTCATCTCTGTTCTTTAATTCTTCTAAGTCTTTGTTAAACATTTCTTGCATGTTCTTGATCTTTGCCTCCATTCTTTTTCCAAGGTCCTGGATCATCTTCGCTATCATTATTCTGAATTCTTTTTCTGGAAGGTTGTCTATCTCCACTTCATTTAGTTGTTTTTCTGGGGTTTTATCTTGTTCCTTCATCTGTGACATATCCCTCTGCCTTTTCATCTTGTCTATCTTTCTGTGAATGTGGTTTTTGTTCCACAGGCTGCAGGATTGTAGTTCTTGCTTCAGCTGTCTGCCCTCTGGTGGATGAGGCTATCTAAGAGGCTTGTGCAAGTTTCCTGATGGGAGGGCCCATCATCTTTTTTTATAAATGAAGTTTTACTGGGCTTCCCTGTGGCACAGTGGTTAAGAATCCACCTGCCAATGCAGGGGACATGGGTTGGAGCCCTGTTCCAGGAAGATCCCACCTGCCACGGAGCAACTGAGCCCGTGAGCCACAACTACTGAAGCCCGCGCCCTAGAGCCCACGAGCCACAACTACTGAGCCCATGTGCCACAACTACTAAAGCCCGCACGCCTAGAGCCTGTGCTCCATAACAAAGAGAAGCCACCACAATGAGAAGCACAGGCACTGCAAGGAAGAGTAGCCCCCGGTCGCTGCAACTAGAGAAAGCCCACATGCACCAATGAAGACCCAACGCAGCCAAAAATAAATAAATTAAATAAACAAATTTTTAAAATAATAAATAAAGTTTTACTGAAACACAGCCACATCCACTCATTTGCATAGTGTCTACAGCTGCTTTCACTCTGCAATGGCAGAGTTGAGTAGCTGTGACAGAGACATATGGCCCACAAAGCAGAAAACATTTTACTATCAGGCTCTTCACACACAAAAAATATTCATTGACCACTGTCATAGAAGAAATTAGAGAACCTTCCAAAAAATGGCTGTATTTCTTCCCTTGGTTGTGGGGCAATGCAGGGAACATGAAAAGGGATCAGGAGACATGGGTTCAAGTTCCGTGCATGGACCGTGTCTGTGGTCCATGCATTAGTCAGTTCCTTTCTCTGAGTCTCAGTTTACCCATCATAATTTTAGTATATGGACTAGATTAGGTTTCTTCCAGTTCTGAGTAACATATCAACTCAAACAACTTTGGGTATAACATTTATGTGAGCAGTTGTACTATTTTAATGTGAAATGTAATAGTTTCCTTTTTCTTCCCTTTGTTTATTGCTCTAGACAATAAGAAAGTCTAAGCTCGCCTTGTCTTAGAGGAAAAGAAGAACTACTTCCATTTGGTTAGGGCCGTGGGCCATTAACTTTTAGTATACAAGAGAACCGGAAGAGAACAAGTGGTCTGTGTAATTTTAATCATTATCACTGTCGTCATCATCGTCATCATCATCATCACATACATTGTACCAACAATGTGCCAGATACTGCCCTATCCTAATGCTTTAATTCCTTTAAATTTTCTTGTAAAATCCTATGAAATGGGTATTGTTACTAACCCCATTTTACCAGTGGGAAAATTGAGGTATGCAAACTAACATCTTCCCCCAAATCACAAAGCTGGTAAGAAGCAGAGCCAGGTTGAGAACCCCTAGCAGTCTGGCTCCAGAGTCCTTGGTATTAACTTCCGTGCTATAAAAGAAAGAAGATTCCTGTCCTTGACAAAGCGGCTTGAGCAAAAGCAAGAGGAAGAGGAGAGTCTCCATCTCCCTCAGCCCCGTTTAGACCAGAACGATATTCCCCAAGGCTATGGAGACGAGAGATGGGAAGGAGCTGATGAGAAGGAAGAGTCAGGAAGTATGGCCAGACCATAAGCAGACTCCCTAAGATTCATGCTTCCTGAGTGTGGTCCCCATCATTAAGGGGCAGTTTTCGAGTACCCCAGAGCTGTGTGGCCTCTAGATGGCCTCAGTCAAGGGACCCTACCAGCTGTCCACCCAGCAATTGCCCATCTATGCTCAAAGCTTTGCTCAATCTGACTAACCTGTGGGTTGGGGCGTGCTCTCTGGACGTCGAAAGGGTGGAGGTAGAGGAAGAAGCCTCTGTACTGTATCTTTGTGGGGTGGAATGAAAACAATTTTGGGGACATGCTCTACCAAGATGGGACAGTGGTCCTCGCATCCCCAGGACCTCAGCAAAAATGAAAACTTATTGAAAGAACCCTGCAGAATGTCATGATCTTGAACCCAGAGTTGAACTACCAGTCCTGGGGACTTCAGCAACAGAAATGCATTCTTACAACAAATATTTAATAAGCACCTACTATGCGGCACACTCTGTGCAAATACTGGGCATGAGGTGATGACTAAGGTTCTTGCACAACCTGCTCCCTCCACCTGGAATTCCTTTCTGGCTCTCCTTCACCTGGCCAAATCCTTCTCAGGGTCACGATTTTGCTGGGCATTGCTTCCTCCAGGGGGTCTCCTGACCCTCCCCCGACACCAATCTGCAACCACTTGCAGCCAACTATGTTCTTTGGCAACTTCTATTTCCTATCTGACTTGAGCTTTCCAACAGTAAAATGAGAACAATAACAGGTGCCTCTAGGGTCATTTAGACGATGGAATGAGGGAATTGTGTCATGTTAAGCTCAGTGCCTGGGTCTTTAATTGCTCCCACACTGTGTTGCAATCTTCCCTCCAGACCTGTCACGGGGCCTGACAATACATGTTTGACAAACTTGGAAGGAAGAAAGGGAAGGAGGGACACAATCTTTGACAAAGATTTCCCAGTGCAAAGGGAGAGATAGATGTGCACACAAAGAACTAGAGCCTAAAATAAAAGATGCTATAAAGGAAACATTGACAGTGTCCCATGGAATCAAGGAAGAAAGAGCCACTGACGGCTGGTGGTATTGAACATTTCACAAAGAAGGTGATGGCTGATTGACGAGTAGGAGCCTGCAAAGCAGAGCAGACCGATTAGGGCTTTCCAGGCAAGGAGAGTGCACAGTTGATGAATCCCAAGCACAAGGATTTAATTCTTACAAAGAGTAGTGGGTTGAGAAAACTAAATAGAAGCAGTAGACATGTTTAAGGAACATATGTCCTTAACGTGAAAATGAGACAAAGAGATAAAGATAATGTATGAAAAAGTATGACTATTTTACCTTTAATAAATAACATAAAAAAGCAGAGAACGCTGAGATTATCAGTGATTTTCCTATGTCGTAAATTAGCAGCAATCAGCACCATACAACTCATTTTCCATCTGCTGTCTCAAGACTGCAGGAAATTTTTTCAGGATCTCCCTCCCCTGCATCTGCAATACGATGCTTACAAATTCATTTTGCTTTGTAACAAATAACATGCATGCTAAGAGGCATTTTTTCCTCTAATTGTACATCCATCCAAATGGGCCTTTTCTGATTTCATGACTTGGATTTGTTAGTGTGCACCCCCTCAGGGTCTCTCTTCTGCCACAGAGACACAGAGCTTGTAAAGCCCTATTCATTTGATGCCCTTAATAGTTGCTGATACTTATGTGTGCCAGGCACGATGATCCGTGCCTTAGAACTATTACATCATGTAATCCTCACAGCCTCCCTGTGAACGTACAAGCAGGCTGGAAATGCTTCTACCGTGGCATTTGTCCTCAGATGACAGACGAACAGCATGAGGATCAGAAATGTGAATGTGCCCAAGGTCACCCTACTAGCAAGTGACAGAGCTGGGATTTGAACCCAGGGCTGTCTGACTCCAGAGAAAGAGCTTCCAACCATAAAGCTATGCTGCCAGCTCCACTTGGAGATGGGGTTTGGTGCCAAAGCACTCTGAAGCGCAGATCTGCTCTCCCTCTGCAGGGCTCACTGCAGAGTCTCTGCTCCTGCTGCACTGCCTCATCACCTCCCTCTTCCGCTGGCAACCTCCAGTTTCCTCCAACCACACCCAACAGAGGGGCTCACATCTGCTTACCTAGAACCAAGATTCCTCTTCCTCCAAGAAGATGTTCAGTGCCTTTGTAGCTTTATGACATAGATGTTAACACACCATCTCCTAACAGAGGCAGATATGAAACAATCTCTAAGTGGCATTATTTATTTGACCCACGTAACAACTGACAGCATTTTTAAAGCGTTTGCTACGTCTGAACTGAGCTCAGTGCTTTTTGTGTGCATTATAGTTCATGGGACTTTCCCAGCTACCAGAGGCTGTAGGTACTCTTAAAGCCCCGTTTCACAGATGAGGAAAGGAAGGTGCAAGCACTATTCTCTCCTAAAAGTTGGTGCCCAGTGGGATAATCTCCACTCGAACTGTTCTTCCTGGGGAAGCAGACATTCGCATTCATTGCTACCGGGAGCACAAATGGCTACTGTCCCCGTGGAGGGAAATTTCGCAATATCTATCAGAATCATAAATGCATATACAATTTAACCCAGCAATTCCACATCTGGAAATTTATCCTAAATATATGTAACATCATGCATGTACAAGGTTATTCACTGCAGTGTGTATAGCTTAAGAAATAACTGGAAACAACCCACTGTCCATCTAGAGTAGACTGGTTAAACAGTGTACTGCAAAGCATAATAGGGTACTCCGTGGCTAGAAATAAAGTATGAGGAAGCTCTCTCTATGTGCTGTATAGATACATAAAAATGATGGCAGTGATTTATTGTCAAGGGGAATGGGGGGCAGGTAGATAGAGACAGAAATGGGAGGAAGAGTTTTCACCGTGGTTTTTTTTTTTTTACTTTTTAGTTTTTTAACCATGCACATGTATTGCCTATATTCCAAAAAATAAGTAAAAGAAAATGTGTTCACAAAAAGAAGTTGTCCTAAGTTGGGCCAATAAAGAAAATTATCTGCATCCTGTATTAAAGGTAAGCTTTGGTTCTGCAAGAGCCCTAAGCCTTCAGAATATTGCTTGTGCTGACATCTAGATCAGATATTTCTACATCAGACTGGATTTTACACCTCTCTTTCCCAGTCACAACCCACTCCTAAATGAAAAATTTAGAGCTAAATCCTCCAAAAAAATTTTTTGCAAAGGGACCATGGTTATATTCTTATTTTGCACATCAGATGACTCTAACCAGCTTTACATCCCCGCTCCAAATGCTGGTGTTACCGAAATGTAAAGGATTACATTAATAGCAGCTGCGTTTTAATAATTGATGGTCTGTTTGCTTAACATTCAGTTATTACTTGATATAAGCCTCTAGTGCAAAATATTCTCTGCTAATAGTCAAATAAAATTGCTCAAGTAACGTTGGGTGGTTTGTTGTTGACTTTTTTATCCAGCACCATAGCATTTACCTAGTTCTTTAACTGTGGATAAGAATATTTGAGAATAGGTGTTTGTAGCAATGATTTTGGTCCACAAAACCAAAACCAACCATTATTAGGAAAATAATACTTGCATCCTTAAATAAAGTGGAAAAGCCTACCACTCTGACCCATAAGAGTCTTAGCTCTTAGTACTATTCACAGAACAGTCAAATCAGAAGTGAGAAAATACTGCCCAGATGAGAAATATGGAGAAATGTTCCCACAAGCATCAAAAGAAGATGGGTTATGCACTTCAAGATGCCATCCAGGTGTTAAAGCCCAGAAGCTCTTCCTCAAATCCCTCTTCCCCCCCACACACCTGTAGGACAACCCTCAGACCTGAAAAACAGGGGGCACCTCTATCACTTGCGATCTGTACCTAGCACCATCAAAGCATGACCCATTACCCAGCACATCCACTCTGATGAGCGATACCATTCAAGCCCCAGAGAAACACCTCTCCAAGGTCTTGACCTCTGTCCTCAAAATGGAAGGCAACGGTGTCAAACAGCTTGAAGATTGGGGTGTGGTGCCAATGCCAAAGCAGAGATGGGCACTGCCTGGGGGGTGCCGGGGGGGGTCTGAGTGGCAGGAGCGCTTAGGTGAGAGAGAGGACAAATGAACTAACTTGTCAGATACTGTCTCTTGGATAGAATCACTGCGATAGATTCTTGCACAACATAGCACCATTTCCCCATGGTGACGCTAGCTTATTTCTAGCTTCCCTTTGTGTTCCAATTTGTGGCTCTGGACCTTTGTAGGAATCAGTATGGCATTTGCAAGCGCTGCACATGGTGGCCGAGAAAAATACGGGAGTACTAAATAATTCATATTACTCTTAATTTTGTTTATGTAGAAGTCTGGGCATAACATAGGACCATAATACTGATCCTCGTCATTGACAACTGAATGGACATGGAAAATTAGAATTATGAATAGTTTTTAAATAAAAACATGCAATAAAATCTAATTAAAATGTTAAAAATTAAATTTTGCATATTTCAATACTTGACTGTTAAATATTAAAGTATTCAAATATTGACTTTCAATATTTGAATATTTAAATTATTAACATTTATTTATAATTTATATTTTACCTTTTAATTTTAATAAATTACTTTGACTACCTCAGGAATAACTTTTTTTAAAACACATCAGTAATAATTTTAATTTATTAATTTTTACCTGTAATATATTTTCTTGGTGAAACTATATCCAAATACTGAATATTTTTAATCCAATTATATTTCATTTATAATCACAAAATCATTATTGTCAATAAACACAAATTAGTGAAAATCTTGATTATAAAAACACTATTAGTGATTTTGCTAAAATTAAGGCAAGAAAAAGAAATTTTAAGGAAAATATAATTTATGAATTATAGGTGTCTTTTCTTACTCATCCAAACATTGCCAGCCAGCCCACTTACAGACTATCCAAAAAGCATCCAATAATTTAATTGAATAGTCTTAAATATTGTGCCAACCTTTGGTCATATAAAAATCTTAGCTTTGGGGGAGTTCCCTGGTGGCCTAGTGGTTCGGATTCAGTGCTCTCACTGTGGAGGCCTGGGTTCAATCCCTGGTCAGGAAACAATCCCACATGCTGCACAGCATGGCCAAAATACCAAAAAAACAAAACAAAACAAAAACCTTAGCTTTATTTGAATTTTTAAATTTTGTCACTATGAAGGTTTATTTACCAAGTTAGGATAAAACAGATATTGATTTGTATTTAAATATGTAAACATACAGTATGTGAGCCTCCGTTTGTACTTTTAACTCAAACCCTACAAATAGCAGGTGGTAACCTGCACATCTGGACCTGTGGTCCAGCTGTGAGAGATAGAGTAACAATTGCACCCCTGAGCACACTTTCCAAAAAGTGCTCCTTCTAGGTAATATAGGGTTGGCCAAAAAGTTAGTTCGGGTTTTTCCATAAGATGTAATGGAAAAACCGAAACAAGCTTTTTGGCCAACCCAACACATTGATGGAATGGTCATTAAGTCTATGATTAAACAATATGATGGGAAGCACGAGGATGGCTATAATCAAAAAAAGAGATAATAACAAGTATTGGTGAAGATACAGAGAACACAGTGCTGCTGGGAATGTAATGTGGTACAGCCACTTTGAAAAACAGTCTGGTAGTTCCTCAAAAGGTTAAACAGAGAGATACCACATGACCCTGCAGTTCCATTCCTAGGTATATATCCAAGAGAAATGAAAACATATGTCCACACAAAACCTTGTAACAAATGATTATAATAGCCAAAAATTGGAAACAATCCAAATGTCTATCAACAGATGAATGGATGAGTAAAATGTGGTATGTCCATACAATGGAATATTATTCAGCCATAAAAAGGAATGAAGCACTGATGCATGCTCCAGCATGGATGAACCTTGAAAACATGATGCTAAGTGAAATAAACCAGTTGCAAAGACCATATATTGTATGATTCCAATTACATGTAATGTCTGGAACAGGTGAATCTATGGAAACAGAAAGTAGATTAGTGATTGCCCAGGGCTGGGAGGTTGGTGAGAAATGGGGAGTGACTGCTAATGGGTATGGGGATTCTTTTTGGCATGAAACTGTTCTAAAATTGATTGTGGTATGGTTGCACAACACTGTGAATATACTAAAACCCACTGGACTGTACACCTTAAATGGGTAATGAATTGTATCACAAAACTGTAAAAAAAAAAAAAAAAATCAGTAGGAGAAACAGGGCAATCAAAAAGCTTTGTCTTTGCTCTAGCCTGGTGCCCTGCACCTTTGTCCTTGGCCTGCCCTGTGGGCTGGCTCCCTGCCCCCATGTCAGCATCCCACCACCTTTTGAAGGGTGGTGAAATTCCCCTCTAATCCCCCCCCACAATTTAACACAGAATTAACCTGAAACATGTGCGTAGCATTAAACTTAGCCCGGCACATCGTCTCCCACAGTTTAGAAAGAGCCAGTGAAAATGAAATATTTTTCTCTAAGCTAATATGTAATCTTCACAGACACCATCTTATTAAAGTCTGAGAAGACATGCCTTAGGACAAGCCCACCTGTCGATTTAGAGGCCTGACTGCAGTTCCTTATATTATCAGTTATTTTGCCTCAGGTCTCAATGCCAACGCCGCCACCCTCTGCCTCCCCTTCCTCCTTCCCCCCCTCCACCCCGCCCCAGAGCTGGTCCCCTCTAATTCGCGAGACTCTCCCTGCAGGGATGGGGGTGGGGATTGCTTTTCTAGCCAGCCCTACTAGGCCTGTGTGTATTAACGGGACCATGTGCTTGGATTTGATGGAAGTGGCAGCTTAGACACGTAAGCTCCTCACATACGGATGAATAATCACAGATAAAAACTACTTTCAAATATAATTAGGCTCTAACGGAGACAGACAGAGGCCATAGGGAGCACAGCTCGCAAAGAGCGAGGAACTAAGCTTCTGCCGCCTAGAATAGGCGATTAAGGCCTCCGCAAGGACCCCTGGGACTTTCCTAGGGAAAATATTACAATGATTCAGTAATATTCTGCTGCGCCTCTCTTTCCAGCTCTCCCACCCTAAGCCTTGTGCTGCTTCTTTCTGCAGATTGTCATTTTCCTCTGGGAACAAGGCGGCTCTTCCCACTGTGACTTCTCAGGTCTTTAATCAAGGCCGCCTGTCACTGACACCCATGTGGAAATCCAGTAGGGTTTCTATTTGCCATGCTTTCTTCTAGCTGATAGTAACGTGTGTTTTGTTACTGACGAATGCGCTTCTTGCCTTTGTCCCCACCATATGAAAGCCCCAAAATAATAGCTAAAACCCAAGCGAGATTATGTACCAGCCACTTTAAACCCTTCACATATATTAGCTTATGGAACCTTCATAATAATCATACGAGCTACAAACTATTACTATTTTCCTTTTTACAGATGGGGAAACCCAGTCAACCCAGTCAATCATCTGGCCCAGCAAGCTGAAAATATTTACTACCTGGTCCTTTCCAGAAAAAGGTTGTCAACCCTTAGTCTAGAAACTTCCCAGTACCGGGACTTCCCTGGTGGTCCAGTGGTTAAGACTCTGTGCTCCCAATGCAGGGAGCCCAGATTCTATCCCCGGTCAGGGAACTAGATCCTGCATGCCGCAACTAAGACCGGGCGCGGCCAAATAAATAAATATTTTAAAAGAAGAAAGAAAGAAAAGAAACTTCCCAGTACCAAATAGGACCAGGATCCTTCAGGAAGTCCTTATCACAGGGTCTCCCTGAAGCCATTCAACTAGTGACCATTCATTCATTCATTCAACAAATGTTTCTTGAGTACCTACTATGTGCAAGGCACTGTGCTAGGTGTTTGGGGTTTACAAGGATGAACAAAACTAGGCAGGTGCCCTGGCCCTGTGGAGCTTAGCTTCTGAGGGGAAGACAGAAATGAGTATGATAATCACCTAAATAAAACGGGAAATTCCAAGTGTGATGAGCACCACACAGGAAACTTATGTGGCACCTTGGGAACATTCAAAAGTGGGATTTTACCCAGACTGGGCTGCACAGTCCAGGAAGACATCCCTCAGGAAAGGACCCTAGTTTAACCCTAAAGGATGAGAAAGGGATAACTGGGTAAGAAGGTGAGCCATGTGTTCCAGGCAAATCTTTGACAGAAGGGAGCACGTCACCCTCCAGGCACTGAAAGGTGGACAGTGTGGCAGGGCTGCAACAGGGAAGGGAGGTTTGTTCAAGATGAGTCCAGGAGCCAGCCAAGGGCAGAGCACACAGGGCCTTGCAGGCCACCTGAGAGCAGGTGCCTAATGCCCAACGAGAGAAGGTGACACTTGAGTAGAAGCCAGAATGATGAGAACATCAAGCACAGGGAGGCCATGGGAGAAGCACTGCAGATAAAGGGAACAGCCCACACACTGTGTACCGATTCCAGAGGGGGAAATGCACCTTTGCAACACAGAGGTCTGGTGTTACCTCTTTAACACAGGGCTCAAGACTGGCATCACCAAGAGGGGAACAAAAAGACATTTTCGTACCTCCCGGCATGAGGCACATGAAATACATGGTATCACCTTGAAGCATGCTTGCCAAAATGTTTCACCTCGATCTAATCAAGGCTCTGAAGGAAACTTCCAGTCTACAGGAAATGCAGGGGATAGAGGAACTTAACGTTAAACACCAAGAGGAAACCTTAGACAAATCCCGATGTGGGACGTTCTCCAGCCAAGATTTTTCGAAGAGTCAATGCCTTACACTTCAGTTTAAGAAGAAGAATTTTAAGCCAATATCATTTACATAGGGGATCTCTGTGAGACTTTCTATCTAAAGACATCACAGATCAGAAAAGAAGCACTTTGTCAGACCACATTCCTCCATTTTTCTTTCAAAAAATATGATCTCTGCGTGTATAGATGATCAACACTTGCCCTTTGCTCCTCAGGCAGCCAAGATTCCAGTGGGAAAGAGAAGTACGATGCTGACTTCCAGATCAGGCTCTGCCCAGAAAAAAATGGAGATGGCTGGGAATGGGGCCACGGCTGATGAATTCCACTTTCTTCTGTCCCTCGGCTTGGGGGTGGGAGACCAAGATTGCTACCAACTCAGTCCTTTCAAATTTAGTTCCTTCTTCTATATATTTTTGAAGATATTTATTTATTTATTTGGCTGCACCGGGTCTTAGTTGCGGCACGTGGGATCTTCGTTGCCACGTGTGGGATCTTTGTTGCCGCATGCGGGATCTAGTTCCTGACCAGGGACACAACCCGGGCCCCCTGCATTGGGAGCGTGGAGTGTTAGACACTGGACCACCAGGGAAGTCCCACTTCCTCTATATTTTTAACTAACGCAAACTTTTGAAAAAGATATTCCTTTGGGGACATTTATAACAGCTGTAAAGATCTCTATTAACCACCCTTTATCAGTGAGATAAAGACCAGCTGTTTCACTAATTGCCCTTAACTGCTTGGGCTTGATTATTAATTAATGTCATTGCCTTGAGTTCAAACAGCTTAATTAGCTAAAGTTAAGTGTTCCCAATAAATTTACTAACCTATGATAAGCTTTTCTTTAATAGGAAGGGAGCAGTCCTTAATTAAATAGAATAATTTACAACTCCACATCTACTATAAGTAATGGTTGCCCTGCTACCATGTTACCTAATTAGATGATATTGAAACTCTTCCAGAGAGGAACTGAGGGTACAGTTGAACATGCCCTTGGACAAACCAATTTGTTAGCCGCCCACCAGCATGTGCATGTGGAGTCGTGGACAGATCATGGCATTGGCTTGTGGGTCAGAATCTCCTTTCTGCCACTCACAAGGTGCCTGCTGCCTCACCTATAAAATGGGAACCTAACTATCTGCAGAGCCTATGGGGGGTAGATTGGATAGCATTTGCAATCACTCAAAGAACGAAGAAAAAGACAAGTTAATGCCCTCTTTACACCCCTAAGGGGGTCATATTTTTATAGGCAAAATTATTCCCAGCGGAGATTTGTCTGGACAACATGCACAAAAAACAAATCCCTCCAGTGTAATCATGAAAAAAGCATCCAGCAAACCCAGACTCGGGAACTTTCTACAGGATACCTGGCCGGTAGACTCAAGACTGTCAGGTCATAAAAATAAAGAACGAGTGAAAAAGTGTCACAGACCATAGGTGACTGGGGAGTCATGACAACTAAATGCAATGTGGTATCCTGGATTGGATCCTGGACAAAAAGAGGGCATTAATGGAAAAATTGGCAAAATCCAAATAAAGTCTGGAGCTTAGTTAATAGCAAAGTGCCAGTGTCTGTTTCTGAGTTTTGACAAATGTGCTCTGGTGATGTCAGATGTTAACAGTGAAGGAAACTGGAGGTGGGCGGGGCGTGTATAATATGGGAACTCTCTGTACTGTCTTTATAAATTTCTGTACATCTAAAATTATTCCAAAATAAAAAGTTGTTAAACATTGCTTACCTATTGGATAAAAGAAGCTTAAAAATAGGCTTATCCAACTGATGAAGGGATAAATACAATGTATTATATCTATACGATGGAATATTGTTCAGTCACAGAAAGGAATGAAGCACTTGCTCCAACATGAATGAACCTTGAAAACATGATGCTCAGTGAAAGAAGCCAGACACAAAGGTAGCATATTCCATTTATATGAAATATCCAGAATAAACAAATCCATAGAGACAGAGAGCAGATTAGTAGTTGCCAGGAGCTGGAAAGAGAGGGAGATAGGGAGTGACTGCTTAATGGACACTGGATTTTCTTTTGGGGTGATGAAAATAGTCTGGAACTAGGTAGAGGTGATGGTTGCGTGATATTGTGAATGCACTGAACGGGACTGAATTATACGCTTTAAAATGGCTTAAATGGTAAATTTTATGCCATGTGTATTCGACCACAATAGAAAAATTAATAAATAAAAAGTAGACTTGTCCTGATTACTGACACGACTGGCACAATTTTCAAAAGCTTTCCTTGAGGTTTTCATTGTGCACCCTCACTTTTTGTTGCAGGAGAGTCTTGCGTGCACCTCAGCAGGTCCCCATGTGTAAGTCTCCTTTTTGTCTGGTGGGAAGGAAACAAGACTAACAGACACTGGCTCCAGGCAGGACCACCGTGGTATTCAAGCTCCTTCCATTGAACTAGCAGCTGCTCTGTAGCAGGGATTGGACACTGCCTGGAGGTCCTTGGCTGAAAATTTTAATTTATTTAATGACTATGCTGTGCTGAAAGGTTCTTTGTCCCCTAAGTGTCTCTTAGTTTTAGAATTCATGTTTGTTTTTCACGTTTCTATAAAAATTAAGGGAAAACCTGCTCATCAGAGTACCAAAGAAGGTCAAGAAAGATGGTGACTGGGTGTTGCTAGAGGTCCATTATTCCCACCCAAAGGCAACAGTAAAAGTGCCCCAAGCATCCCACCACACCCCACACCCCTCCTCACCATGGTGGCTTGGTCATGCTTGAAGGGGCTCAGCTACAGATCTCTAGTAAAACCCACTGAAATTCATCTCAGATTGGGTAATGTCAATTCTGGGGCTCCATGAGAAGCCCACCTTCAGGCAGAAGACAGAAGGCAGGGAATAGGGTGTGACACCCTCTCTTGTGTCTGCCCTGGATTGAATAGTGTCCTCCCAAATTCATGTCTACCCAGAACCTCAGCATGTGACCCTATTTGAAACTAGCATCTTTGCAGATGTAATTAGTTAAGATGAGGTCATACCGGAGGAGGGCTGGCATCCTTTTAAGAGAGAAATTTGGATGCAGAGATGCAGGGGAAAAGCCCACGTGAAGACGGAGCCAGAAATCCAAGTGATGGGAACGAGGCAAGGAACTCCAGGGACTGCCAGCCACCCCCAGAAGCTAAGAGGGAGGATCCTCCCCTAAAACCTTCAGAGGGAACGTGGCCCTGTTGACACCTCAACTTTGGGCTTCTGGCCTCCAGAACTGGGAGAGAAAAAATGTCTGTTGTTCTAGGCCACCAGTTTGTGGTAGTTTGTTACAGCAGCCCTAACAAATGAATCCACTGTGTATATCCCACATGGCCTGGCGACCTTCATTTCATCATGATCCAAAGAACCCAAGGTGGTGTGGCCCTGAGAAAGTAAACAACTCCAGTTTTGGCGAACTCAGCAAAATTGTTTTGAAGGTGGTCTGGGTGAAACACCCAAAGCAGGGAATGATTCAGTAATCAGGCCAAATGGGTCATACTTTGAACCTTACCGTGGTTGAGGACAGGAATATACAGACCGATGGGCATCCAGGCAGTGTGATTTTACTAGTTCACCTGGAAGGACACCAGCCATCATTTGGGTTAGTTCTCATTATCCCTGTCTAATAGATAAAACCATGTTAGGCCTAGAACAATAAAATTATTGTCTCAATACCACATCACTATTATAATTACCAATTGCACGTAGGATAATAAATCCTACAATCACATATTTGGGCAGAGCCTTGAACATTTTCAAAAAAGCTTTTGCATCATTTGTGAAATCTTCACATAGGCCCTAGGACAAAAAAAGACAGGAATTTTTATCCCTGATGAAGCAACTGAGACCCACGTAAGCTTTTCTCCTTCCCTTTTTGCTGGCCTGTCCAATCCTCCCTCCCTTCCCATCTCACCCTCTTCCCCCGCTCTGGTAATCCCTTCTGACAACCTATAGTCTTCCAAATTTGTCTCCATATTCATGTAGTCACACGCAATTATATGTTTTTACACACTCTATGCAATACGTGGGCATTTGTCATTTTCCTCACACTCCTTGTTCCTGTTTTCTCATTCTACAACATGCCATGGAAAGCCCTCCAAGGCATCTGGTATTACTCTAATTCATCGCTTTTAATGGCTGCACAAAATTCCATGGTGTGGATGTCCTGTAATTTATTCAGTCATTAACAAGCATGCGGTTGTGTCCCCTTTTTCCCAAATAACGACAATGCTGCAATAAATCCATTCCTCAAATGTCCTTATGTACTATGGCTATTTATTTCTATGAAATGGAGTCCCAGGGGAGAGATTGCAGGATCAAAGAGTATATGTATTTCTTTTTAACTATTTTTAATAGAACAAAGCAAGAAAATAGGATTGTGGTTATCTGGAGAGGAGCTTGCCAGGGGATTTAACAGTATTGGTGATGATCCAATTCTCAGGCTGGAAGTGGGGCTCATGAATGCTTATTTTATCATTATTCTTTAAAATTTGCATGTATTTTATTGCCTACATTATTTAATAATTTCAAGTAATCTGCATGTTTTAATTTGAATAAATGTGGCCAAAACAGCTGAAGGAATTCTTTTCTTCATCGATACAAAAGAATAATCCTTTCCCTGCCACCCCACCGGTAGGAGATGTAATTAGCCTTTTCCATTTTTTTCCCAGCCTGAGAGATATATCTCATTGCTACCTTAAGTTACAATTCTCTGACACTGGTGAGTTTGAGCATCTTTTCAGATGTGTGTCATCCATTTGAATGGGTATCCATTTGTATGGATAAAATGACATTTTAACTGCTCTATAAACCCTTTCTAATTAAGTAAAAAGGGGAAGGCTGATACTCAGCCCTTTTAATCACACCCCTCTAAAAGATAAAGCTCAGAGTTTTCAAACACCACAAACAAAAAAAATTAATCAACATGAATTGCTTCTCTCTCATCTAAATTCCAGATGCCATGATGACATGAGCAACCTAAAGCAAAATCCCCAAACAACACCCAAGACCTCTGAAGCACTAGACACAAATGTTATCTTCATATGGGAGTCAATAAGACTAACAGATCATGGCCACTGCCAAGGTGCAATGGACTGAATGATTATGTCCCCCACAAATTCATATATTGAAATCATAACCCTCAAGGTCATGGTATTTTAAGTGGGGCCTTTGGGAGGTGATTAAGTCATGAAGGTGGAGCCCTCATGAATGGGATTAGTGCCCTTATAAAAGAGACCCCAGAGAGCTTCCCTTTCTCTTCCACCATATGAGCACACAGAGAGAGGACAACCACCTGTGAACCAGAAAGTTATTACCAGACACTGAATCTGCTGGTGCCTTGATCATGGGCTTCCCAGCCTCCAGTACTGTAAGCAATAAATTTCTGCTCTTTATAAGCCACCCAGTGCATAGTATTCTCTTACAGCAGCCTGAATGGACTAAGAAAGTGAGCACGTCCTTTTCTGAGTGAGAGGCTACCTGGTCACCCTATGGGAGAGTTATAACCTCTGCCCCCACCCATCTGGCTGGTCTCTTCCCACGCCTTTCTCCTTGTTAGCACTGACTTCCAGGGGGTTGGTGTTTTTGCAAGAGGTCCATACTCATCACTCCATCCCTTCCTTTCCTCACTTTACAGCACACCATGGACATCACTCCCGGAAAATAGCTAGAGATCTCATTTGCTTTTAATAGCTACACGACATCCCATAGTTTAGATGTACCAAATTGTACCTGATCATTTGCTAGTGATGGACATTCAGGTGTTTCCAATTTGTTTAACTTTACTATTCTTTTTTTGTTTTTATATTTTTGTTTTACTTTACTATATTTTTTTCACCATATATACATTTCTATTGTTACAGACAACACTAATAAATTTTCTTGTATGTATATCTTTTGTAATTCTAGATCAGATTCCTCTCCAATAGATATATATACACATGTATATATTTAACTTTTTCACTATACCCTCTTCAGTGCCAGATGTTACTATGTATTGCTGTTTTTGTTGTTTGACAAAATCTGAGAGGTTAAGAATGAGAAGGGAACTTCACTGTAGTCTCAGATTCCTTAGCTCTCTTATATATAGAAATCACCTGTAATTTTAACACTAGAATTTAATTTTTATAGTTTCCCATTCCTTTGATCGGCTGGTTTATTTGCTTTTTTTTTTTCCTCCTGGAATTTGGTTATCATTACATACTAATGATAGCTGATCAGATTAAAAGTTATATTAGGGCTTCCCTGGTGGCACAGTGGTTGAGAGTCTGCCTGCCGATGCAGGGGACATGGGCTCGTGCCCCGGTCTGGGAAGATCCCACATGCCACGGAGCGGCTGGGCCCGTGAGCCGTGGCCGCTGGGCCTGCGCGTCCGGAGCCTGTGCTCCGCAACGGGAGAGGCCACAACAGTGAGAGGCCCGTGTACTGCAAAAAAAAAAAAAAAAAAAAAGTTACATTAATTTTTAAAATTTCCAATTACTTTTGAACAGTTGATTCTTCGTTATTATTTGGAGGCAAGAAGTTGAATCTGATATAGATCCTGCCTGTGATTAACTTACAGTCTTATAGGAGCATTATGACATATACAAATAAGTACAATTAATAAAATGTAACTACCACTGTATAGGTACAAACACTGAACTCACAGGATTCAGAGATGAGACAGGAAGATAGAAAGGCAACGTGAAGGAAATGACATTGGAGTCAGGCCTTGAGGCACTGATCCAATTTTGATATTTGGAAATGGGTGGAAGGAAACAAACTGGAGGAGAACGAGGAGCAAAGCATCTTTCCTGTTCAAGCCCCTGGCCAGGAATACAAGCAAGTAACAGTGAATTGCAAATACGCGTTGATTACGGATGACTGCTGGTGAAATGCATGCATCGCGGTACATATGTGACGAATGCATTATACACGACTTCATTATATGAGATCTCGGTCAGTTCATAATGACAGGAAGCCAAGACAGTGCACACTTGCTTGATCTGGCTATATGACAGCATTACATGAAAGTAAATTTAGTGGCAATGTTGAAAGAAAAAAGGAAAAAGCTAAAATGTGTTCCAATAAACTTCATTCATTCAACAAATAACTAATTTTTTAGTTATAGGAGATAAAATGGTAAGAAAGACAGCAAGTCCAAGGTGAGGCTTATGCCTAATGGGGAATTGGGGCAAGTTTAAAGAGCAATAAAAATAGAGTTTGTCACCCCCTTGCCAGGCTTGGTTTCTCAATACCATTCTCCTATGAAAGGAACCAGGGCTCCCAGGAGAAATGGCTGATTCTAGGGCTGGAAAATACAGAACGAGCTTGGAGCATCTCATAGAGACAAAAAGCAAGGAAATGCTCAAAAAAAAAAGGAGGGGGCACACAGGAAAATAAAAATAAATAGCCCAGCATTGGATAAATAGCCCAGCATTGGATTCTAACCCAAAGTATATAGCCCAGCATTGGATTCTAACCCAAAGTATAAAAAAATATATATGAGTCCATACTTAAGTAAATGGTTGAATAGATAAATACATTGGGGAAAGGAACAACTCTTCTGTATAGAAAAACTCCAGATAATATCCATAGATCCCCATTACCACCAATTCCACTCCCTTTGGGTGTGGGCAGGATTTAGTAGCTGGCTTCTAACAAATATAGAAAACAGCTTTAGTGTGGAAAGGAAAATAATAACCTTACAGTAGAGAGGCCTGGCAGGCACGACCTTAACTTCATGACCAAGTTCCGCATCACTATAGATGTCATGTTGGTAGCATGTACCTCTGGGCTATTCCTCCTCCAAGATTCCCCAGTCTGCATTGTGAGGAAAAAAGCTTCAGACAAACCCAGATTGAGGGACATTTGACAAAACTCCTGACCAGTCCTCCTCAAAACGATCGAGTTCATAAAAACCAAGGAAAGAATGAGAAATCGTCACAGGTCAGAGAAAACTAAGGACACGCAAAGACTACATACCAAGTGGTGGAAACAGCCCAAGTGTCCATAGACGGATGAATGGATAAAGAAAATGATCCCTGGTCAGGGAACTAGATCCCACATGCCGCAACTAAGACCTGGCACAGCCAAATAAATAAATACATATTTTTTTAATTAAGAAAAAAGAGCACTATGTTATAAAATTATAGTACAACTATCACACTCTGGAGAATTACTATCAGTAAAATACAATTAACTAACAGTCAGTCCATATCCAAATTTTCCCATTGCTTCTATAATGTTCTTTGAAGCTGGATTATTTTCTTTTTGGTCCAGGACCCTATCAAAGATCATATATCACATTTAATTGTCCTTTCCTTTTATTCTTCTTTCATCTAGAACAGTTCTCAAACATGTTTGTTTGTTCTTATGGCATTGATTTTTTTATATCTTTATTGGAGTATAATTGCTTTACAATGTTGTGTTAGTTTCTGCTGTACAACAAAGTGAATCAGCTATATGTATACATATATCCCCATATCCCCTCCCTCTTGAGCCTCCCTCCCACCCTCCCTATCCCACCCCTCTAGGTCATCACAAAGCATCGAGCTAATCTCCCTGTGCTATGCAGCAGCTTCCCACTAGTCATTTGGTAGTGTCAATGCTACTCTCTCACTTTGTCCCCGCTTCCCCTTCCCCCTACTGTGTCCTCAATTTTTTAAAAGTCGAGGCCAGTTGTTCTGCACAATACCTCTCAATTTGGATGTATCGCATTTTCTCCTCCTGGTTATATTTTTGGCAAGAATATTGCATAAGTATTGCTGTGATATGCTCAGTGCTCTTACCTCAGGAGGTGAATGATGATAAGTTTGATTACTCAGCTAAGGCGGTGCCTGCACATTTCTCCATTCTAAAGGTACCTTTATCGTAAATTAATAAATGATCTGTAGGTAGATATTTTGAGGCTCATGCCACACTTTTCCCAGCAGTATTTCATCTAATGGTTTCAGCTTAGGCTCCTGATTCTTTCACGAACTGAGTATTTCATTGATGGTTACAAAAATATGAGTTTCTAAGTCTAACATTCCTTCTACGTTTATTAGTTGACATTCTTCAGCACTTTCTCTTCTCCCTCTCTTGTCTTTTTTTCTATCTTAATGTCAGTTTGGACTCATGGACTCTCCTTTAATTCTGTCTATTGTTATAATCCACTACTATCATTTTAAATTCAGATGTTCAGATCATCCCAGATTTAGCCAGTGAGAGCCCCTTCAGGCTAACTTCTGTTTCTTTGTGATATGCCTCCATTTTTTTTTAGCACTTCATATTTTGCGATTAAAAAAAAAAAGGATGTTTCAGGTATACCTTGTACTTTTCCTGTCCCAGCCCTGGAATCACCCATTTCTCCAAGGAGCCCTGGTAACTTTTAATAGACAATACTATTTAGAAACCAAGATCTGAGTATTAAGAGTGCTCATTGCAAGACTTCCCTGGTGGTCCAGTGGTTAAGACTCCACGCTCCCAATGCAGGGGACCCAGGTTTGATCCCTGGTCGGGGAACTAGATCCTGCATGCTGAAACAAAGATCCCACGTGCCGCAACTAAGACCCAGGGCAGCCAAATAAATATATATTAAAAAAAAAAAAGAAAAAGAAAAGAGTGCTCATTGCTCCTGGGATGTCATGCTTCAGTAGAGCAAATGCACTTTTAACAAACATGGCATGGAATGTCAGGCCAAAATTCATCAGACAGCTGTGACATCAACAAAAGCTGAATTCAGTGTTGGAATCAAGTACCATCCTCCAAGAACAGGAGGTATTTTTTTCAGGTGACCAGCATCCACTCCTCATTCTTCTGATAACAGCACCCTTTTTCCTTTTGGGAAATTACCTCTCCCCTCTGTGAAGAGTCACAGCGGGACTGTAAATCAAGGTATCCTGAACCCCTCCTCATATCCAAGAAGTAGGCACTCAATCCCTGAATCAGACAGGCGCCCCTGGACCCAGGAAGGATGCTGAGGAATACTGAGACATGTTTGAACATAGGAGCGTTTGACCACACATCCCGAGTTGACAAAGCCACATGCCCTACAAGGTGAAATTGAACGCCCCTTCTTCCCAAGGTCTGTTGGTTTCTCACTTAGTGAGAGACTTTATCCCACACAGCTGAAAGCTTCTCTGCCTTTGTAGAAAAATTCTGACACAGTAGAGCCCATTTTGAACC
>NW_006793997.1:1415574-1424051 GCF_000442215.2 Lipotes vexillifer | reverse complement strand
TCTTTCCCTGGTATTGGTTCTTTCGTTCACCTGTTCCACTTCATAGAATTCAGCTGTTTTGACAAATGTCTAGATGGCTAGTGATACATTTTCATCTCCTTCCAAATCCACACAACAGATAACCTGCTTGTAAATCAGCACTTTTTTTTTCCCTGAGGAAAAGCTTCTAAAACTTTGCTCATTTTGTGTCAGTCCCTGCAGGGTTTCTTTATTTGCCGCTTGCTTTGTGGGGAGTAAAATAAAAGCCTGAAATCTTGACACTTACAACTTCAAAAATTATAAAATTTATTTACCTTCCATTTTCCTTTTTTTCAATCCTTTTCCCCCTCCTCTAATTAGAAAATAAGATATTTTCTAATCTCCAACATATGGGTGTTACACAAAATGGTAAATATGGGTGAAAAGAAGGAAGGAAGGAAGGGAGCGAGGGAGGGAGGGAAGGAAGGAAACTGAGGAGAGAATCAAAGGAAGGACGATTCTTATACTCCCCAGTGCTTCATAATAAAAACACAAAATGGGGCTTCCCTGGTGGCGCAGTGGTTGAGAGTCCGCCTGCCGATGCAGGGGGCATGGGTTCGTGCCCCGTTCCGGGAAGATCCCACATGCCGCGGAGCGGCTGGGCCCGTGAGCCATGGCCGCTGAGCCTGCGCGTCCGGAGCCTGTGCTCCGCAACGGGAGAGGCCACAACAGTGAGAGGCCCGCGTACAGCAAAAAAAACAAAAAAAACATAAAATGTTTTCTATCTTTTGATGCATGAGTTTTTTGAGTCACCCAACACTTTGACGCTGAACTTGTTCATGTCAAAAGGATCTGGTCATCATGAAGCACCACTGCTCTGGGGTGGATGGGGAGAAACAGAGAAGCATGGGTGCCAGTCTGCTGAGGACCACTTACCCCCTCTAAATGAACAATAGATTTGGATTTCAATATGAGCCTTGAGACTCAAAGTTATCATCGTGGTTATTTCAGGAGCTACCAACCACCCGAGCCTGAGGCTCCTCTCCCTGCTCTGTCCTTGTAAATCTGAACTTACAGAACAAGATGGGTGGAGAGCCAGTGCTGGGTGGCAGGTCCAGCTGTGTGTGGAAAGAAGGAAAACAGTGTACAGGAGGAGAGCTTCTATGGAAGATATAATCTGTTTTTCCGAAATTTGGGGTAATAAACAGCCAATGGCGGGGAGTGGGCTGCTTAATTTCCTACTCACTGAAGACACAGCTCATCAAATGTTTACTGGGGGTCAGTGCCACCTGGGAAGGCAAAAATGAGCAAGCTCTAGCGGTTTTGCTCATAAAGGGAAAAATGGCCACCTCTGGCCTGAGCAGTGTGACAGCTTCCACTCCTGCTATACCACGTTGACATCAGTGATGTGCTACGAGCCCTTCACAGAGCACTGCCAGGTTCTGGTCCTTGTGCAAACTTCATTTGTTTTTTTCCTGCAGTTGTGCTACTTACTGATACAGTGATTTGTCTGATTTCTGTTGAGCTGACTGAGCCACACAAAATTTTAGAAGGTGGAGTTAAACTTGAAACAAGTAAATACAAGTGGAGCTGCATAACATCAACAGTACGTCAAGAAAAGATACCATATTTTCCAGATTCTCGCTACTCAAAGTGTGATCATCACAGCAGCAGCATGGATATGACCTGGGGGGCTGTGGAAAATGAAGAATCCCCAGGCCCACCTCAGACCTACTGAATCAGAATCTGCAAATTATCAATATCCTCAGGGATTCATGCGCACATAAAAGTTTGAGAAGCCATAGCTTAGAACGTAGAACGTAGAAGACCTTTCTCGTATAAACGTACAAGAGACCTTGGTCAGCACATTAAGCAGTCCAGGTGCCATGCAAGGGTCGACCAGTTGATTAGTAGATAAAATTGAATAGTGGTAGATAAAATATAACCTGTTCTGTGTGCTGCCACAGTTTCTGATGTGTGAGAGAACAGGCACAAACTCAGACAGCTGAGAATTACTGTTTGCCCAACACTTACATTATATCATTCTCTTTGATGGTCTCCACAACCCTACCAGGTACGTAGCACAGGCTCTAGTGTCACCCCCATTTTACAGGTGAAGAGACTGAGGTTCTCAGAGGTGAAGCGACTTGCCCAAAGGCACATGACTATGGTGAGTCTAACTGGGCTTTGCACACTGACTTCCTGGTTCTAGGAAAGGGGTCCTTCTACAGCTTCTTCAAACCTCTGTGATAAGGACCAGGCGGGTTGTGCGCCTGAAATGAAATCAGCGTGACAGGTGTGTAAAGAGATAAGATTTCTCTAGTGGAGAGCTGGAGAAAGTAGATAAGCTGACACGACACTAGAAGCTTCAGGTATCAGATCCTGGGAGTCTGGCTCCATGAAGGATCCACCTTCTCATTCATATCCTTCCTAGGTACACAGGGGTGAGGTCAACAGGCCATCCCACTGAGACCCAGAAACCATCCAGGACAACGTGTGTCCCTCAAATCTAGGGCAGGTACCTTCTTTGAGCAATAATGGCTTATTTTTCTCCTCAGCAGGGTGATCAAACTTTTCCTTCTCTCCAAGTGAAGCTGAAAAAATCAGATTTAGGGCTTCTTGCTGATCCGAACTAACTTGAACAGAAAACCCATTGTTCAGCCTTGTTTCCCTGACCACCTGCCTAACCTGATTGTAGTCACTTGGAGAGAAGTGCCCCGCAGAGAAACTGAAGAGCTTTGCTTAAAGTAATCAACAAAGACCTGGGGGCTGATGCAGACCTCAGGAGACGTTTTCACAGCTGTGCCAGACTGCCTTTTCCTCACTCCTCCTGACGTCATCTATAAAACTCTGGATCCTGATGGGCTTCAGTAAAAGGGACCTCGTGGATTCTGAAAAACAGGTAAGCTGGGGCAAGCCTGGAAGGCAAGGGCACTGGGGAGGAAGGCCGCCATTCTGTGGGTGGCGTAGCTTAGCACTTGGCTTGCCTAGAAGGCCAGGGTGGGAGAGGAAGAAGCAGAATCCCTGGAATAATGCTCAGTTTAACTAACTCAGTATATCATTGGTTCGTTTCAGGTTATCTTCAGGGTAAACGAGAAATCAGAAGGCCCAAGAAAAGTCTTAGCATCAATTACCTGGCATCCAATCATTGACTAGCTATATTCAACGTGGCATGATACCAAAAAAAGAAGAACTAACAACATGATTTGGAAGCCCTCCTGGGCCTTTAGGATCAGGGTTGGCCAATGCTTTCCTCATATACAGAAGTAGACAATTTCTCATCATTCCCTGCCTCCCATCCACCCCAAGATCAATGGTTTCCTATGCTCGTGCTTCAGAAAGCAATAGTGTCAGCAAAGCAGATACCATTCTAGGTATTTCAAACAAACAAACTGATTATGAGGCTTTGGATATAAGTGTAAGATCAATTGGAAAAGAGGGTCTGATAAGCAAAAAGAAGGGGTGATAACAGATATCAGAAGCCGCCCCTAGGTTGGATCTGTGAGCCTGCACCTAATGCTGTACTACCAGAGATGCCACTGCAGTCACTTCTGTATTTACCAAAGAGGGGCCACCTCCACCAGGGCTAGCACCGCACAAAAGGTGCCGCCTCCACCTGGGATACTGGAGTCTAGAATCACTCCACTCCTGTTGCTGCTACAGCTACAGAAATCTCCCTGCTTTCCCACCTTCTGATCTCCATCCAATGCACCCTAAGAGGAAGCCATATGGCAGAGGAGCATAGGAAATGCAGTTTGCAAATTCCGGGCCCCAGAACTGCAGAGCTGATTATAGAAGGGCAGGTGTTTACACCAGCAACCAAGCTGTCCCAGGTTGACAGTGCCACCCACTGGCCAGCAGTGGAAACAACATGACCCACCACCTTTTTTCTTTCTCTTCAGCAACAGGAGAGACAGGGAAACTGCACATAGCTTTAAGCTGTGAGTTGGATTCAGATCCACTCCACTCCATGCTTGTTCTAAGCCTCAGGCTGAAGGAGCAGCAGCTAACCAGGATATGCTTTTCTATAATGGGTCATAATAGTGCAAAGAGGTGAGCCAAAGCACACAAGCACATCTGAGGCATCAGTTTGCATCATACCTGTTAATGTCCCATTGGCCACAGCATGTTTCACCATTCTCTGGGTGTCAGGCTGTGCAGCAGGATAAACTGTATAACATGAGGGCAGCCAAAGTTAAAAGGCGGACAAGGGTCACCCAAGGAAGAGACCATGCATGATTCGATGCCACTGAAAACCGACCGCAACCACACCAGGCTCAAGTGGTCCAGCGTTTACTTGCAGCAAGAGAGGAGACGGAGTGTGCACAAGAGGCAGCCCTGTGCAATGCGCCAGTCCCCCATGGCCAGAGGATCCACAACTGATGCAACACATACCCCATGTCATGCTGCAGCACAAGGACCCCAATCCTTCCTCCCAGGGTCTGAAATACAGGAAGCTGGGGCACGCGTGAGTGCCACTGATGCATGCGCTTAGCAGAACACAGGAGTACACATCAAGCCTGGAACAGAGAAAGATAGTCCTTCCCAAGGCCATAAGCTCAGCACAGGCTGTGAGAGCTCTTTGTCTCCCAGTAAGGAAATATTCCAGGCTCAAGCCTATTCTTATATGGCCAAGTAGGGGTCAAAAGGCTGTACACAGAGACAGCCTTTCCCAACACCCAACGTCCTGGGTGGGGAATTCACTCCACTCATCTACTACACTGCAAGGTCATGTGGCAGAAGAATTGTGATGAATTATCCAACTGAACACAGAAAGCAGAAAACAAACTATATCTCTTTCATCTCTCTATTCCTACCATCTAGGACCAGGACCAGCACAGACAGACATCAAGCAACGATTGTTGAAATTAGTAATGGCATGGAGCAATGTGAGACATAATACACAATCCAGTGGTCAAGAACATGGGCTTTAGACTCACAAGGACCTGAGCTCAATGCAAAATGAAAGCGCCACTTTAAAAACGGTGTGGTAGTTTTTTATAAAGATAGACATAAACTTACCATTAAACCCAGCAATTCCATTCCTAGGAATCTACCCAAAAGAAATAAAAACATACCTCCACACAAAGACACATGAATGTTCATAGCAGAATTATTCATAACATCCAGGAAATGGAAAAAATCCAAATGCCTATCAATTGGTAAATGGATAAACAAAATGCAGTACACACATACAACGGAATACTCTTCCGTAATAAAAATGAATGAACTACTAACACACACAACAACATGGATGTTGTTGGCTAAGTAAAAGAAGCCAGATGAAAAGACCATATATTGTATGATTCCATTTACATGAAATGTCCAGAAAAAAGTAAATTTACAGACATACAGTAGGTTAGTGGGTTGCCTGGAGCTAAAGATGGGAATGGAGATTGAATTCAAACGAGCACAAAGGATTTGGTGGTGGTGGTGTGGGTGGTGGTGTGGGTGATGGATTATAGTGATGGTTGCACAACTTTTTAAATTTACTAAAAATCACTGAAATATACATTCAAATGAGTGAATTATGATAAAATTAAAGAGGATCTGGGTTCAAATCCTGGCCTTACTTACTATCCATGTGACCTAGACTGAATTATAGGCTCTGTGAGCCTCAACTTCACCATTTGTAAAATGGGGATGAAAGAGAGGACTGTTGAGGGATAGATGAGATAATGCGTGTTGTGCCCCCAGCACAGGGCCTGACAGGTAGGTGTCTGAGGAGCTGTTCTGAATTCTCCAGCACCCCAGGCTTTTAGAGAAATCACTTCCACCCAAGTCCATCCCAAGACCAGGGTCCAATCCCCATTTGTATTTAAGTTGCTGGTTCCCAGATACCCTTGGGAATATGTCAGTCTCTGCCTTATCCCCAAATCCCTGGTTCAGGAATTACTCAGAATATTTCTGGGCCAGAAATTAAAATATGTCAGCTTCATCTACTTCACCACAGAAACTAAGGCTTTCCAGAATATGCTGTACTAAGAGGAAAGAGCCTCTGACCAAATACAAGCATTTCCTCTCCACTTTTTCTTTTACATTTTTTTAATGAAAAAAAAATCTTGACTTAGTGGGTCTGGGCTGCCTAGGGCTGACAGATTCTATAAGCAAGTTGCAGGAAACATCTCAGCCTTTACAATGAACCTTGGGGGAGAGTGCAGCAGCTGAGAAGGTGATTCACTTCCATGACAGTTTCCTGATGAGGGCTCGAACCAGTTGGAGGGTTGGTCAATTTATGACTTCACAAAAGACTCAGTAAAAGTCATAAATTAAAGGGCATGTGGGTGTGAGTGCACCACACGGAGTCGGAAGGTCCCAGACGAGAGAAACGAGGCTGGTAACTCCGATTTGGCTCAAGGTTTATCACTGACTCGGTGAAAGGTACAGACCCTGTATGCCAGGGATGCTTGTTGTCCAGTGCAAACAGATTGCACCGAAGGATTAGGGGAGCCATTTCTCAAATTCCTTGGTCATGGATCTGTAGGCAGTGGAGGTGAGGAAAGGCTGCCTTCCCTAATAAATAAATCTTGGTGCCTCCAAGGTCAACCCTGGATAAGGACTCTTCTGAGAGTGACTAGATGTCTCCCCTTCCAAACTGCCTGACTTTTCACCATTCAATGCGCTCTTGGAGCTGAAGGCTTTGTCTTCTGATACAACGCAAAGCAGCTTCAGAACAGGCCACATGTACTTTCATTCAATCATTTAATAACTCTTACTACTGTTATTACCAATATTAATAAAATTCATTCTAAGCTCACATCCCCTCCTGAAATAATACAAATTTCAAGGTATTGCTGTGATAGTAAAGGGTTAAATGAGATGGAGTTAAAAATAAATAAATGAGGGCCTCCCTGGTGGCGCAGTGGTTGAGAGTCCGCCTGCCGATGCAGGGGATACGGGTTCGTGCCCCGGTCTGGGAGGATCCCACATGCCGCGTAGCGGCTGGGCCCGTGAGCCGCGTAGCGGCTGGGCCTGTGAGCCGTGGCCGCTGAGCTTGCGCGTCCGGCAACGGGAAAGGCCACGACAGTGAGAGGCCCACATATCGCAAAAAAAAATAATAATAATAAATAAATAAATAAATAAATAAATAAATAAATAAATAAATGAACCTCAGCACATGCGTGGTACATAGTAATCCTCCTTAAACAGTAGCTATATAATTTCTCACTGTCTAAAACCTTTAAAAGCTCACAGTGGGAATTCCCTGGCAGTCCAGTGGTTAGAACTCTGCCCTCTGCCAAGGGCCTGGGTCTAATCCCTGGTCGGGGAACTAAGATCCCACAAGCAAGCCTTGCAACACAGCCAAAAAGAAAAAGAAAAAGAAAAAGAAAAAGGAGAGGTGGTATATGTATACAATGAAATACTAGTCAGCCATAAAAAAAAGCTCACACAGCAGTGTTATAATAAGAAAATTAAGGACTTCCCTGGTGGCGCAGTGGTTAAGAATCCGCCTGCCAATGTAGGGAACATGGATTTGAGCCCTGGTCCAGGAAGATCCCACATGCCGTGGAGCAACTAAGCCTGTGTGCCACAATTACTGAGCCTGCACTCCAGAGCCTGCGAGCCACAACTACTGAGCCCGCGTGTCACAACTACTGAAGCCCGCACTCCTAGAGCCCGTGCTCTGCAACAAGAGAGGCCCCCACTCACCGCAACTAGAGAAAGCCCGTGCACAGCAATGAAGACCCAATGCAGCCAAAAATTTTTTAAATTAATAAATAAATTTAAAAGAAATTAATAGTAATAATTATGACCATTATTAATCACAGCTATTAGCCACACACTGTTCTAGAAGCTCTGGGTCCTTTCTCTCATTTGGAGAAGGTAGGATGTAGGTTATATACAGTAGATAATATATGTAGATACACAGATTTTATATATAGTATGAGATATACAGTCAGATAGCACGGTAGGAGGGCAGATGTAATATGCTATAGGGTGGTCAGGAAAGTCCTCCCTGATAAAGTGACATCTGAGCAGAGTCCCGAATGAAGGGAGGGAGAGGGCCATGTAGGTACATGGGAGGAGGGCATTCCAGGTAATGGGAACAGCAAGTGCAAAGGCCCTGAGGTGGGATCAAGCACCGTATATCTGACAGTTGAATGGTCCCCAGTGTGCAGGAGTAGAGTGAGCAAAGCAGGTCAAGGGAGTAACACCAGACAAAGTCAAATGTCAGGAGTCAGCTCCCACAGGATCTCCTAGGCCAAAGCAAAGAGTTTGGATTTTATCCTAAATATGATAGAAAAGCCAGTGAAGGTTTTCAGCTGAGGAGTAATGTGACCTGATTTACTCCCTGAAGGATCACTCAGGCTACTGTGTGAAGGGTGGGTTACGAAGAGGTGAGGAAGGGAGCAGGGAGAACAGCTAGGAAGATACTGTAGCCATCCAGGCAGGCAGTGGTGGGGGCCCGGACTAGGGCAGTGATGGGAGAGGCAGAGAACTGGATGTTTCTGGGCTGTGCTTTGGAGGCAGAACCAACAGAACCAAAGGATGGGATGGCGAGGGTGTAGGAGTGGGAG
>NW_006793997.1:1412581-1415564 GCF_000442215.2 Lipotes vexillifer | reverse complement strand
GGAAAGAGGAACAACAGTGACTCCTGGCTCTTTGTCAAGCGCCCTGGGGAAAGATGGTGTTATTCACTGAGCAGTAAAGACACAGAGAAATATTTTGAGGGAGAATGGTAAAAGGTAAAATATTATGAGTCTGGGTCACATTTTAAACCTTATCAGTCATTTACATCTCTGTGTGAAAAATGGCATCTCCTAATAATAATGACTTTTCCGTTTACAGAAACTTTCATCTCTACTGATATATGGCATATTGCATAGTATATAGTATTTATATATAGTGGATGTAATATATAACATACTATATATTGTATAATATAGAGAAAGATGGTTATATACATATATTACATAGTATATAATACTGGCATATTAGCATAGTATCTGTATTATATAGATATATAATAGCAGCATGTTATATATTACGCTAGCATAATATATTACACTCAATACAGTATATAGCATCTATATTACAGTGTGTATTGTATGGTGTGTGTGTATATATATATATATATCATATACATTATATAATATACATAGTATATATTATATACTATAGAATATAAACACTATATAGTATATTTGATATATGTCTATTCATATGCTATATATTATATGTGATAAATAGAGCATGTTGTATGTATTACATAGTGTTTATATGCTATATAATTATATAGTATACAATTTATAATACCTAGTATACTTACTATAGTATATTACATATGTTATATAATAAATTCTATTCTATATATTTTAGTATATATATTATAGTATATATAAATACATAGTATGTATAAATATACTACATATTATATTATATATAAGTATACTATGTATATATAGTATGAATATACTATATAATGTGCTACATGTAGTATAGTATAGTTGAGTTTCTTGTATATTAGTCTGTTACATAGTGCATATAAAATGTATAAAATAGTATATATTACATAGTATGTATATATAGCATATTATATGTTATTATTTACTACCTCTTTGGGCTTTAAAAATTCTTCAACCTTCCCCCTAGTTTTCTCTCTCCTGCCAAATTTGGAGGAAACAGGGTCTCAGAGAGGGAAACAACTTTCCCATTCCCAAAGTCTCAGAGATGCAGGACAAGGAGCTGGAGCCAGGGCTAGAGAATTCCACTTCCCCTACACTGTTGTGTAAGCTTCAGACGCTTTCACAAGAAAGTTTTGATAGTAAGAATTTTTTGCTCTTATTTATAGAATGTAAATATGCTCCAAGATACCACGCTAAGAATTTCTAAATTGTATCTCATTTAATCCTCCCCCACTAAAACTACCCCAGAGAATATATATATTTTCCACAGATAAGAAAATTGAGGCTCTGACAGATCAGGGACTTTGCCCGGGTCACAAAGTTGATGAGGAACAAAAACAGACAACTTAACCCACCACAGGGGGTATCTGGATGGAAATGCCAAATGCCAGTTACATCTGTTTGGCCACTGGAATCCAGGTGTTGCTTCTGCTAAGTCTATGGAAAGAAATGTACAATCTTCCTGTGACATTTCCCTTCTGAACTGTCTTGTCTGTCATGAGAAATCTCCAATTTGGCTTAAGTGCATGGATTATGTTGCAGAGTTAAACCCTCTTCCGAGGAAAAAATAAATAAATAAAGGAAATCATTAAAACTGAGCCTGAAAAAGAAAAGACTAGCACACAGGCAGCAAAGGTGGAGTCAAAGCCGTTGGAGATGGGAATTACATAAATAGCAGCCTAGATTCCTAAACTGTACATTTCTCCTACCCAAGTTCTTCAAATGCTCCAGATGCTTGAAGGAAAATACCCCTACATAGACATTTGTTGCTTACTTTTGCTGTGCAAACCCATCCTCCTAAGCTACGTGTTACTCTCATCTTCTTTCTCTATTCCCCATCACATCAGTTGCCTAGAGCCCATATTTCTCCATTTTTCAGCTCTCAGAATTGCAGAGAGAGTTTCCAAAGCATTGCTCACTACCTTTGGTCTATGGAGACTCAGGTATAGTCTGAGATACTGGCTAGAATGGGGAGGGAGATGGGAGAGTGAAGAGGCAGAAGGGAGCGAGAACTTGTGTCTTGCCCAGAGAGGCAGGAAAATGAGCATCTGCTCAGGTGGGTCAATAGGGCATGGGCTGCATGAATTTTAAGGGCAGTGCAATGCCTCATTCTAGGAGAACATAGTCTCCAACAGTTCTCCCCTACATATGTGACTAGAAAACTACCAGGTCTTGGGGGAAAAGGAGATCAGGAGCCAACATTTATTGAGCACCTACTAGGTAGCAGGCACACATTCCCTTAATCCCTACAGCAGCTCTGAGAGAGGGACAGCATCATCTCATTTTATAGATTAGAATAATAGGATACTGTAAACACCATGATGTCAGGGAGTTTGTCTTGTGTGTCCACATCGTCAGCACAGTGCCTAGCACCTAGCAGATGCTCAGTAAATATTTGGTGAATGAATGAACGAGGAAACCGAGAAGCACAAAAATATAGTGTATAGGAGTAGAAAAAACAAGACATTGGAGGTGGAGAGAGCTGAGTGTGAGCCTAGCCCTGCCATTTCCTGGCTGTGTAATCTCTAAGCTTCACCTACAAAATGGATCTAATAGTGGACCCCATTTCCTGGATTAGGGGGAGGATTAGATGAGCAGGTGCTGACAAAAGTACTTGTAATCGAGCCCTCAATAAACAGTAGCTATGTTTGTTATGGTATCCTGACCGTCAAGCCTACACTTGAATTAATGTTTGATGATGATGATGAAAGACGAGGAACAGGAAGAAGAGCAGGAGGGGAAAGAGAAGATCAGGATGGTCTCAGGAGTGTCAGCGGGAAAAAAGATCCTGGCTTGAGATCTTGTGCAAGATTCTTGGGTAGATGAAAACTTCCCAGTATATTCTTACTGAATTCTATCAGTCTCTGCATGGGCCACCATCTGTCTTGAACATCCTAGAGACCCAGAATTCAAGCTTGTCCTTTCCCTA
>NW_006793997.1:1409801-1412543 GCF_000442215.2 Lipotes vexillifer | reverse complement strand
AAGCTTGTCCTTTCCCTACTCCAGCCAAGTAGAGCTGGATGTGACATTTTTTCCTTCCACTGTCCACTTTGGGAATGACTTCAAGTTTTGCATTTAGTCCCTTTAAGTACATTCCACACAGAACATACCCAAAATGTCTGGATTGAATGTTTCTCAACTACAGTGGTTCTCAAAGTGTGCTTCCCAGACCAGCAGCATCAGTAATGCCTAGGAACTTGTTAGAAATGTGAATTCTTGGACCCACCCTAGATCTCTTGAATGAGAAACTCTGGGGGTGGAGCCCAGTGATCAGAGTTTTAAGTCCTCCAGGTGATTCTGATGCATGGCTAAGTTTTGAGAACTGCTGCTGTAATGAAACCAAACAGGGCGGCCAGAAAGTGTTCTCTCCATTCAGTCCCTGAGAGGTTTCTGATTTTCAAGCGAGAAGCATGAGGCAGAAGTAAGACTCCCTGGAGAATGGGCATCTTTTCCAGCAAACTGCAAAGGGATTTTACATGCAGAAAACTGTGTTGCTCAGTGAACCAAAAAATATTGAGTATCCACTATGTTCCAGGAGCTGGGCTAAGCGTCAGGGAAACCATGGCAAACGCAACACATGATCCCAGCTCTCTAGGACTTAACAATGGGTGTGAAAGACCTGTATTTCACATACATCAAATTGGTAAAGATGGAGAGTCTGACAAAGCCAAATGTTGGAGAAACAGGAACTCTCACGTCCCTTTGGGAAGAGTGGAAATTGGTACAACTCTGCAGAGCAATTGGGTGAAATCTAGTAAAGTTGAAGATGTATAGCCCCTAGCAATTCCATTCCTAGGTTTATACCCTAAGCCTGGAGAAGCTCCATCGGTTTTTCACAGAGAAATGTACAGGAATGTTTACTGCAGCACTGTTTGTAATAGCAGAAAAATAGAATCAACCTAAATGTCCATTTACAGGAGAATGGATAAATAAAGCATGGTACAGTTGTATGGTGAAATGCTATCAGTAACAAATTAACACTAAAGAAAATGAGTGAAACACAACTTTGATAAATTGCAAAATCATAATAATTAACAAAAAAAGCAAGTCATGGAATGATATGTACAGCGGGATTCTATTTAAAGTTTTAAAATATGCAACATAATATTACATATTGATAACACATAATACATATGCAATGATAGTATAAAAACATGCATGGAATAAAAATACAACTGGAGGATTGAGGTCACCACTGGGAAAGGAGGGAGAGAGGAAGGACACAAGGCTGAGATGGGTCCACGGTGGGATTAGATTGTATTTGTTATGCTACATTTCTCAAGCTGAGTGGTGGGTAAATGGTTATTCACTATATTAGACTTTATAGGTTTTTTGTACCTGAAACGTTTCATAATAAAATAAATTTACATAAGAAATTGCAAATAATTAGATAATAATTATAAATATGTAAAGCAGTGCAAAGAAGGACTATAGGCTGTCATAAGAGGAGACCTAACAAATGCCTTTATTTCAACCCTGTCTTTAACTTGCCTTCTTAAAAGTCTTACTGTCAGCTCCATCCAGTCATAAGTTATATTTCATTTTTGCTTATCTGTATTCTTTAATTTTCCTGCCAAGGAAATCGACCACTTGGGTTTTGAGATATCTAATTGATTTATTTATTTTTTCCGGTTCGCGGGCCTCTCACTGCCGTGGCCTCTCCCGTTGCGGAGCAACAGGCTCCGGACACGCAGGCTCAGCGGCCATGGCTCACGGGCCCAGCGCTCCGCGGCATGTGGGATCTTCCCGGACCGGGGCACGAACCCATATCCCCTGCATCAGCAGGCGGACTCTCAACTACTGCGCCACCAGGGAAGCCCACTAATTGATATTTTTGAATGAAGCAGTCAAAATCAGCTTACAAAAGTTTGCATAGGATATTCCAGTGTTCTATATGTCTAATAAATGCTTATAAGTATAGACACATAAGGGAGAGAGTGGGGAATTCTAGGACGTTCTACATAAAGAAGTCAGAATCCATTATTTCTGGGTGGTGGGAGTATTGGAAATTGGTGGGAATATTTGCTTCTTATAGTGACACCCATCGTTTTCATCAATTCATCCCCTTCTCCTCTTTCTTCTGGAACAGAATCCCTCCTTCCTCTGGGAAACCTGTTTCTTGTATTTCAAGTAAGACTTGCCTTGATTCCACCTCCCCCGGCCATTGGCTCACTAACCTGACCAATCAGAGCACTTCATTTGTAGCCACAGGGATTGGCTCAAGAATGTACATGTGATACACACCCAACCAATCAAGACCCTCCCTGAGACTTTTCTTCCTGAGCTCTTAGAAGACATTTCCTTTCTAGTAGGTTGTTCAATTGATATGGATTAATGTGGGACTAATAATGTCCACCTTTACCCCATCTGGGGAAGGCCTTTCAGAGAAATGAAACAAATAGAGGAAGATGGTATCCTATCAGTATTTTCAGCCTTGGACAGAGCCATACCTGATTCATGCCTGGAACATCCTTGTTATATGAGCCTATGTATTCTCTTGAATATCCTAAACCAGTCTGAGATTGATTTCTGACACAGCTGAACAAGTCCTGACTTTTATACTCTATTTTGTTCCCCTCTAATATTCTACATTTTCCACAATGAGCATGTATCACATGTAGAGCATGTTTCAGATTCAAAAAAAAAAAAAAGAAATAAAGAAATAAAGAAGGAAAGGTAACAGCAGATGAGCGTTTGTATGCAGAGGGCTGGCTCTTGGACATT
>NW_006793997.1:1403462-1409750 GCF_000442215.2 Lipotes vexillifer | reverse complement strand
GGCCTTGGACATTCCTGCTCTAAGGCATAGGCTAAGCCTGCCTGATCTGGGGGAGGCCATGGTTTGCCACTGGCTCCATGATTCTGCTGGTTCCTCTGAGGTCTCCAGGCCTGACTCACTGCTTCCAGACTAAAGACTTTACTCCCCCAAATCAAGAGCACTGCCAAATCCACTTTTCCCAGCACCCCCCACTGGTCCCTGCTTTAAAGTGATAATTAGTAAAAAGTTGGGTATCTTTTTCCTTCTGGGAGAGAGAGGAACGCTTCATGCTTTAACGGCGTGAAGTGGAGCAGAGTGTGGGTGGATTTAACAAGGAGGTAAGGAAACTTATGTAAGTGGCATTATTATATATGATTATATCACCAGAATAAAAGAAACTCGTTCCTACTTGGGTGTTACACTGATCATTAAATTTTAGGCTTACATGAAACAAAGAGATGAAGAAAAGCCATGTTCTCTCTCCCTCACCCAACCCCAGAATAACATCAATATTTATTCAGCCTTATCATGTTCCCGGCACTGTTCTAAGCTCTTTCCATGTATTAAATCCTCATAGCAACCCCAGGAGGGACGTATCATTATTATCCCCATTTTACAGAACAGGAGACTGAGTTACACAGAGATCACATAACTTGCCCAAGATCCCAGAGCTGGAAAGTGGGAGGACCTCATTCCCAACCCATGCTGTTCAGCTCCCCACATCCACATTCTAAACCTCTCGGACAAGCCAACATCAAAGCTGTGTACAAAACCCAAAACCAACACATCAGATCCCTCTGTTTGGTTAAACACACCATAAATTAGTCAATGAGGGGGAAAAAAATCAACCGAACTATTTTTGTTCTCTTTTATTTTAATTAAATTGACCTCCTGGCTGGTGCAAAGCCACAATATCAGGAATTACTCTAGACAATGTGCATAGCAGGCAGAGGTTTCAAACTGGAGGACCACAGACCAGATTCAGTTCACACATGTGTTTGCTTTGGCTGGATCAGATTCTTTTTCAAAATGTTTTAAATGGGGCATGTGCTCTCTAGTTTACCATAGACCCTGCCACTCCCTAATGCCTTACACCTGGCCCACTCATTTACAGGGAATCTGAACTAGCAGCCTCTGATGTAAGGAGTGCTTGGTAACAAAAGGAAAAGGAAACTCTTTCTGTTGACTTCGAAACAGTATTTGGGTAATAATAAGATGTGTTGAGGGCTTACTCTATACCAGATCTTATGTGCTTTACACACTTTTGATCATCCGATCATAGAAACAGTCCTGTGAGAGGTTAAGTGGTGTGGTGACCATGAGAATGCACCTGCTGGATTTGAAAGCCATCACACCCCATCAGTGTCAGGTACAACAGGGAAACTAAGGCAGGCTCATTCCTAGAAAAGACGGGATCCTCTGACAGCCACTTCGATGCCCGAAACTTCCTCGGGCTGCACAATGTGGACACTTGCAGGCACTTCTCTCTCTCCTTCTCTCCTTCACTCATGGGCAGACTCACATCACAGTCTGACTTCTTTCACACGAGCACTTCCCCTAATAAAGTTCTTGCACACTGCTTCTCGGAGCAATGTCGGCTTCTTGGAGGACCCATACTGACACAGGGTCACACAACTAGCAAGTGACAGAGCCAGGATTTGAATCTGTCCTGATTCAACCAGCATCCACCCAACTCCACAAGCCAGAGCTCTGAACCACTACCTCAGACCCTTTTTTGCCTTGGCCTCTTATTTTCTCAACCCCCTTGGTTCAGAGCAACCAGAAATCACCTTCTGAACCCAAGAATGAACCAGGGGCAGGAGGGAGAGTTTCAGACCCCAAAGCCAGGCATGATGCCCACACCTGGATGCCTAACAGTCGCCATGGTGACCAGGAAAGTACGTGGAGCCCAAGGAAGGAAACACAGGTGACTGGAGAGGGGACTATGTCTATGGTTCTCTTTTCTCAAAGCGCTGAGGGACAGCCAGCCTCTCCCCCAGGGCTACAGGGAAGCAAAAGCCATGCAATACGAGAGTAAGCACTGGACTGAGAATCTGGGGGTGCACCCGGCCTACCCCACAGAGATGCATCAGCAAACAGGATGAGTAACCCAGGGCTCTGTGGCCCATGAAGTATTTTCATGTCTACCGTCATCACATTTGATCCTTAGATATAATCATTATAAGTGTAAGAACTTTTAACTGTTAAAACTTTTAAAACTGTTAAAACATGTTAAAACTGTTTTAAACTGTTAAAACTTTTAACTGTTAAAACATGTTTAATTTCCCACTTGTGAATTTCACCTTGTTAATCATCACTAAATAAATCCCTGCAGCAACTCCCCACAGCACAGGCTGTGTAGAGTTGCCCTTGTGAGAAGTAGCCTGATTTTTACATCAATTTGGTGGCAGTGTCCTTATAACTTTTGTTGTGGACTCGTGTTTAACACCCTTCCTTGACTTCCCTGGCCAGAGTAGATCTCCCTTTACCAGCACTCACACGTCCTCTCCTTGCTGCTCAAGTGTCCGCACCTTGGAAGAGCAACTGCCTCTCTCCTCAAGTGCCCCCAAGGTACTCCAGATCACTACCGTGTCTGCCCCAACGTCTGCATCCTAGGTCAGACCATTCTCAGAGACACGCTCCACAGGTGGTAAATATCCATTCACCTATGTTCCTGTGATTTGGTGTCACTTTATCTTAGGAATTCTTATATGTTACAAGAGAAAATATTATCTATCTTCTTGAACCAATAGAGATATTTAGGCCCAATAAGCTTACGCAACTTGAGCAAAGAGATCTCCTAAATGTTCTAACGCCCAAACCCAATCTTAAAATCTTCTGTTTAAAATCCTCCAATGATGTCCCATAACTTACACTAGCTCCTGACCTTTGTTTTCCCCAACTGGACACATACGACAGGTCACATTCACATAAGCAATACCCTATTTGGAGATATGGTGGGGGAGGGAGGGGTGTCATTCCCAGCATTCCAATCCCATCTCTTTCTTTCTCTCCCACTCAAAGAAGCACATTTATACACAAGTACAAGAGAGGAACACTATTGTAGACCTATGTCTGCATTTATTCTGTTTTTACTAAGTAAATTGTTGAGAAGCTTCTTTCCAGGAAACATTATCATTTGTAAAATGCTTCCCAATGGTTTGCTGTGAACTAAGGCTGAGACTTCGGCCCAGAACCTAGTAGGTGCTCAGTAAATGGAGGTTGAATAAATACAGGCATGAACAGCAGGAAAAGGGAGAGGATGAAGTATAGTGGGCTACTAGAGATGGTGGGAACTTCCTGGGTTTATGAAGGACCTAATGATGTCAGGTGCTGGGCTTGCAGAACCAAAGGGAATCCAAACTTAGGACAGCATTTCCCAAACTGCAGTCACTCAGAACCACCAACTCTAGTTGTGTGTGTGTGTGTATATATATAGTTTCACCTATACTATTATTTACTTCATAGATTTATATTAAAGCAACTCTCACTTCTAAAAAATTAAATACATTTATTGAAAAGAGAAGCTTTGTAACACTCCCATAAATGGAAAACCAATATCATTTGTCAGAAGTTGCAGGCAATTATAAAAAATAAATACAATGAAGACCTCCCCAAAAATCAAATTTTAACTAGAATTCTCTGATGAAAGCTCTATGCTGTGAGGCCAGCTCTCTCTTTATTAAAAGAAAAGGAAGGGGGCAGAAAAGTATTAGAGCCATGCTGGTATCAAATTGAGATATTCTCCTTGGTGTAATCAGGTTAAAAGAGAAGAAAACAGGATTGATAGTTTTACTTCAAAACACATCCCAGACAAGACTCCTTAACTTCAGCATTGATACACCTTTGTGCAAGTCACCATCATCTCTCTCCTAGCTCTTTGCTTCTCAAAGTGTCACCTAACTGGTCAACTGTACCCTCTCTGGGGTCTTAGCCTGGGTTGAGACCCCTTGTCTCAGCCAGGGAGGGAGGCTCTTTTTCCGCTCTAATTTGCAGAGCCAATAAGGAAACCGATGCTGAGACTGGAAGAGCACAAGCTTTATTCAATGGCCAAAGACTGGAGAAGCAGGAATTTAGTTTGCAAATCAACTCCTCAACCCAACTGGGTGGAGATACTATATATATAAGAAGGTCGAGGTAAAAGGGAGGGGATTGGAAAGAGGGAGGAATATTCATGAGTTATCTAAGAACAGGGGTGTGGTTTGGACCCAGAACTGATGCAGCATATTCCTTTTCAGTCCTTGTATGGGCTTTTCCAGTTGTTGTCATGGCAATTGTCAACTGTCATGATGCTGGTGGGTGTGTCATGTAGCTAATGTATTACAATGAGCATATAATGAGGCTCAAGGTCTACTGGACGTCAAGTCTTCCACCACCTTGGGTCTAGTTGGGTTTCAACCAGTTCTTGATTTTCTCTTTGCAGCTTCCTCCTGAAACTTGGATGGAAACAATTTGTTTCCATTCCAGGAAGGGACAGGGGTATGATTCTGGGGTAACAGCCTTGGTAACAAAAATTTGTCCTGGACCTGCAGCCTCCCATCCCCTGGGAGCTTGTGTTTAACAAGCACTGCTGGTGATTCTGATGCAGGCTTGAGTTTGAGAACACAGCCTCCTATCAGGTCTAGCCAGATTCCATTCTGCCTCCCAGCCACACCCACCAACGTTCCCTTCTCCTCGCAGCAGCCGAAGTGATCTTTCTAAATTCATAAATCATGTCACTTCATTTCCCTGTTCTAAACTTCCAAAAGCCTCCCCTGGGCTTAGAATAAAATCCAAACATTTTCCTCTTCCTGCAAGGGTCGGAGGCCAGACCCCTCTGAAACCTAATTCCCACTACTCTCCTCTCTGCTATGCTTCAGACACCCCTACCTCTTTTAAGTCCTTCAAAGGTCCCCTGCCTCAGGGCCTTTACACATTCTGTTCTCTCTGCCTGGAAAGCTACTCTGCCAACATGCCCGTAGTTCAGTCTCTTGCTTCATTCAGTCCCTACTCAAATGCCACCTCCCTAGAGAGGCCCTGACCACCTCACCAAAAGGCCGCCCTTCTGAAGGTGACCAGCTCATCCCAGTTTGCCCAGTTTTAAAACTGAAAATCCCCTGTGCTGGGAACCCCCTTCAGTCCCCAGCAAAATGGAACAGTTGTTCAGCCTACAGTCCCCATCACTCCCTCCCCCAGAACCCTGCTTTGTTCTTCTTATTTTATCACATGTTCATACCTTTGCTTTTTTGTTTTCTTTCTCTTTCACTAGACTGTGAGTCCCATGAGGACATGGAGTTTAGGGTATTTTGTATTCCTGGCACCTAGAACAGTGCCTGGCACACAACTGGTGTTTAACTAAGATTACTTGACAAAAAATATCAAAGGAATGACCCTCATGGTTTATTTAATCTATTGCTTACAGTTTAGTTGCCTCTCCTACTTGGCTGCAATAAACAAAGCTTTCTCCAGATTTAGAATAATGTCCTTGGGCTAGGTAGCCAGGAGCGGATTTATTGAGCCAAGGAGAATGCCATGCTTAAGTTTTTGATACCCAGTGTCAAATTGTTTTCCAAAAGGGTCAGACAGGGGGCTTCCCTGGTGGCGCAGTGGTTGAGAGTCCGCCTGCCGATGCAGGGGACGTGGGTTCGCGCCCCGGTCTGGGAAGATCCCACATGCTGCGGAGCGGCTGGGCCCGTGAGCCATGGCCACTGAGCCTGCGCATCCAGAGCCTGTGCTCTGCAACGGGAGAAGCTGCAACAGTGACAGGCCCGCGTACCGCAAAGAAAAACAAAAACAAAAGGGTCAGACACACACTGCCCCCAACTTCCCACTGCACCCAGGATCCCCTATCTACCTCCACCCTGGCTAAAGCCAGCATTATCATTGTTAAAATCCTTCCTTGGTGCAAATGTAGCTGTTTGTTGTTTTAAGTTGCATTTCTTTGATTACTATGTAGGCTGATCATTTCCCCATGTGCTTCGCTCATTGCATTTCATCTTTTTTGAGTTGTCTGTTCACACCCCTTTGCTTGTTTTTCTACCCAGTTTCAGGACATGGATTATTGATTTGCTTGAGTTCTTTGAAAAAGAAAGATATTAGCCCTTTCCCCTCATACATTAAAGGCTTGATTATTTGCAGTTTCCGACCCCTGCATTCAATCGTGTCCCTTTCATATTTCCTTATTCCTCTTTTACATGTTCACACCCCATTTTGCATTTCTCTTTCCACTGGGTTTTAGGGGTTTTCTCACAGTTAATTATTGAATATACACTTAGAGAAAGCCTCTAAGGGCTTCCCATGTCATTCAGAGTAGAAGATACTCAGAATCAT
>NW_006793997.1:1392471-1403348 GCF_000442215.2 Lipotes vexillifer | reverse complement strand
CCGCAAACACCCAGCCACACCCCCACCTCAGGACCTTTACACAAGCTTTTTCCTCTGCCTGGAAGGCTCTTTCCCCAGGTATCTGCATGACTCCCTCCCTCCCCTCCTGCAGGCCTTTACTCAAATGTCATCTCGATGAGTCCTTCCCTGGCCACCTTACCTAAAATTTCAGTCCCTGTGGTAGACCCCCTGCAAAGATGTCCACATCCCAATCCCTGGGACCTGCAAATATGTTACCTTATCTGGCAAGAGGGAGGTTGCAGATGTTTTTCAGTTATGGATTTTGAGATGAGGAGGTGGGCCCAATTGAATGCCAAGGGCCCTTATATGAGGAAGGCAGAAGGGTCAGAGTCAGAGAAGGAGATATGACAACACAGCAGACGCTGAAGTGATGCAGGGCCAGGAACCGAGGAACTCGGGCAGCTTTTAGAAGCTGGATGAGGCAAGGAAATGAATTCTCCCCTACAGCCTCCAGAAGGAATGCAGCCCTACAGACCTGCTTAGACTTCTGACATCCAAAACTGTAAGATAATAAACATGGATTGTTTTAAGCCACTACAGTTATAGTACCTGTTACAACAGCCATAAGAAACCAGTACGCCCCCAATACCTTCCACCCACCTCCTGCTTTCTCTGTTTCTTTTTGTCATTCATCACTGTCCAAGTTCCTATAATTTTATAGATTCCTCTTTTTTATTTTTGCCTCCCCTAAGAGAAGATAAACACCATGGGGACAGGCATTGTCTGTTTTGCTCACTGTTGCATCCGCAGCACCTGGAACAGTGCCTGGCATGCATCAATAAACCTTTGCTGAATGAATGGACGCAGGAATGGGAAGGAAGGAAGCTTTCTTCGCAGGTCAAACAGAAACTCTTGTTCAGCTGAAGTTGCTGGAAGGTCATTATATCCAAAGGGCCATTCTGGGTAGAACAAGGTCTTGAAGAAGCTACCAGGCACTGGAAGAACATGAGTCTGATATTCTGGTTTTTTTTCTTTAACATCTTTATTGGGGTATAATTGCTTTACAATGGTGTGTTAGTTTCTGCTTTATAACAAAGTGAATCAGTTATACGTATACACATGTTCCCATATCTCTTCCCTCTTCGTCTCCCTCCCTCCCACCCTCCCTACCCCACCCCTCCAGGCAGCCACAAAGCACCGAGCCCGTTTCCCTGTGCCATGCGGCTGCTCCCCACTGGCTAGAGAACTCCCGAGGTCACTCCATCCTCCACCCCGCAAACAGGGGCACTCGGCACACCTGCACGCTCAAGTGGAGGAGAAAAGCCTGCACTCCAGACTCAGACTCTGGGTTCACAGTCTAGCTCAGTGCCGCCCAGTAGAATTACATTTCAAACCTGTTATGTCATTTTGAACTTTCTAGTAGACACTGTTTAAAAGTTTTGTTAAGGGAATTCCCTGGCAGTCCAGTGGTTAGGACTCTGCACGTTCACTACTGAGGGTATGGGAACTAAGATCCTGTAAGCCGCTGGCAGGCCAAAAAAAAAAAAAAGAAGTTAAAAGGTGAAATTGGGGTAGAGGGCAGGGATAAGTTAGGAGTTTGGGATTAACAGACACACACTACTATATATATAAAATATATCAACAACAAGGACCTACTATATATAGCACAGGGAACTATATATTCAGTATCTTATAATAACCTATAAGAGAAAAGAATCTGAAAAAGGATATATATATATATATATATATATATATATATATATATATATAAACTGACTCACTTTGCTGTACACCTGAAACTAACACAACATTATAAATACTTCAATTTTTTTAAAAGGTGAAATTTTAATAATATGTTTTATTTGCCTTAATATATCAAGACATTATAATTTTCAGCATGTAATCAATTTTTTAAAAATATTAATGAGATATTACACTTTTTTTTCTATATACTAAGTCTTTGAACCCCTGTGCATATTTTATGGCAGTTTCAGTTTGGACATTAAAATTTTAACAGTTAAAGTGAAACAATCCCACTGAAACAATCAAATTGTTTTCACAGAAAAATACACTGCTTCAGTTTTTTAATTAAATGTCAATTAGTAAAAGTTAAATAAAATTTAGAATTCACTCCCTTCTGGGCTCCGGGCACGTTTGCAGAGCTCAGCAGCCACATGTGGCCAGTGGCCCCCGTTTTGGACAGCGTGACCCCACAGCACAAACCCTTGTAGGTGATGTGATCTCGCCCACATTGTTGAAGCTCTCTGAACCTCCTTCCACCACATACAGAACAGGCGATGATAATAGTAGCTATTTTGTGGGCTAAATGAAGTCATGAGTGAAAAGTAACTGGTCCACAGTAAACACTTTATAAATTGTAGCTATTGTTACTCCAGGGCAATTTCTTGTCTTTCCCCAGGAGGAGCTCCTGGTTAGAAAGAAGTAGACTGACATTTAGGGAACACCTACTGTGTGCCAGCCCTAAGCTGCAGATGATGCCTCTCAAACTTCCCAGCAAACCTTCACAATTGGAGTTGTCGCCTCCACCCCGCCCATCCCCAATCTGCTCTATGTCCTAAGAGGAATGGTTAAGAATGGAGGTCTTATGGCTAAAAAAAAGGAAAGGGGGGGGGGGGGGGGCGGGGGGGGCGGTGAATAGAGCGGAGCATTTCAGTTCCCTTCAAAGACGGCTGCCTGGGAGGCTGTCTGCTGGAACTTCCTGCTCTTTTTCCCTCTGCCCCTCCCTCCCCACTTTCCTCTCTCTCTACCTCTCTCCCTCCCGCTTTGCTCAGAGATCCTGGAGCTGCTTCCCCAATCTGTTTAGACCGCCCCATGTCTCAGCGATTTTTCAACACGGTTTTTCTCCCCACAGGGGGATGGCAGATCATGACTCAAACCCACTCTTAAAGGGGGAGGGCCCTCCCAGCCCCTCCCCGTCTAGACTCAAGCTTCCTGAGACATGAATAATTAGAGATACCAAGGAGAGCCATGGAACTCCCAGAAAAATCCAGCTGGTTTCTTCAGCACCCAAGGTGTTCTTGCAGAAAGTGGCGGCAGAGTTCCTGCCTCACCCAAAAATCGTGGCGGAAAGAGCTTGGATGTTGGAGTCTGAAAGACTGGGTTCCCCCTCTTAACCTCGTGGCCTTGGCCAAGTTGTTTGATTGCTCTGAGTCCAGTTTCTTCCTCTGTAGAATACAGCGATCCCCTCCTGAGAGGTCATTGTAAGAATTAATGGACGCATCCTCAGACCCACGCCTGGCATATAGGACACACTCAATCAGCGGTGACTATTATCACTCGGCTGTCAACTCCTTGAGGGCAAGAACCGTGGCTGGGAATATCTCATCCACAGCTCCATCCCCAATACCAAAGCAGCATAGTATGTGGTGTACAAGTATTGTATATATAAAAATATGTATTTTAATGTAATGACATTGAACCCCCTCCAGACCAGTGAAAACGTGTATATTACTTCCTGAGTACCAGGGCCAGGATGAAGGTGAGGCAAGTGAGGTGCAAAATTTAAGGGGGCACCAGAAAACCCAGTCATCAAGATAAATAATATTTTGCTGCAATATTCTAAAAAATCAAAAGGAATGCAAAAATATCCATGAAGAACAAACACTCTAAATTTTAAAAAAAGACAAGGCCAGTATTACCAGGTTTTCCCCTTTGTCTCCAGCTTCTGGCACTGCCAGGCATGGTTTAAGAGTTTTTCAAATATTAACCCATTCTATCCTTATAATAACCCTGTGAAGTATACACTTCAAATACTAATCATTCGGGCTTCCCTGGTGGCACAGTGGTTGAGAGTCCGCCTGCTGATGCAGGGGACACGGGTTCATGCCCCGGTCCGGGAGGATCCCACATGCTGTGGAGTGGCTGGGCCCGTGGGCCATGGCCGCTGGGCCTGTGCATCCGGAGCCTGTCCTCCACGGCGGGAGGGGCCGCAGCAGTGAGAGGCCCACATACTGCAAAAAAAAACAAAAAAACAAAAAAACTAATCATTCAATCCTTATGATAACCCCATGAGGTAACTACTATAGTTCAGATGAGGAAAAGGGGGCCCAGAGAAGTGATGAATTTGCCCCAGGTGGTTCAGCTCCTAACTGGCAGAGCTGGGACTTGAACCCAGGCACTCTGAACTGAGAGACCCAGTTCCCACCCCATCCCATTCCTGTCTATGACACAGCTCTGCCCACTGGGGCTTATATCATGAGATCAGGTACTCTGGCCACAGCTTTGGTGGTTGAGCAGGGCCCTTGTCCTGTCATTCGAGTCACAGACATGTACCATGTCTGCAGGCTGGGTTCTGCAGACACAGAAATAACTGTACAAAACAGTGCAGTCCTTACGAGGGCGGGTCCCTTGCACCACGAGTGCAGGGCTCATGCCAACTGCTCTTCAGGGCCTGAACAAGGGCTCCATGAGGCTGGAAGAGGGCATGACTAACTCGACTTTAGCCAGGAGGTCACTTGAAATGCAGAGGCATTCCCTGCCTCCCATCCTGTAACAACTGATGCACCTCTGAGAGATGAGTAAGCGCTTGTCAGCTGGACAATACAAAGCAGCCATGTCCCCCTTTGACACACACACAGAAACTCGGCTCAAAGTGATTTTTACCAAAGGCACGTAACTCAAGGAATAAAGACCGCTCGGTGTTCACTTTTGGTTCTTCGTGGGTTAGCAGACGGCCCAAAACTCTCCCCTCAGGATCCTTCATGAGCAGCATGAGATGATGGTGACGAGCATGTCAGACACTCAGCACTTTCTAAGCCAGGTGACCTTGAGCAAGGCACATAGTCCCCAGCCTCAGTTTCTTCATCAATAAATGGGGATAGTAATGCCGATCCCACAGTTGTGGGGATTAAACATAATAAATGGATATAAAGTACCCAGTACAGCGCCAGGCATGTAGAAAGCACTGAGTAAGTGGTAACTACTGTCATTATTTTCAAAAACGGGTTGCAATGTCTACTGCCAAATGTAACCTACATTTACAAAACAATGCAGCACCTCAGTCCTTGATGAGAAACAATCCGTTAAATGGCCTGTTTGAGGCAACGAAGCGTAAGTTCTTTGAAAAACTAAAGCACGAAGACATCGTGGGACTTCCCTGGCCGTCCAGTAGTTAGGACTCCGCGCTTCCACTGCAGGGGGAATGGATTTGATCCCTGGTGGAGGAATTAAGATCCCACATGCCGCCACGAGGCCAAAAAAAAAAAAAATTAAATCGCAAAGACATCGTTACCTGAAAAGTCAGAAAAGCTCATTAATTCCACCCCCAGGGATTCTGTTTACATTGGTCTGGAGGGTCTCAGCATCATTACTTTGTGAAGTCTTCCCAGGTGACTCCATGGGCAGCCAGGGGTGAGAACCACCAAGAAAGCAGGAGGGAAGGGGTTCTGGTGGGAGGGGGCGTGGCTGGCAATGATCTGGTAGTAGATCCAAGGATGTTCACTGGACTCATTATTCATTCACAATACCTTCACTTTTTATGTGCTTTCTATATAAATGCTATATTTCATAGTCTTGACTTTTTATTATGGAGAATTAAAAACATACACTAAGCAAACAAATGCATATAATGCATCTTCCTGTGCCACCACTCAGGTCCCCAAATCAGTGACCATGGCCAGTCCTGCCCCATCCCACTCCCAGGCTCTGCCTCCACCAGTTATTTTCAAACAAATACCAGACATGAAATCATTTTATCTGTATTTCCCTGTGTAACTCTAAAAGAGCTCTTTTTTAATACAATCACACAACCATTATCACATCTAACAAATTCATAATTCCTTATTGTCCTCAAATAAGTATACAAATTGTCTCATGAATGTCATACTCTTTTTTAAACTTTTTTTCAGGATTTAAAGAAGGTCTGCACCTAGGTTATAGGCTGGTTCATCTTCCAGGTCTCATATCTCAGTGCTTCTCACACTTTAACATGCACATGAATTTCCTGGGGATCTTGTTAAAATGCAGATTCTAACCAAGTAGGTTTGGGGCAGGGCCTGAGATTCTCCATTTCTGACATAGTCCCAGCAGGTGATACTGATGCTGCTGGTCTGTGGACCCTCCTTAAGTAGCAAAGTTCTATTTCATAATATAAGGAAATATTTTTTAAAGTCATGTTGACATCTTTGGGCTGACTCAGTGATTTGGCAGGCAAATCACTGCTGGCTGGGAAGGGCCGTCACCTTCCCCTGAAGTGTAACTGATAATCACACCTGCTGTGGGTGTTTAAATGCCAAAGGTAACACCTGAGCTCCTAGAATTGGTACCTGACACACTGACCATCCAGAGGTTCATCCTGGCAGGGTCTGGCCCTCCTGAAACCAGAGGCCACCTTGTTACAATCCTCGGAAGCTCTGGAAGTACATTGATTTGTTCAGTTTCTGGCAGGCAGGCAGAAACGCAAGCTGCAGAAATAAGGCAGTTACCTTTTCTTGCAGTTATAGGTTTAATTAAAAAGCCCTGTACTGCCAGATTCCAAGCACCCCCCACTGATCTGCGAGACCTATTGATTGCTTAGCTCTCCCCACAAGACACAGGGCGAGAAGACTTTATCTTCCTTTAATCAGACCTGCTTCCCTCAGATCCAGTGCTGACAGGGCTGCTGGCTTCTCCTCACCTGCTTGCATCCATCGCCCAGTGCTCAGCCAGCCCTGAGTACAGTGGGCGGCACCAGCATCAGCCACAACAACAAGCTGGGAGGTCTGTGCCCCAGGGAACTGCCTGCATCATCAGCATCACCTTGGCCAACTTGTATCGAGCCTGTACCACGTGCCAGGCACTATGTCAAGTACTACTTCAAATGCATTCTCCCCTCTGATACATCACCGTAACTAATCATTCTCTGTGTTATGATTCCCTGATTACGTAATCACGTCGCCTGCACCGGGCATTTGTTCTCTGTCATATTGCCTGTTCGGTTTTCGTCACAGCACTTATTATTACCTGAAACCGTATGTATTTCTTTGCCTACCTGATCATTGTCTCTGCCCCTGGATGGTAAATTCCGTAAGGGCAGGGATTTTGCCTCTCTCATTCAGTTTAGAGTCCCCAGCACCTAAAACAGTCTGAGCACATAAAAAGTTCTCAATAAATGTTGAGAAGGTTCATCCATGTTGTCACATATTGCAAATTTTCCTTTTTTATAAGGCTGAATAGTAGCCCCACTGTATGTACTGTATACCACATGTTCTTTATCCACTCATGTTGATGGACACTTAGGTTGTTTATCTTGGCTATTGAGGATAATGCTACAATGATCATGAGAGTACAAATCTCTCTTCAAAATCTTGATTTTTGATTCTTTTGGATAGATACCCAAAGATAGGATTGCTGGATCATATAGTGGTTCTATTTTTAATTTTTTGAAGAAACTCCACACTGCTGTTTTCCACATCAGCTGTACTGTTTTGCATTCTTACCAATAATGTGCAAGGTTCCAATTTCTGCACATCTTTTTCAAGATTTCTTATCTTCTTGTCAAGAGGGCAGATCTCCTGTTAAATATTCTTACCACAATAAAGTAAAATTTTAAATAAATAAATGTGTGTTGAATTTGTTTAGTCCTGGCAGCCCTATGAGCTCACTAGTCTTATACCCATTTTACAGGTGAGAAAACCAAGGTGCAGGTAGGAAAAGCAATTCACACAAATGTCCTGCACAGGAAGGTATAGAGCAGGGGTTGAAACCCGAGTCTAACTCCAGCAAGGGCTCTTAACCTGGGGTCCATGAGCATGTAACCTAGAGTCAGTGAACTTGGATGGGAAAAAGACATTACCTCTTATTAATTTTCCGGACATCTAACTGAAATGTTACATTTCCTTCCATTATGAATGTCGGCAACAAAACTGCAGTAGTGTCTGCAGCCCCCATGACTTTGTTACCAATTGGAATCAAAGATATTTTCATGTCTCATTAAGTTTGTTGCAAATATCTTAGAACATCATTTACACTCATTACCTGCTTAAAATTACAATCATAATAATGCAGCCGACCCACCACCAGATCTTATGTGATGTGTTAAAGAAGCACAATTTGGCTTTGTAATAGTTTGTTAACTGTATTTCAATATAATTGCTTGCTTGAAATAAGCCAGATAAATACTGCATGTCCACCTATACACTTACAGCTTATATGAGGAATCTTAAAAAAAAAAAAAAAAGTCAAACTCATAGAAACAGAGAGTAGAAAAGTGGCTTCCAGGGGCTGGGTGTGGGGGAAACAGCGAGAGGTTGGGGAGAGGGTATAACTTTCAGTTATAGGATGAATAAGTTCTGAGGATCTAATGCATAACATGGTAACTATGGTTGATAACATATTATAAAATTGAAATGTGCTAAGAAGTAGAAATTAAATGATCTCACCAAAAAAAAAAAAAAGGTAAATATGTAAGGTGATGGTTAATTAACTTGATGGTAGGAATCCTTTCACAATGTATATGTATATTGTGTATCAAATCATCACACTGTACATGTAAAATTTTACATTTTGTCAATTAAGCCTCAAAAAAGTTGTATATAGTATATAGTATATACACTATATATATACTATATATAGTGTATATACTATATACATAGTATATATACTACATATATATATACACTATATATAGCGTATATACATATATATGTATATATACTACATATATATAATAGTACATATATATGGTTGCCTTTGTAATCCTATGGATTCTATATTAAAAGCATTACTCTGAGCTAGAGCCCAGGCACATAAAAGATAAGAACCTGGCTCTGGAGCCTGTGCTCTGACCACCTGGGTGAGCGTTAGAAGGAGCCCTGCCCAGTACTGCAGCCCTCCTCCCTTCAAGGATGGGACACCAAGGCCCAGAGTGGGAAAGTGACCAGGTAGACACGCAGGGAGGTAGAGTCTGGGTCTCAACTAGAATCCAGGTTTTCCCATTCCCAGTCCAGCACCTCTGCAGCGATCCCACACTGCCACCTAAGGACGCAAAGCATTTCAAACCTGCAGCAGCCCAGCAGGCTGTGGGCTGGAGCCAAGGGATGAGCCACCCAGAGGCCCTTGAACAGTGGATGAGGACTCCGGTTCACAGTGCTGCAGTGACTTGTATTCACTCATTCATGCAAAACAGCCATCATTCACTTGCACACTGCCCTGCCAGTGAGGATGCAAATGAGGTCAGCCACCTTGAAAAGCAACTGGGCAGTGCCTAGTAAAAACGGGGCTGTGCATCCCATCTAACAGTGATTCCACCACCTCCACCCACAGTGTACACCCCAAAACAGTTGGGTCTCAACCCTGGATGCACACTCAAACCACCTGGAAGCTTCTAAAACCACTGTTGCTTACCTCCAGATCAATTGAAATCCTTTTAAGATTTCAGAAAATCTTAAAATCTTGAGAAATGAATTAAGAATCTTTGGGGGTGGGGCATTGCTGTGATTTTAAAACCTTCCAGGTGATTTAATCTGCAGCCAAGTTGAGAACCGCTGGCCTCAGGAATCTCTGAATGTAGGCCTGACAAGGCCCACATGGTAAGTTCACTGGAGTGCCCTTTGCAGTAGCAAGGAGGTAGACACAACACAAATGTCCATCAACACAGGAATAGCTTGACAAACAAAATGATGAAACATTATACAGAAGCTAAGAGAAATTAACTCGATCCACATGTATTAGCAAAGGTTGATCAGAAACACATTGTTAGGTGAAAAAATATCAAGCTGCAAAATATACAATATAGCATGGTGTATCTTTGGGTTTTTTAAACAATACTAAAGATGCATACAGATGTATGTGAAAGTATTTTAAGGTCCTTAAGGATACATACTATGTTCCTATCAGTGAGAGGTGGGAATTAAGGATGGGTGCTAAAGGGACTTTAGTTTTGTATTCTTTTTTAAGGAGGAGAATGTACTTATATTTTACCCAAGCAATTTTAATTGATTCTAAAAATTAATTAGTATGTTTTAAAATATTCCAGTGTCTTCTACGTATTGTACTAGATGTGGAAGAAATGAACCTGAATAGGAGACTTCACAGCAGATAGTCCAGAGAAGAAAGACCAAGCAGCTAGAAGACAGGGGTTTCATCCTGCTATAGGCAAAGGGCTGTGGAGGATGGGAGGAGGTGCTCCTAAATGTCCTGGTTAGCACCTGCTGCATAACAAATCATCCCAACAGTCGGTAGCATAAAATAGCCATTTTATTATGCTCATGGTCTCTTTGGGTCAGGAATTCAGACAGAGTAACAGTAAGGATGTTCCATCATGTCTGGAGTTCCAGCTGAGAAATCTAAAGGGTTGGGGGGTGACTAGGTGGCCATCTGGAATCATCTGGAGGCAGCCTCACTCACATGTGGTGATTGATGCTGGCTGGCTGCCAGAACCTCCACTGGGCTATTGTCCAGAACACCTACAGGGGGGCCTCTCCATGAAGTCTCTTCATATGGGCTAATTTGGGCTTCCTCACAGGGTGGGATTGGGTTCCAAGAAAAGATAGAAGTGTGTGGTAATTTTATGCTCTAGCCTCAGGAGTCACATAGCATCACTTCTGCTGCACTCTTTGGATGGAAGCAGTCACAAAGGTATGCCCAAATTCAAGGGGAAAGGACATAAGTCCCAGCCCTCAATAGGAGGAGTGTCAAGGTCACATTGTAAGAAAAGCAAGTGGGATGAGAGACATTGCTGCCACCATCTTTGGAAGATGCAATCTGATACATCCCTTGGAGCGAAGGGATGGTGGTGTCAGACAGGGCTTCCCGGACAAAATGATACCCAAGCTGATGTTTAAAGGACAACTAGGAGTTGGCCTTCAAAAGGGCAAGATCGGGCTTCCCTGGGGCGCAGTGGGTTAAGAATCTGCCTGCCAATGCAGAGGACACAGGTTCAAGCCCTGGTCCGGGAAGATCCCACATGCCGTGGAGAA
>NW_006793997.1:1389531-1392264 GCF_000442215.2 Lipotes vexillifer | reverse complement strand
AAACAAAAAAAAAAAAAAAAAAAAAAAAAAAAAGGGCAAGATCATTTCGTGCCAAGGAAACAAGGTCAAAGCCCTAGTGTAAAAAATTAGGGCATGGGCACATAGCATACTTAGGAAGCTAGTCATGAGTTGAGCTGGAGGAAGTGCTGAAAGATGAGTCTGGGAAGTGGGCAGGGGCCAGACAGTGTGGGATCTCTCAGGCCACATTAAGGATTTTGGTCTTGATGCTTAAGGCAATGGGAGCCACCTCTTGGGTGGGTGATGAAGGAGGGGAATAAGAGAGGAAGCACTGAGGCCAGCAAGGCAGCCATTGTGGTCACCAGGGGAGAGGTGACAGTGGCGGTGGAGGTGGAGAGAAGTGGACAGAGCCAACAGATGCTTTGGAGGCAAAATTGATGGATTTGGTGATGGATTCTATGTGAGGAGTAAAGAGTTCAAGAATATGTCCCTTCCATGAGGCAGCTTCTAGCTCTGTGGGGCCCATGCCTGGAGGACTAATCCCAGGTCTGCATCTCTCCACATTTTCCCTGGTCCAGCACCTTTTGGATCAAGAAAACTCTGGCTAAGGAAGGAGCCTTCCATTAAGAACATCCTGAGGTTCAGCATATCTCAGATCAAAGACCAAAATTATCCTCTTGGGGGAATTCCCTGGTGCTCCTGTGGTTAGGACTCAGCACTTTCAAGGACTCAGCACTTTCACTGCCATGGCCCCGGGTGCAATCCCCGGTCAGGAACTAAGATGTCATGTGGTGCGGCCAAAAAAAAAAAAAAAAAAAAGACTAAAATGATCCTCTTGCCTCACCACATCTGAGTCCCTTGTGTCCCAAAACTCATTATCCTACCATGGCACCCAGTGACAATTAGTGGGAAATTATAGAGACAGCTCCTAATTGGATGTAATTTCCTTGACCTGGAGCATCATGAATCAATTACTCTGAGTAACTCAACTTTAATGCCCTGACACTCCACCCTCTATGAAGGCACCTCCTCCTTTGCACACATTCTCTTTCTTCCCAATGAATGAATTGCGAGCTCCTTGTTTATAGGGACCAGGATGTTTTCACTAGTGATTAAAGAAGCAGGTCTGCTTGCCCTCTTAGCAGTGAGTCACAGGTGACTGTGGACAGGGATGGGATAGGGTTGAGACTAAGGGTCCCAGCCCCCACCCCAGGTATGGGTCCCAGACTCTGCCCAAGGAGTGGAGTGTCCTGCCCTGGGTCCTGTGGACCTGCAAAGCCAGATGCCCTCAGAACATCAGCCATACTAGAAACACTGCTTCAGCCCGCAGCTCCAAGGCATGAACCCTCAGCCACGATTCCCTCATTCAAGAACAAACGCTGAGGGCCTGCTCCATGCCAGGCACCATTCCAGAATCCCTCACCCTCAGGGAGCTTAATTCATGTGGAAAGAGATATGCAAGAAAGAAAAATACATAGTATGGGGGAATTCCCTGGCGGTCCGGTGGTTAGGACTCGGTGCTTTCACTACCGGGGCCTGGGTTCAATCCCTGGTCGGGCAACTAAGATCCTGCAAGCCATGCAGCGCAGCAAGAAAAAAAAAAGAAAAAACAACATAGTATGAAGGTGGCGAGATGACGTCCTGTGGGGAAAATTTTCGACGAAGAAGTGGACAGGGATTCCCAGGAGGCAGGGAGGAGAAGGAGCGCTGCGAATTTAAGCAGTGTCTTCGGGGACTGTCTTGTTGAAAAGGTGACTTCCGGGAAAACCTGAGGAAGCAAGGGAGAAGCCGCGAAGATGTGGGGTGGGGAGCGACCCAGGCAGAGGAGAGGGCACAGCATGTGTAAGTGTCCTCCGGCAGGAGGGGCCTGGCGTGTTGGAGCAGCAGCGGGGGCCAGGGCAGCTGGGGAAGGAGCAGGGAGGGGACAGTAATAGTTGGTGAGGGCAGAGAGGAGCTGGGGAGCCAGCGGACAGGGGCCCTTTCAGGCCACTGGGAAGATACGGCTTTGACTCTGAAGGACATGGAAAGTCACTGGTGGTTTAAAAGATCATGCTAGTTGCTGCTGCTGCAGCTGATGGCAATGATGATGGTAACGATGACAATAATGATGACGGTTGTGATGGATCTTCTTGTTGTCGTGTTGGCATTTTGGTTTTCTTTTCTATGTTTCGTCCAGCATCTAATCTCTTCCTCTTATACATTCAAAAAGCATTTTGAATAGCTTTGGGCTCTGACCTGCCTCAACTGAATTTCAAAACCTTTTTTTGGAGAATATCACACTTACATGGTGACTTCCAGCCCCACTCTGCAGATCACTGCTTCCTTTGCAAATTCTGCATTCGTCTCTATTTTTACTTTTATTTTTTAAGTTTAAAGATTGTATCTTGTTGATGTTTTGATCTCCATGTTTTTATTTTATTTTTTAAAATAAATTTTTTTATTTATTTATTTATTTTCAGCTGCATTGGGTCTTCGTTGCTGTGTGTGGGCTTTTAGTTGCAGCAAGCGGGGGCTACTATTCATTGTGGTGTGCAGGCTTCTCATTGCGGTGGCTTCTCTTGTTGCAGAGCACGGGCTCTAGGCACACAGGCTTCAGTAGTTGTGGCACGTGGGCTGAGTAGTTGTGGCGCACGGGCTTAGTTGCTCTGCGGCATGTGGGATCTTCCCGGACCAGGGATTGAACCCCTGTCCCCTGCATTGGCAGGCGGATTCTTAACCACTGCGCCACCAGGGAAGTCCCTCATCTCTATTTTTAAAAGAAAAACCTTATCACCT
>NW_006793997.1:1383171-1389521 GCF_000442215.2 Lipotes vexillifer | reverse complement strand
CCTGCTGAAATAGGAATTTGCTGGTACTTTCCAACTTCTAACCAAAATGTGGAACTTCCTATGGTCCCAGCTGGGCACCACTTCCCTTCTGCCACCTACCCCTTTGCCCCTTAGCCAGTGGGTGCCCTGACCTGGGCCCTCTCATTGTCAGCTCCTCCCTCCTCCAGTCTTAGGCCTGCATCCCAATTTAGGGGTGTCCCCTGTCACTTCCCAACCCTAAAGTCCAAGGCCTGCATCCCAAATTAGGGGTGTCCCTTGTCACTTCCTGACCCCAAAACCCCGTGGGATCCAGTACCAGATGCAGCCCCACCGAACAAGCTCCTCTCCCTAGGCCCATCCCCACACACACACCTTCCAGAATAGGTGTGTGGGCCTGGATGACTCAGGCACTGAAAAGAACCCAGAACCAGGTCAGACACACCCAGGTTCAAATCTCAGCTCTGATCCAATTAGCTGTGTGGCCTCAGGCTAGTCACCTCACCTCTCTGACCCTGCCTTTTCAAACCACTACGCTGCATTCACAGCTGGGTCTCATATTTGATATTCCATTAGGCCATGAAAGACCTCCTCAGTGCCCCAAGTCAGACCACAAAATTCCTGGATCTCCTAGATTTCAGGTGGGGAGAAACAGAAAGATACCTGTTTCACTCTGCCTTGTTGAAAGAGGGTTCCTAACAGGCTCCGGTGCCTACAGGCAGGGTCCCTTAACACAAGATCTCGGTCAATTAACTGAGGAGTGAAGAAAAGCGATATTGTCACTGGGATGCTTTGTCCACAAGCCAGCCGGCCTCAGAGGCCTCTAAAGAAGAAAGTACCTTTGCCTGAGGGCTTAGACCTCCTGGGCTTAATCCAGCCCAGGTGGACACAGGAAGCCATCCACAGGAGGCCAGGAGCTGGCCAAGCAGAGGGAGAAGGGGAACGCAGGCAAGCCAGTGCCAGGGCCTGGAGGTCAGAGGGCACTAGCCTCCTAAGAGACGGACCCATTCCCAAGGCTGCAGATAACTGATAATCAGGATGACGGACTCCTGAATCTGTACCCCACCCTGGCCTCTCCCCTGGATGCCAGACCCCGGCCCATGGATGTTTAACTTGGCATCACAAACTTAAAGCAGTAAAGCCAACTCTTGTTGTTCTCCCCCTTGCTGTTCTTTCTCCCCCATTTTCCCACTTTCTCAGGCCAAACATCTGACTTCAGAGCCCGCGCATTTAATCGCCCCATGTGAGTTCCCAGGGGGCTTGCTGCCAGCTGGCACCGCAGCTTCAGAGAATCCCCAGTCCTCCAGGGAGGAGGCTGGGATAGTGGATGGAGAAGGGCGTGGTACACCTGGGGCCAACCACCCAAGAGAGGAAGAGAGAGGGTGTGGGCAATGCTTGAGCAACAGGAGGACTGAGGGCGCGGGGGCAGGCGTCTGAAACATGATCCCTCCTAGGATGCCTCCCAGAAGCCTCCTTAGACTCAGCTAAACTCACAGAGGCCTAGTGTGAATCGTCTCAATGAATTTTTGTGACTGTTGGTGTTGTTAAAAAAAATTATTTTTTCAAACAGAGGATGTGACGTGCTACAGGTCAGAGGCATCCCAGAAACAGAGCCTTCGGGGCAGGAAAGCCAGGGGTCAGCAGAAATCCTAGAGAGGCCTTGGGATCCCTCAGAAATGGGATAGAGGTGAAAGCAGAAGAAGAGACATTTGGGGAAATTTTATCACAATCACAAACAGATAACATCTCAGATAACACCTAGTTTACATTAAGAAGTGAAGGGGCAGGACATTATAACAATAGAAACAGGGTAATTAATATTAGAAATGCTACTAACAGGGGTACTACAGACAGGCCCAAGTGCTTTCCAATCAACAAAAAGATAAAAGCAACCTTGACACTAAATAAAAGGTAGTACCAGTTATTCTCTCGTGTGTGTGTGTGTGTGTGTGTGTGTGTGTGTGTGGTATATTAGTGTGTATATACATGTAAATACATGTATATGTATATATGTATGTGAATATCAGCATGTTATATACCTCTGCATGTATGATGCATATCAGTGTGTGCATATATATCGGCATATATACATATATATCGGCATATATACATATATATCAGCATATGTGATATATATTAGTAGAGAAACATCTCCAGCTTTTTTCCTTAGAAACTTTTTTTTTTGGCCACACCATGAGGCTTGCGGGATCTTAGTTCCCCGACCAGGGATCAAATCTGGGCCCCAGCAGTGAAAGCACCGAGTCCTAACCATTGGACCGCCAGGGAATTCCCAGAAACATTTTTTTTTAATTGAAATATAGTTAATTTACAATGTTGTGTTAACTTCTGCTGTACAGCTAAGTGATTCAGTTTTACATATATATTCTTTTTTTATATTCTTTTCCATTATGGTTCCCTGTGCTGTACAGTAGGACCTTGCTGTTTATCCACTCTCTATATAATAGTTTACATCTGCTAACACCAAACTCCCACTCCATCCCTCCGCCACCTCCCCTCCCCCTCGGCAACCACAAGGCTGTTCTCTATGTCTGTGAGTTTGTCCTTAGAAACATTTTTTCACTGAAACCTGGAATAGATACAAATCATCAAATTCAAACTTCTGAGATTCATGAGGTTTCCTAACCAGTCTAGGGGATTCCCTCAAGTTCAAGGCTTTCTTTTTTTTTTTTTACTTCCTTTATTGCAACATTTGCTTTAGTCCTGTGGTCTGGAACAGAACCCACAATATCTCCAAGTATTCTCATACTTCTTTTTCTTTTTTAATATTTGAATTTTATATTTTTATACAGCAGGTTCTTATTAGTTATCGATTTTATACATATTAGTGTATGTATGTCAATCCCAATCTCCCAATTCATCACAGCACCCAAGCTCAAGGCTTAACCAGACTTTGCAGAAGGGGTGCACTAGCCAGTGCTCCCCCATGATACAGAGAGGACACTGAGTCCACACTTGGATGACCACAGGGCTCAGCAATGTCTTCAGTTCCTGTGAAGCGGGGTGGAGCAGAGGGAAAGGGAAGAAGCACAGACTGGGTGCCAGCACTTAAACCTTTACCAGTTTATGATCCCATTTTGCAGATGAGGAAACAAGCCCAGAAGGGTGTGCTACATAATGGCTGTTGAAAAAAAAAAAAAAAAGATGGCTCTAAGATAGGTGCAAAGCTCAATGAGGACAGGGACTGCCTGTGTCTGTCTTGTTCACCGCAGCATCTCCAGGGCCTAGCACAGGTGGTCAAAAACATTTGTTGGATGGATGGATGGACTGGGTGCACCCGTCTTCCAAACCTCAAACCAACTCTCTGTTGCCTCAAAGCCAGTGGGTGCCACTTTCCTTCCTCCCCTCTCCTGCAACCTCCTCTCCCCCATGGCTAGTACATGCTCTACCCCAGCCTCTCACTCACCCCCTCTCCAAGCTGGTCTTGGGATGTTTCAGGACATTTGTGGTCATGTGCTGCCACCTACAGGGAGTCTTTGGTACTGCAGAGAGGAGCCCTGTTTGACTCAGGTCTCACATTATGCAGAAAGAGAAACAAGCATGAAAACGCATTTGGCAAGGACTTGGTAAAGGCCACGGTAAACTGGGGGATGGTTTAGGTTTAGAATCTTCTTTCAAAAGAGGAAAACACTGTGCTCATTCAGGTACAATGAGCCCAGGGATGTTAGGTTAGGTAGAGCAGGAGAGGGCAGGGGGAGGGAACAATGAGGTGCAGGAAGGAGCTTCTGTCTAGGAGTCGCTTATTCCACTCCAAAACAGCCCTGCGACGTGTGTGCCCAGTTAGCGTTATTACTTTAAATAAGAAAAGGGAATCTGTAAAGGCAATTTGGAAAGGCAATTTGAAAAGAGCTTAATAAACAGGCCTTAGAAAACAGGAACCAGGACTGCTCAGAAGATCCCAGCCAGAGGGACCCAGGAGCTCTCTCAAGGGTTCCAACCCCTGATGCGGACGTGTCTCTACAAAAGAGGCAAATCCCTGCAATGGAGTCTGTCGGGGCAGCCTGATTGTGGCCACCTCGGAGCTGGTGTCCAGGATTGGCAGGCCCAGAACTGCAAAGTGTCAGATAAGAGTCATCACCCCAAGGAAGGGATGCTGAACTTGAAAGCAACAGCTGTCCCCATTTCACAGGTGAGGAAACTGGGTCTCGGCTTTGATATCTGGTGCTGTTGCTTGGGTCCTTTGTATGTTGCAAGGAGAGCAACATTCTCAGGTTTCATTACAAGATTGAGAAAACCAAAGTCTTAGCCACCCAATAAGCCTCCCAGAGGCTGGAACAGCTTTGGGTTAGAGCAGTAGCTCTAGTCAGCTGTCAGCAGCTCTGTAACTCAGGGGCACCCCAGTTCGGCACTCTGCGCTCCACCGTCATGGTGACTCAGCACCTCTGGGTCTTGGCCTGTCCCTCTGCTGTCCCCACTCTTCTCTCTGTCTCATTTCTGCTGACTCACAATTCCTGTTCATTCATGGCTCCTACTCACCCATCACTTAGGTTGACCCAAGGCCTTCTACTTAGAACTTTCCTTCTGTGTGTCTCTCTGCTTCTGCCCCTGATGCTGACACTAATCCTTTCTCCATGTCTCAGATTCAGATTCTGCAGAAGAAAGAATCTGAATTGTTCAGTTGGTCCCCATTATCCCTCTGAGCTGGATTTCTCACACTGGGCCACATCACAATCCTGACCAGCCTAGATGTTGCCTGTCTGTAGCGGGGTTACACTCCTGTCCAAACAGCTGTATCCTGGATCCTAAGGGCGAAGTGGGTAACTCAGAGCAAAGAACCCCTCTGAAGTGGCTGTGGATGTGGAGGGTACGCAGATACAGCAGGCTCCTCTACAAGCCTGCTTGTACATGGCAGGACCAGGGTTTGAGCCCAGGTTTTCTGGTTCCAAGTCCTTCCCAACTAAGTACACAGGCTGTCCTGCCCCCTGGGATCAAGAAATAATAATAAGGGGCTTCCCTGGTGGTGCAGTGGTTGAGAGTCCACCTGCCGATGCAGGGGACGCAGGCTCGTGCTCCGGTCCGGGAAGCTCCCACATGCCACGGAGCGGCTGGGCCCGTGAGCCATGGCCGCTGAGCCTGTGCGTCCGGAGCCTGTGCTCCGCAACGGGAGAGGCCACATAGCGAGAGGCCCGCGTACCGCAAAAAAAAAAAAAGAAAAAGAAAAAAGAATAAGGGAATTCCCTGGTGGCCTAATGGTTAGGACTCTGTGCTTTCACTGTCGTGGTCTGGGTTCGATCCTGCAAGCCATGAAGCATGGCAGAAAAAAAAAAAAAGAAATAATAATAACTAACACTGACTAAGCACCGTATGCCAAGCACCATTCTAGCTTTCCACTGAATATATCAATCCTGACTGCAATCCCTCTTTAATTGTGTCCATTTCACAGAAAGGAAAACGCATCTATAAAGACTAAATAACAGGCTCAAAGTTACACTCCCAGTAAGTGGCAAAAAGTGATCTGAACCCAGGCCTGTTTGAGTTTATAAAGGAGAAGGAAAAGGAATACAAAGAGAGACCTTTGCTGGTAGAAACCTATAATTGCCTAGATTTGCACCTTCTGATATGGAACCACTAACCAAATGTGCTATTGAGCACTTGATATGTGCCTAATCCAAAGTGATGTGCTGTGACTGTAAAACAAACACCAGATTTCAAGGATTTGTTAACAAAAAAGGAATTAAAATATCTCATTAATAATGTCTTACATTGAATGAGAATAACGTTTACCTTTTGGGAGAGTTAATAACTGCTAGTGGACATCAACTCCATTAGTAATAATACCAGTTTCAGGGGTGGCAGTAATGCCTACATAATAACATTGTGTAATATATACTTATCAAGCTCTATACTTAATTCCTGTTTTATTTCAATAAATACTCTCATAAAAAAATAATAAAGTTTGGGCTTCCCTGGTGGTGCAGCAGTTGAGAATCTGCCTGCTAATGCAGGGGACACGGGTTCGAGCCCTGGTCTGGGAGGATCCCACATGCCGCGGAGCAACTGGACCCGTGAGCCACAGCTGCTGAGCCTGCGTGTCTGGAGCCTGTGCTCCGCAACAGGAGAGGCCGCGATAGTGAGAGGCCCGCGCACCGCGATGAAGAGTGGCCCCCGCTTGCCACACCTAGAGGAAGCCCTCACACAGAAACGAAGACCCAACACAGCAAAAATAAATTAATTAATTAATAAACTCCTACCCCCAACATCTTCTTTAAAATAATAATAATAATAATAATAATAATGTTTTACATTGACTGCAGTTTTAAATGATACTATTTTGGATATTTTGAGTTAAATAAAATATATTAGTAAAATTAACTTTACCTATTTCTTTTTACTTTTTTTTTTTTTTTTTTTTTTTT
>NW_006793997.1:1381690-1383022 GCF_000442215.2 Lipotes vexillifer | reverse complement strand
TTTTTTTTTTTTGCAGTACGCGGGCCTCTCACTGTTGTGGCCTCTCCCGTTGCGGAGCACAGGCTCCGGACGCGCAGGCTCAGCGGCCATGGCTCACGAGCCCAGCCGCTCCGCGGCACATGGGATCTTCCCAGACCGGGGCACAAACCCATGTCCCCTGCATCGGCAGGCTGACTCTCAACCACTGCGCCACCAGGGAAGCCCTCTTTTTACTTTTTAAAAGCAGCTTTGTTGACAAGTAATTCACACGCCACACAACTCATTCATTTAAAGCCTCCAACTCACTGGTTTTTAGTATATTCACAAAGCTCTGCAACCATCACCACAATCAACTGTAGAACATTTTCACCACTCCAAAAAGAAACCTTGGACCCATTAGTAGTCACCCCCCCACACCCCATTTCCTTTTTCCCTCAGCCCTTAGCAACCACTAGTCTACTTTCTCTCTGTATGGATTTGCCTATTCTGGACATTTCAGAGAAGTGGAATCATACAGTGTAAGGTCTTTTGTGTCTGGCTCCCTTCACTCAGCATGTTTTCAAGGTTTATCCATTTTATAGCATGTGTCAGTACTTCATTTAATTTTATTGCCAAATAATATTCCATCGTATGGATATGCCACATTTTGTTTATCCATTCATCAGTTAGTGAACACTTGAATTGTTGCCACATTTTGGCAATTATGAGTAAAGCTGCTATGAACATTTATGTGCAAGATTTTATGGAGACAAATGCTTCCATTTCTCTTGATCCTTTTACTTTTCTAAATGGGTTTATCAGACAATTTTAAACTACACATGGCTGACATTATAAGTCTGTGGGAAAGCACAGGCCTAGATCTTTCACCCTGGTTCAGATAAATTGTTAAAATACACAGCCACCACAGGAGACACTGTTGGCTAACTCTGACATCAGTCCCCTCCCCATCAAAGCTAGGTGATTCCCAGCTTGACAATGGGCCACCAAACTGTGGAGGCAGTTTCCATCAGTCTGGCGCCAGCCACGCAGTCACAACGATTCCAGAGACCCAACAATAACTCGGTCAATTCTGCAAGCTCAACACGACCAACAAGGCCCTGAGGTGGCAGAAAATGGGCATCCTTCCATTACAGAATGCTGGTTGTCTAACAAATAGGATACATCCCGAGGGACTTCACCTATGAAAACAAATCAGGCTGTTTCATCTGCACCAATTCCCCCATGAAACACCAAGAGTGGCTGGCCTGGGGCTTCCCTGGTGGCGCAGTGGTTGAGAGTCCGCCTGCCGATGCAGGGGACACATGTTCATGCCCCGGTCTGGGAAGATCCCACATGCCGCAGAGCGGCTGGGCC
>NW_006793997.1:1374556-1381385 GCF_000442215.2 Lipotes vexillifer | reverse complement strand
AGAGTAAAAGGGTAGAACTTTTGTTTTCCATCAAAGTTATTATCAGCTTTAGGGACTTCCCTGGCAGTCCAGTGGTTAAGACTCCATGCCCCCACTGCAGCGGGAGCAGGTTCAATCCCTGGTCAGGAAACTAAAATCCTGCATGCCTTGCGACACGGCCAAAAAAAAAGTTATTATCAGCTTTAAAAGTTATTATCAGCTTTAAATAGACAGTTGTAAGTATAAGATCGTTATGTAAGCCTTATGGTAATCACACAAAAAAAACCTATAGTAGATACACAAAAGAAAAAGAGAAAGGAATCAAAGCATATCACTATGCTAAAATCATCAATTCACAAAGGAAGACAGCAGGAGAGGAAGAAAGAAACAACAGAACTACAAAACAACTAGAAAACAATTAACAAGATGGTAAAAGTAAGTCCTTATCTATCAATAATTACTTTAAATGTAAATGGATTAGGTTATCCAATCAAAAGGAATAGAGTGGCTAAATGGATAATTAAAAAAAAAAAAGACCAATGTATGAGGCCTACAAGAGATCTACTTCAGCCTTAAGGACACACAAAGCTGAAAGTAAAGAGATGGAGAAAGATATTCTATATGCATAGAAACTAAAAGAGAGCAGGGGTAGCTATACTTATATCAGACAAAATAGAGTTTAAGTAAAAACTGTAACAAGAGACAAAGAAGGTCATTGCATAATGATAAAGGGGTCAATTCATTAAGAGGATGTAACATTGTAAATATATATGCACCAACACTGAAGCACCTAAATATAAATTTTTTTCTTCTTTTTTTCCTTTCTGGCTGTGTTGGGTCTTCGTGCTGCGCACAGGCTTCTCATTGCAGTGGCTTCTCTTTGTTTTGGAGCACAGACTCTAGGCGTACAGGCTTCAGTAGCTGCAGCACACGGGCTCAATAGTTGTGGCACGCAGGCCCTAGCACACAGGCTCAGTAGTTGTGGCATACAGGCTTAGTTGCTCCACGGCATGTGGGATCTTCCTGGACCAGGGTTGAACCCATGTACCCTGCATTGGCAGGCAGATTCTTAACCACTGCGCCACTAGGGAAGTCCCAAAGCACCTAAACATATTAAGCAAATATTAACATATCTGAAGGTAGAAATAGACAGTAATGCAATAATAGTAGGGGACTTCAATACTCCCCTTTCAACAATGGATAGATCATCCAGACAGAAAATGAAAAGGAAATATTGGACTTGAACTACACTTTACACACCAAATGGACCTAGCAGACAACTATAAAACATTCCATCCAACAGCAGCAGAATACACATTATTCTCTAGAGCACATAAAACATTCTCCAGGATATATCAAATGTTAGGTCATAAAACAAGTCTTAACAAATTTAAGTTGCTGAAATCAAATCAAGTATATTTTCCAACCACACATGGAACAAAACTGGCAATCAGTAAAGTGGGAAAGCTGGAAAATTCACAAATGTTGGAATTGGAAATTGGAAATTAAACAACACTCCTAAACAATCAATGGGCCAAATAAACCAAAAGGAAAATGACAAAAACCTCCAAACAAATGAAAATGAAAACACAACGTATCAAAATTTATGGGATGCAGCAAAAGCAATTCTAATTAAATGCCTACATTAAGAAAAAAGAATAACCTTAAATAAACAATCTAACTTTACACCTCAAGAAACTAGGAAAGGAAGAACAAACTAAGCCCACAGTTAGCAGAAAGAAGGAAATAAAAAGATCAGAGCAGAGGCAAATGATATAGAGATTATAAAAACAATAGAAAAGACTAATGAAACTGAGTTGGTTTTTTGAAAAGATAAACAAATTTAACAAACCTTTACCTAAAAGAGGAGTGGGGGAGAAAAGACTCAAATAATAAAATCTGAAATGAAAGAAAAGACATTACAACTGATACCACAGAAATATAAAGGATCAAAGTAGTCTTATGAACATTTATGTGCCACAAAACTACATAACCTAGAAGAAATGGATAAATTCCAAAAAACTTACAACCTACCAAGACTGAATCATAAGGAAATAGAAAATCTGATCATATCTGAAGCTATTAAGGAGACTGATCAGTAATCAAAAATATCCCAAGAAAGAAAAGACCAGGAACTGGCCTCAATAGTGAATTCTTATCAAATGATCCAACAGTCCCACTCCTGGGCACACATCCAGACAAAACTGTAATTCAAAGATACATGCACCTCTATGTTCATAGCATCACTATTCACAATAGGCAAGACATAGAAAAACCTAAATGTCCATCAACAGATGAACGGATAAAGAAAATGTGGTACATATATACAATGGCATACCACTCAGCCATAAAAAAGAACGAAATAATGCCATTTTCAGGAACATGGATGCAACTAGAGATTATCATAGTAAGTAACGTACTTAGTAAGAGAAAGACAAATACCATATGATATCATTTATATGTGTAATCTAAAATATTACACAAATGAATCTATCTATGAAAAAGAAACAGACTCACAGACATAGAGAACAGACGAGTGGTTGCCAAGGGGGAGGGAGTTGGGGGAGGGATGGAGTAGAGAACAGACTAGTGGTTGCATTGTGGGAGGGATGGAGTGGGAGGTTGGGGTTAGCAGATGTAAGCTTTTATATATAGAATGGATAAACAACAAGGTCCTACTGTACAGCACAGGGAACTATATTCAAAAATCCTATGATAAACCATAATAGAAAAGAATATTTTAAAAAAGGAATGTGTGTGTGTGTGTGTGTATATATATATATATAAAACTGAATCACTTGGCTGTACAGCAGTAATTAACACATTATAAATCAACTATACTTCAATTAAAAAAAAAACAGTGAATTCTACCAAACATTTAAAGAATAATTAACACCAATCCTCCTCAAACTCTTCCAAAAAATTGAAAAGGAGAGAATACTTCCAAACTCATTTCACAAGGACAGCATTACCCTGATAAGAAAGCCAGACAAGGACACTACAAAAGAAAATTACACAGCAATATCCCTGATGAGCATAGATTCAAAAATCCTCAGTGAAATACAAGTAAACCAAATTCAACAACACATTATAAGGATCACATGTCATGATCAAGTGGGATTTAGCCCTGGCTTATAAGGATGGTTCAACATAAGCAAGCCAATCAATGAGTCACACCACATTAACAGAATGAAGGATAAATATTATATGATCATCTCAATAGATGCAGAAAAAGCATCTGACAACATTCAACATCCTTTCATGATTAAAAACTCTCAGCAGATTGGGTTTAGAAGGAATATATGTCAACATAATAAAGGCCATATATGACAAGCCCACAGCTAACATTATACTCAATGGTGGAAACCTAACAGCTTTTCCTTTAAGATGAGGAACAAGACAAGGATGCCTACTCTCACCACTCCTATTCAACACAGTATTGGAAGTTGCAGTCAGAGCAATTAGACAAGAAAAAGAAATAGTCATCCAAATCAGAAGAAAGAAGTTAAATTGTCTCTGTTTGCAGATAACATAATATTATGTATAGAAAACCCTAAAGATGTCACAAAAAAGTTGTTAGAACTAATAAACAAATGCAGTTACGTTGCAGGATGCAAAATCAACATACAAAAATTAGTTACATTCTATACATTAACAACAAACTATCTGAAAGAGAAATTAAGAAAGTAATCCCATTGACAAGAACATCAAAAACAATAAAATGCTTAGGAATAAATTTAACCAAGGAGGTAAGAGGCAGGGCTTTTTGTTTGTTTTTTTAGGGGGAGGGTTGTTTTTTGTGTGTTTTGTTTGTTTGTTGTTTTGGGGGGTTTTTTTGGCCACACCGAGTAGCTTGTGTGATCTTAGTTCCCTGACCAGGGATTGAACCTGGGTGAAAGAACCAAGTGTTAACCACTGAACCACCAGGGAATTCTCGTGAAAGACTGGTTTGCCAAAAACTAGAAGACATTGATGAAAGAAATTGAAGAAGACACAAATAAATGAAAAGGTATTCCATATTCATGGACTGGAAGAATTAACATTGTTAAAATGTCCAAACTACCCAAAGTAATCTACAGATTCAACATAATCTGTATCAAAATTCCAAAGACATTTTTCACAGAAATAGTAAATAAGAATCATAAAATTTGTGTGGAAACACAAATAGCCAAAGCAAAAACCAAAGCAAAGACCACCTATATGATATATTCCTAAAATATATAAGGAATTCATACAACTCAAGAGGAATAAAAAAATAAATAGACAAAGCAATCTTGAGACAGAAGATCAAAGCTGGAGGTATCACACGTCTTAATTTCAAACTCTATTACAATGCTATAGTAATCGAAACAGTATGGTACTGGCATAAAAACAAACATATAGACCAATGGAACAGAACAGAGAGTCCACATACACGGTCAACTAATCTTTGACATAGCACCAAGAACAGAAAATGGGAAAAAAGTCTCCTCAATAAATGGTTTTGGGAAAACTGGATAGACACATGCAGAAGAATACAATTAGGTTCCTATTTTACAGCACTCACAAAAATTAACTTGAAATGGATTAAAGACTTAAATGTATGACCTGAAATGGTAAAACTCCTAGAAGAAAATATACATGAAAAATTCCCTGACATTGGTCTTAGCAATGATTTTTTTTGGATATGACATCAAAGCTCAGGCAACAAAAGCAAAAAGAAACAAGTGGAACTACATCAAACTAAAACACTTCTGCACAGCAAAAGAAACAATCAACAAAATTAAAAGGCAATCTACAGAATGGGAGAAAATCTTCGAAAACCACCCATATGATATATTCCTAAAATATATAAGGAATTCATACAACTCAAGAGGAATAAAAAAAATCTGGTAAAAGAAGAATACTACCTAACACCATACACAAAAATAAACTCAAAATGGATTAAAGACCTAAATGTAAGGTCAGACACTATAAAGCTCTTAGAGGAAAACATAGGAAGAACACTCTTTGACATAAATCACAGCAAGATCCTTTTTGACCCACCTCCTAGAGAAAGGGAAATAAAAACAAAAATAAACGAATGGGACCTAATGAAACTTCAAAGCTTTTGCACAGCAAAGGAAACCATAAGACCAAAAGACAACCCTCAGAATGGGAGAAAATATTTGCAAATGAAGCAACTGACAAAGGATTAATCTCCAAAATACACAAGCAGCTCATGCAGCTCAATATCAAAAAAACAAACAACCCAATCCAAAAATGGGCAGAAGATCTAAATAGACATTTCTCCAAAGAAGATATACAGATTGCCAACAAACACATGAAAAGATGCTCAACATCACTAATCATTAGAGAAATGCAGATCAAAACTACAATGAGGTATCACCTCACACCAGTCAGAATGGCCATCATCAAAAAATCTACAATCAATAAATGCTGGAAAGGGTGTGGAGAAAAAGGAACCCTCTTGCACTGTTGGTGGGAATGTAAACTGATACAGCCACTATGGAGAACAGTATGGAGGCTCCTTAAAAAACTAAAAATAGAACTACCATACGACCCAGCAATCCCACTACTGGGCATATACCCTGAGAAAACCATAAGTCAAAAAGAGTCATGTACCACAATGTTCATTGCAGCACTATTTACAACAGCCAGGACATGGAAGCAACCTAAGTGTCCATCAACAGATGAATGGATAAAGAAGATGTAGCACATACATACAACGGAATATTACTCAGCCATAAAAAGAAACGAAATTGAGTTATTTGTAGTGACGTGGACAGACCCAGAGTCTGTCATACAGAGTGAAGTAAGTCAGAAAGAGAAAAACAAATACCGTATGCTAACACATATATATGGAATCTAAAAAAAAAAAAAAATGGTTCTGAAGAACCTAGGGGCAGGACAGGAATAAAGACACAGCTGTAGAGAATGGACTTGAGGACATGGGGAGGGGGAAGGGTAAGCTGGGGCGAAGTGAGAGAATAGCATGGACATATATACACTACCAAATGTAAAACAGATAGCTAGTGGGAAGCAGCTGCATAGCACAGGGAGATCAGCTCAGTGCTCTGTGACCACCTAGAGGAGTGAGATAGGGAGGGTGGGAGGGAGACGCAAGAGGGAGGGGATATGGGGATATATGTATACATATAGCTGATTCACTTTGTTGTATAGCAGAAACTAACACACCATTGTAAAGCAATTATACTCCAATAAAGATATTTTAAAAAAATCTGATTAAAAAATGGGCAAAGGATCTAAACAGACATTTTTCCAAAGATATACAAATGGCCAACAGGTACATGAAAAAGTGCTCAACATTACCAATCATCAGGGAATTGAAATACATATATAAATACACACATATACAGTGGAATAGGACTCAGCCATTAAAAAAAATGAAATAATGCCATTTGCAGCAATATGGATGGACCTAGAGATTATCATACTAAGTGAAGTCAGAAAGAGAAAGACAAATATCATACGATATCACTTATATGTGGAATCTAAAATACAACACAAATGAACTTATCTACGAAACAAAAACAGACTCACACATATAGAGAACAGACTGGTGGCTGCCAAGGGGAAGGGGGTTGGGGGAGGGATGGATTCCGAGTTTGGGACTAGCAGATGCAAACTAGTATACATAGGATGGATAAACAACAAGGTCCCTACTGCCCAGGGAACTGTATTCAATATCCTGTGATAAACCATAATGGAAAAGAATATGAAAAAGAATATATATAACTGAGTCACTTTGCTGTACAGCAGAAATTAAACACAACATTTTAAATCAACTATACTTCAACAAATTTTTTTTTAAAAATCACTGTGCTGTACACATGATGGCACAGGAGGA
>NW_006793997.1:1315126-1374546 GCF_000442215.2 Lipotes vexillifer | reverse complement strand
GGGAAAGAGGAATCGTGGCTGAGTTGCCCTCAAGAAGTCTACAGTCTGATGGGACAAATGGGACCAACTGGAAAGAAACTTAATTGAAACTAATCTGTGGGCTTCCCAGACATGGCCCAGCTACAAGCCTGGTTTAAGCTCCACCTCAAGGGCAGCAGAGTTTTTTGGTTTTTTTCCCAGATCAGCCAAGGGCAGAGCACACTGGACCCTACACACTGCTCTGCTCCCTTCATATTTTGTCTCCAATGACCCCAGGCCCAAGGGATGTGGCCTGTGTGAGCATGTCCGAAGCTGATGGATTGAAGAACAAAGAGGAGACACAAACTCTTACCCCACAACTGGTGAATATTAAGAATTCACTCCCAGCTTCCAAGGTCAAAGTCTCCCAAACTGCCTCTTAGAAGCTCCTAATCCATGAATGAGGTAGTTTAACTTCTTGCACAGACGAGGACAGTGGAAATGGAGGACATGAGGGGGATCAACTACTCAGACACCCTCCACCAAGGAATATCCCACTTGTAAAAATAAGAGGATTCTTTGGCTGTGAAACTTGCTTAATAATTGAATAGGAAACTTATTTTGATTCCCCAGAAAAAAGTCAGACATTAAGTAATGCAAATTCCCATTCAGCCAGGAGCCAAATAAGCAGAAAATATGAATCACCAGATTCTTCCCCATACACCAGATCCACATTCTATTTCACGGGAAGGAAACAAAGAAAATCAAATTCTCTGACATCTGGATTTTGCTCTATCAAACAGACCACCAGAATGGACTGGGGATGGGGCTGCCCACATTTTCTCAGGGCCTACACTGGGGGCCCTCAGAATCACCCAGAGGACCAGCCACATCCTGTGTGTTCTCCTGTGAACCTCTCAGATCCTTTGAGGTCTAACGGGAGAGACTGGCTCATGACCAGGAAGTTAGACAAATGCGAGGTCAGTGCCTGGTAGGGAAGACGCACAGGGGCTGAGGGACAGACGGTGGGGTCAGCTCACCCAGCCAAGTGGGCCCAAGCTGGGGTAAAACCAGGGAAGGCTTGAGCAAATTTTACCTTCCAGGCAGCACAAAGGTACTTGTAATTTGTTCTAAGTAAAGATCCACCAGTTTAATAGGTAGTTGCAAAATGATGTTCCCCACTTCCCTTTTAAACATGGCTGTTTACACACATAAGCACATCTGACACAAGAGAGTTGGAGAAAGCCCCCACTTGTATGTTTGGATTCTGATACTGATAACAACAGCTGTTACGATTTTCTGAACACTTATCCTGTGCCAGGCACCAGACTAAGCTCTTAATGTGTTCACCCATTTAATCCTCATGATAAGCCCATGAAGCCAGGGCAGTGCTTAAGACAGAGGCCAGATCTGAATCTGCTTTCTCCAAATACTAGCTGTACGACCAAGTGACCTAACTTCCCTACACCTCAGCTTCCTCATCTGTAAAATGCACCACCTTGTAATATTAATATGAAAACTAAATGAGTTCTTATACGAAGTGTCTGGAACACAGAATGCACAGTCCAAGTATGGCCGTCATCATTATCATCATCTGTTTTCACAAATGAGACAACTGAAGCTCAAAGGTAAGAAGGCTGAGCTATATCCCCACAGTCCATTCTACTGTCAAGTTCATTGTCAAGGCCCCACCCTCCCCTACATTCCCATTCACACAGCATCTGGGTTACACTCTACAAAGCCCCTGTCCTTTGGACGCCTCAGGAAGCAGGGACTTTACATCTTCTCTCTGGTTTGGGAGCAATCATGCTGGAAACACAGCTGGGTGTGGACCGCCTCTCCCTGGGCACCTACGCACCCGCCCACACCACCATCTCTTTGGCTGGAACCACGTGCTCCTGGGAGCTCTCCCCCTTTCTCCCTTGGCACACTGTGTACTTTTCTAAGAGGATACAGACACGCAACCCCATCCAAACAGCAAAAGAACACATCACGCAGTGGTTCCTCAGTGTCACCACACATGTACACATCCATTCTAAACACATCCCATCCTCACGGCCCCAAAACAGGGCTTTATTTTTAGCGAGGAAATACGGCTGCCTCATGGACAGTTTCTATTAATTTTTTCCTGTGAATGGCCATAATTTCTTGTTATTTGCATGGCTTGTGATTTTTGGTTGTTGAATACTGGATATTTTGAATATGTGGCAACTCTGGAAGTCAGATTTTCCTTCCTCTGCCTATTATAGGTTGCTGTTGTTTGCTTATTTAGTGAATTTTGTATTTTTGTAAGGTCTGTAGTCTTTGCCACTGAATTCTGTGTTCCTTTAGCTTATCGGACAACTGCTATTTTGGCAGAGTTACCTTAAATGTCTGGAGCCAACAAAAGAAATAAAGAATTATTTTAGAGGAAAGAAAAAATACCCTCTTAGTTTTTGCCAACTGGATCTGTGTCCGGGCACGCCTTGAACACTTAGTAGAGGCTACTTGCAACTCTGCCTTAGCTTCACTTCCTGCTTGCACAGAGCCTGAAGGCCAGCAAGAGATGAAAGCCCAGAGTCTTCTCAGGCCTTCTCTGACTGCGTCTCACTCTTAGCCTGCACATGGCTTTCTCAAGTCCCAGGCACACATGGAAGCTTTGAAAAGCCTTATTCCCACATATGTCTCTTTCTCAGGCTTCTTGATCTATTACCTGTCCCAAGTATTGCTGCAGGGTGCTGAGGCCAGTACCTGTCTGTGCCTTTAAATGCTTTTAGCAAAAGCCACCTGTCACCCCAGCCCCAGAAATGCCCTGAGTGAGGAAACAGGAAGCCTTTCCACCTGTCCTGAGGGAGCCACCAGGCAGGCTGACCCCACCACCACAGTTGTTCGAGAATAGTTTCCCTTCCGGCACTTGCAACCAGCATGAGAAGTCTGGGTCACCATCCTCACGGCCATGGAGTGTGGGGGATGGTCGGTGGACAATCTGAAATGCACTGCACCCTCTCACCATAAAGAAGCAGTTTCTCTCTTCACCAGGTTTTCCCTTTGTTGTTGTTAGTTTTTGACTAGATTTCAGAGTTCTTCAAAAGCTGACTCTGACAGTCTTCACCAGCTCATTAGTTGTTTTGGGGTAAGAATGGGGCCCTGGACTTCCCCATTCCACCAATTTTGGTTGCCCAGCACCTTTTGAGCACTCTTTCTACGTTTGGGGAAATTCCTATATTGTGAGTCTAAATATCCCCAAGGTGGAGGCTCAGGACTTGTTTTCCCTCTCTCCCTTGCAGCCAGTAGTGCACTTACATCCTAGCAAGATTGGCCCTGTATCTCAGAAATACATAAAAAAATAAATGTATTAAGGAACACAGGGTGCTTTTGTCATTCAGGATCACATGCTTAGCACTGGCTCAGCATGAACTGTAATCCTAAACATCCCATTTCATAACACCGTTCAGGTCCCCAAGAATGTTCTCCTCACCTCTTACCCTAAAATCTCTAAACAAAGGGCAACTGTATCTAAATATCAGAAAGGTTTGTGGGGAGTAGCCTCTGCCAGTGTTGCAGACAGGCACCATGTCAGAGTATGCAAAGAACTTTAGCATTGAAAATACTTAAGTGGAAGGACAAATTAATTAAATTCTTAATAACTTCTCCTTCTCAAGCAGCACGTGTGCAATAGATTCTAGCATAACAAGCATCACTTGCCAGCAGTGCTGAGCGTCCATTTTTCTGTTTCTCTTCATGTTCCTGCTTGTCGTTTCCAAGGAACATTTTGCAATTTAAGTAGTTAATATCACTCTTTGTGTATGTGATAGAGAATTTCTATTTGAGTAGAAATTTCCATTCTTCTCTCCAAAGACAGAAATATAAAGTAATACCAATTCTTTATATTAGCAACTAGATTGACACTGAATAGTACAACTGCAAAAAGTCATGTAAGAGAAATTTACATAATAAAACTATTAATAAAATTGTTTTCAAAATATTAAAATTTTCTAGCTTTAAACAACTTTGATTTAAAACTTTGATATTCAATACTTATATAATCTGTATTTTGCCCTGTAATTTTAATACCTTTGAATACTTAGAAAAGCAACTTCACTGAGGCTTTTGAGCTCTAAAATTTTTAAATTTTTACATTAACTTTATATCTTCTATGAAAACATATTCAAATTTTTATATTTTGAAACTAATTACTTTTTTTGTCTTTTGGATCATTACTGCCTGTAGAACATAAACTATGCAAAAACCTTTATTATAACAACATATTTAGTGATTTTATGAAAAATGAAGGCAAGAGAATTTTATGGACTATATAATAGTTTATAAATTATGAATGTCTTTCTCAAATATTGCTGTCCCATCAACTTGCTCAGAATATATGCAATAATTCAGTTTAGACATTCTGCCAACTTCATCATATAAAACCAAATTTATTTGGGGTTTCATTGTTGTTATGAAGCTGTCAAGGTAGGAGATGAGAACAAACATTTTACTAGACATCTTGTTAGCTTGACTTATTACTTTTGTTTTTGTTTTTGTTTTTGTTTTTTTGCAGTACGCGGGCCTCTCACGGTTGTGGCCTTTCCCGTTGCGGAGCACAGGCTCCGGACGCACAGGCTCAGCGGCCATGGCTCACGGGCCTAGCCGCTCCGTGGCATGTGGGATCTTCCCGGACCGGGGCTCGAACCCATGTCCCCTGCATCGGCAGGCAGACTCTCAACCACTGCGCCACCAGGGAAGCCCTTGATTTATTACTTTTAAATACATAGACATATGACACACAGGCCTCTTTCTGAACTCTTGCCCTGGCACAGTCTGCTTGCAGTCGAGTGTGAAGCTTAGATCCAATAGAAAGTGTTTCTTAACCTGGGGTGATTTCTGGTTGTCTCAACTGGCATGTAATGTGGGGAGGCCAACAATGCTGCTAACATCCTATAATGTACAGGACACACACACACACACACACACACACACACACACAGAATTATCCTGCCCAAAATGTCACTTGTGCCAAGGTTGAGAAACCATGCATCAGAGGCTAACATGAAGTCAGTGTGGAACTGATACTAGTAAGGGTGACAGAAACCTCAAGCTTCCAGAAACAGCAGGGGCAAAGAACTCAGGAGCTGAGTTTTTGAACAGAATGGGCCAGAGGTGTAACGGAGATACCAGCCCTGGAGGAAGGCCTGCAAACTAATTCTCTGGCCCTTCCAGAGACTGAGTTACCTTATATCCTGTAATAAATTAAACTAGCTAGAGTGGTTTCTGTTTTTTGCAACGAAAAATGATGACTAATAAAGCAGGTAGTACTGTATACCAGAAACTAACACAACATTGTAAATCAACTATACTTCAATATTTTTAAAAAGCAGGTAGGACTAATATCCCAGCGCCCATTTGACAGATGACAAGATTGATCCCCAAGAAGCTCCAGAGCAGACTGGTGAAAGAGCTGCAAGTAGGGCTGTGTTAGTTTGCAAGTAACTAGAATTTAGTTCAAATCAGTAAATTTAATTTTAGCTTTATTAATTTATTTTAAATACACTAAATTTAAATTTAGTTCAAACTAGTACTTTTGAAAAAAAATAGTGGAGAATGTTATTCCTTGCTCACAGGATACGAACATGGGAAGGGTAGGGTGCAGCTGCATCTCAGGAACAACCGGAAGTCAAACACCGTAAGGACCTGATGCATCTGTCTGCTCAGGGACATTCCTCTGCTGTTGCTCCAAGCGTCTTCTCCACATGGCCGAAATCATGATAATCAGCAGCAGGCAAGGTTTTTATCTTATCATTTCCACCATTTTAAAGACACAAACCTCACGTCTTCCAGGTTCAAAAAACCCTCATGTATCCTCTACCTGGTTTGAGGCAAGTGCCCCACCTAAGGACGGACTGTCTGTGTCAGAGGGCTGAGGGTTGGGGGTAAGTGCACGCATGGAGGGGGTTGCGGTGGGTAACGGAAAAAGCCACGTTGAGAACAGAGGGTCCTACAGTCTCTTGACATCCACTCAAAGAATGATAAACCCTATTATTCTACAGCCCACCCATTTCCTTTTTGTAACTTAGTAAGCCCTCACTAAATTTCAGAGATTGCTCTAAGCACTTGTAGCAGGAGGCTAGTAACAAAGCAGAATCATCAACGGGTGATTTCTTGCTCTTCCTACACTGTCATTGCTGAATAGCTGGATCTCTGCACTGTCATCCACACTCCCAGGCCTGGGCTAATGCAGCCCAGTGCCCATCACCATGGCAGAAACAGGGTGCACGGGAGTTCTCCCACCAGCCACTAGATGCTCCAGCCTGGAACACACATCACTTCTGCTCACAGCTCATTCATTGACCAGAATTAATCACATGCAAAGTACATGTGCCTGGCAGGTGGAGAACCTGAATATTTTGCCAACAGCTCTAATTACCATTCCAGCACTTTACAAGCATTATATTTAATCTTCATGACCACCACAGAGAGTAGTACCATTATCCCTACATTAAAGATGAAGAAACTGATGCACATAAAGGAAAGGCAACTGGCCCAAGATCACACAGCATGTGATCCATTCTATTAACCTTATCTTTCTTTACTGCCTCCCTTACCTTATTTTCTGTGTCGTCTGCAGCACTTTCATTGCCCATTAGATTACTTAAAACATAAAACTGGGAACCTGGGTGCCAGGACAGTGACCTTGAACTGAATCCTGCCCATATCCCACTCTACTCCCATGCTTCCCTGAGACTGATTTTTGGGACCATGGAATTCTGTGGACTCAACACTATAACACAGGCACTGGATGGGATTACACTTTAAAAAACACTCTCCCATGGCCCAGAGGGTCAGAGATGACTTTTTTAAACATGCTGACATCTTGATAGGCTAGATGCTGGGGACAGAGATAACAGGGTTCCTGCTGTGGAACATGGACTAGATGTTGGCACACCCTGGGTACCCCAAGTGCCTGGATATAGTAAACGTATAATAAATTTAGTTACACACTGAAGATAAAGAGAATGTATGCCAGAACATAAGGGCCTGAAAACTTAGACTGGTAAAGCATTTAAATCCTGACTTTGCCACTCCCTAGCATCTTCAATAAATGGTGTCAAAGCTCTGTGCTTCATTTTTTTCACCTGAAAAACTGGAGCCAGCAATAGTAACCATCATGCAGAATTAAGATGAAATAAGATGATACATGTAAAGCTCTTATTCCACGCCTGGCATATAGCAGTAAACATTTAACAAACACTAAAAACTACTATTAGCCTTATTAAGGCATTTATATCTTTAGGAGAGAAAAGATAGAGTGTAACAACACATGTTCCTTTTGGAGGAAGATTTAAGATGGAAGTGACATTTAAGCTGGATCTTGGGAACACCTCTGGGGAAGAGAAGGCATTCCAGGTCGGGTGAGCCATAAGCAAGGGCTCAGAGGTAGGGCACATATGTGGGGGTGATTTAGAGTTTAGGATTAGATTATCTCTATATTAAAGATGAAACAACTGGTATTGTCAGCTGTTTTGGGAAACAGTGAATTAGACTGGAAAGCCAAGTAAGAATCAGACTTCGGGTCTCCCAGGGCTTGCTTTCTTCAGGGTCAGTAGTGGAAAGCGAACTTCCTAGCCTGGGGAGAAGGGAAAAGTAATCTCAGATGCTGACCTGACCAAGGAAGACTGTAATAACTCTGGCTTGCCCAGAGAACTGAGTACTCAGAATTCTATCTACCCAAGTTACCCAGGGGCAAGGCAAACAGCTTCTAAATGAGGACACGGCATGCACTGGCATGGACACAGACGTGCTGCTAAAACATGGAGGATGTTCTTGGCAGCGGTTTTGACTTCCAGGGTCTGGGTACATGCTGGGGCCCCCTTTAATACTGACTCAAAGTGCATCTGGTGGGCTGTCCCACTCCAAACCCCAGATCTCTGCCTGCTGGCAACAGTAGCACATTAGGAGGAAAAGCTGAGTTCACACCACAGCAAAGTACAACTCTGAGCCAAGTCATTATGCCAGCAGGAGCCTAAACTATCTCCAGAGCCTCAAACCCAGGAGTCTAGACCCAGCCAACCAGCCCCGGGTCATGTTACAACACTTACTGGGTCTCAGAAACAAGGACTAAGGCCACCTGCTTCCTCACTCATGTGCTGTTAAATTCATCAACAGGTCACCCAATTTTCCTTACCCAGATTTTTCCCACCCTTGTTCATTTTAAAGGACACAGGATCCCTACTAATGGCAAATAGGGCCATTTTCTTGTCCTCACTTTAGCATTTGAAGTCAATGCCCTGTATGATATTCAGTCAACGTGTACTTACTGAGTCTTCCCCTGTGTGCCAGGTATCAGGCTAGAGACCAGACAACAGTAAACAAAACATGGCCTCCATCCACCTAGAGCTTACAACCTTGGCATTAAGAGAACCAATCAACCATCAGCTCTTTGGTCTTCTAGACTCACTTCACTTCAGTGTCTGACAAATACAGCTGTAAAATGACTGTCAAGTGCTATTTTATATAACCTCATCTTTCCCTCAACTGAGGTAGGTTTTTTTCCATTATCCCCAATATACAGATGAGGGAATCAAGGTTATTACATGGAAAAGCAGACCTCAATCCTGGTGTACTGAGCCCCCCAAACCCATGTTACTTACTCATGGCCTTCCAAACATCAGAGGCCCCAAACGCAGACATGCCTCTCAACTTTTCTTCTCACATTTTACCAAGTGAGGCCTACCACATGTGGTTACCAGCCACATCTCTAGGGCTTAAGTACTCCTGTTTCCCATATCTTACAGTAGGCCCTCCTTCCAGCAAGTTACTAAGTTACTGAATACAAGCCATGTACCTGTCCATGTTAGCAACCCCATGAGGTTAAGTTGTCCCTGTTTACCCAAAAGGAAGAACAAAGAAGTTGTCACTTGCCAGAATTCACCTTACGCCAGGTCAGCAAGGATTTTTACCGAGAACTGCCTGACCCACAAGAAAGTCAAAAAACAGCCCTATAGGAAAGTTATCAAAACAATCCCAATGGAGAACTGTGAAACTTATCCTTTTCTGAAAAGAAAAATAAAATCAAACCTATACATCAAACAGGTTTAGGCACCTAACACCCTATTAGGTCTATTGGACATCTTGTAATAAGGCCTACAACCTGACAGCCTTTTTAACTTTGGCCCACTTGACCAGCAGACAACTGAGGAAAAGTAGCTGCTGTCCTTTTTTGTAAGGCTGAGCTGCCCCATTCACCCTACTCCTATGCAGGAAAATACAGCTGGCTAGGCGCTCAATAACATAACATACCCAGGATCTCTTCCAAGCGTCCTTTCTCCTTGGCCAGACCCACCAAGAATCTAGACTGTGCTGTCAAATACGGAACACCAGCCACATGTGGCTATTAAAAGAGGCTAGTCCCAATTAAGATGTGCTTTAGGTGTAAAAAATGTACAGTGTTCATCATTTCAAAGACATCATGAAGAGTAAAATCCCATTCATTTTTCACATCAATTATATGCTGAAATTTTAACTTTTGAACACAAAATGTTATTTTAAAAAATTAATCCCAGCTGTTTCTCTTTGTCTTCACGTGGCTACTAGAAGGCTTAACTACACATGTGGCTCTTGTTACAGCTGTACTGGACAGCACTACTCTTAGAAGGGAGAGTGGAGCCGTGGTCTGTTTCACAGAAGCCACCCCTGCCCTCCCTTTGGCACAAGCATTTCCCAGGTCAAGTGGTCCAGTAAACTAATTCTCCCCAATTCCAGAATATACTTGGTGACAGGTTTACAGTACAACTAGTTTTTAAAAGACGGTCCACTTTTTGGGAAAAATGACATTTTATAACCACATATTGCTAAAATGTCCCTGATATGCCATCCGAATTTACTCTGAGATGAGTCTTAGTGAGCTGTGGGGCTCTAGTTATCTGCTTCCTTATGAGCACTTACATAATCAACTACAACCATATCATATCTTTAGGGCTTGAAATGTGTATTCTGTCAAGCTAAAAATAGGAAAGGCACCACTCCTTCCAGGGTTAATGTAAGACTCCAGAAAGGGACAGCTTCACCACCTGGACCCCAACCCAGAGTCAACCATCCAGGGCCAGACACACCCTCCTCTGGTGAGCCACAAGGGTGACGGCGAAAGTTATCCCAAGTCAAAACTTTCTTCTACGTCAAGGAAACAGCATTCACCAATTAACACAAAGGCTGTACACTCCCGCAGACGCTCTTGCTACTCTGCTGTACAAAGTTCAAAACGACTGAGGGAAGCACCAGAGTCCTCTGAGGCATTTTATTTGCACGTATGTATTACATCCCTAGAAAAAGAATCCAAGGATTTTCCCTCCTGTGTGTTTTCGTCTTGCTTCTTCATGGTCCATGATGCCAGCTGAGGTTGTCAGTACAATGAAACTATGGAAAGTTTAAAAAAAAAAAAAAAAAAAAAAAAAGCTGGTAAGTTTTTCCTAAGAATGTTCAACACAGAGCTACTTTCTGGTACAGAAAAACTCCAACATTTATCAATGCTTAAGATGCCTTCCCATAATGGACACACAGACTAATGCTGCCTCCACAGGCTGGCAGTACACAGGCACGGTTCCTAGAACCAAAGACCCAAACCCAGAGATATCAGCTATACACATACAGCCCTGGCCTCAGCTAACAACGAGAAGCAATGTTACCTAAGATCAAAGACTGGAACTCCTTTAACTTCAAAATGTCACTTTCTGCTCTCAAGGAGACATGCAATCTAAAGCATTAAAGTACTGACTGAATTGTTTCTGCCACTTACTATGTGTACGATCACAGGCAAGCTACTGTACAGTTATTTGGACAAAGGGCTTCCCACCTGGCCTGGCTACCTCATGGGTTACTATGGGGATCAACGTAAGACACAGAAGGTATGCCAACTGGGAGGCATGAAAATTACTATTGTAACTACAATCAGAAATGACTCGCTCATAACACTATACCTGTTATATGGCAACCACAAAGTGGGAGTAAATTCAGCATCACCAAACATGGCTGTGGGTTTAAGTTCTTAACCACAAATAGATAAGCACTTACTGTGTCAGATCTTAAAGTGCTTTACCAGAACTAAATCAGGTGATACTATAACTTACAAGAGTACTACTACCATTTTTAACATGAAGAAATCAAGGCTATGACTTGCCCAAGGCCTCACAGATTTAAAGCAGAAAAACCAGGATTTGAACTCAAGTCTCTTACCGAGAAGGAAGATTTTCAAATCGAGTTTCCCCAGAGGCCAATGGTTGAGAAGTCATTCTGGCCATAGGAGGGGATTCACAGTGAACATATATGAACTATATGCACTAAGCCAAAAGAGCAGACATTAAAGGGCACACAATTCTGCTGTCTCTCAGCCAGCCTCAGCTCTCCCACGCCTCTCAGAAACGAGAGCCTAACACATGAAGTATGGCAACACAGGAGCTAATCCTTGAGTCAATTGCACGTATGTATTACATCCCTAGAAAAAGAATCCAAGGATTTTCCCTCCTGTGTGTTTTCGTCTTGCTTCTTCATGGTCCATGATGCCAGCTGAGGTTGTCAGTACAATGAAACCAAACTGACGGGACGGGAGCAGGTTATTCTGCCATTTTTCTAGATCTTTGAGTTGCACATCAAACCTGGGGCTGATCACTCCACACTGTAAAAACATAACAGAAAACGCTGTTCACACTTCACCAATAACAGAAAAAGAGTAACACTAAAATGCATTTATAACTGAATAGTCATATAAACCAACCAACTCAACATTTAATGGGTAACTATTTTGTACAATCTTTGATATAAATGCCATTTGAAAAACACACTTAATTAAGACTATGCCTACTTAGGAAGAAAAAGCAAACTACTGAAAAAGTCAACAGAAAAGGCAGAACACCAAGACAACACCAGTGTGCATTCCTATGGCCCGCAGAGCTGCCTCAGCACAGATGACCAGACTTTAAAGAACTCAAGTCTTAGACAAATAAATTATAGTCAAGTCCTACTAATCTAGCAAAATGTATAGAAGGCAGAAAGAGGTAAAGAGTTATCCCACCCGCATGCTACGACAGTGTTGGGTGGGGAGAGATGACACAGCAACAACTATCCTCCAAAGTGAGAGCTAAGAGACAAGGCACTACAATCCATCACACCTAAACCATAAAACACAATAAAATTTCAAATATCCACTAACAGACTACATGAATCTATCCGTGGGTTCACACAAGGTCTATGACTACATCCAACTGGGTGGAAAATGAGGGGACTAAAAGGCTCTTTAGTTAATTAGAGCTAAATGTGACCCCACCCTCTGCTAGACCACCAACTCTACAAATCACTAGCACACTTAAAAAAAAAGAAAAATCAAAGCAGGAAGCCTCCTGCTGTTTACACACAAGAAATGATCACGTGAGAACACTCAGGATTACTACCTTCAGAGGGCTAAGGGAGCAGACAGAACGTTGTGTGTGCACATCCACTAAGAATCATTCAAGATTCCAAGATGCTTAACTGTAAACTAGAAGAGACTATGAGATTAGAACTTAGTGAAGTCTTTGGAGCTGGTACACTTCCCTAGACAGATCTGAACCCACAAAAACTGAAAATGGACCTGTCATGCCCAACTGCCCCATGGCAGGAGGCCCACTCAGGTTCTTCTTCTTTTTTTTTTTTTTTTGCGGTATGTGGGCCTCTCACTGTTGCGGCCTCTCCCATTGCGGAGCACAGGCTCCGGATGAGCAGGCTCAACGGCCATGGCTCACGGGCCCAGCCGCTCCACGGCACGTGGGATCCTCCCAGACCGGGGCACGAACCCGTATCCCCTGCATCGGCAGGCGGACTCTCAACCACTGCGCCACCAGGGAAGCCCCAGGTTCTTCTTTTTATAACATCACCTTATCAGCTACAAATGTCACTTGACTGTCAAGGGCAATCCCACACTGGATGCAAGCAATACAGGGATAGGAATAGGGAAAACCCAAGCAAGCTACAGTGAAAGACCTTTCTGAGGCCTCTACACTACCACACCCAGGCTTGCTTTATTCCAGCAGCAAAAATCCCTTCCATTCAGCTAGCAGAACTCCAGCACATCCACTCCCAAAGCAGATGAATCTTAAGAGGATACAATCAAGGCAAGAATTTTCTTAATCTATAATCTTTAAACACTACCTTACTTCCCAGCTGCATTACATTTCCACAATAAGGTACATCTATCTCCTGCATGAAGGAAAGTGAGGCAAAAATGTCTTATAAAGTAAGAAAACAGCAACTGAGAGAAACCAAAAACTAATTCAAACAGTTAAGTGTGGCAGGGCCTGGATTTCAACTACTTGTTAGCCAGGATTTTCTAAACTAGTATACCACAGAACAAGGATGTCACAAATGAGTTCCATTTGGGAAATACTCTGTTCAAACTTATTTCTCAAGCTATTATGTGTAGTTCAAGAGAAATGTGGTACAGGGCACTTCTCCAACTAAGTTTTTTTGGTTTTGCTTTTTTAACATCAACAAAAGCTGCTGCAGGACAGCTTTAAACTATATACTGGAACCAGCTCTTCCACAGTTTACTGAGACCTTGAGCAGGACTCAGCTCTCAGCTTCCTAACTCCTAAAAACAGGGGAAAAAAGACACGCCCTCTTGTACTTCAAGAACATTGTGAGGGTCAGAGTGAAAGAGAAGTGAATCCAAATCCTTCCGTGGGATTGGAGTCTAATGGCTACAACAGAACAAAACAAAACATAGACCCAAAATTCCCTTCAAAAATTCTTCAAAGGCTTCAAATCCAGTAGTTTTCATCTGACACTAAGTATCCACACAAGAGGCAAATTCACTATGTAAGGAACCAACTTTGTAAAATAGGAATTGTTGGTCCAGGAAATAACCTTATCAATAAATCTGGCCCCTGTCACTAACCACTCACTTTCTTGGCCCATGTGCCCCACTCTGTTGGACCCCTTGCAAGTATGAAAGCTACAAACCTGAACAAAGAAAGCAGGGTAGCAGCTTAGAGACCCCCAACTTGCTTATAGACAGATACCTGCCCCCAAAATACATGGAATCAGTTAAACCACAAAGTCAAAAGAATCAAACAGATTCAGTAGATTATGCCTACAGAAGAGACCTCAAAGACATACATTCAGCCTATGTCAGCAAGAACAGAAATATTAATAGTTAGAGAATCCCATACTCTCTGTTCAAAATACCCAACAATCACCAAGCGAGACGAAGGACCAAAAGTTATTTACGTTGTCAGGACTAGTGGCCTTGAGCCACCCAAGATTCAACACCGGTATCATCGGTTGTTCATTTTCACCCAACCCTCCCACATCTCCCTTCAGATACCTTCTACTCCACAAACACTAGGTTAACTCACAATTCTACCTGGAGAACAAACAAAGTAAAAGGTCATATAGAAAAATTAACGATTTTAATCAATCCCTAATCTTTTTAACCTAAAGCAAGTACATCATCTGATTCTACAAGGGCAATTATAACATGAACGCCTTGGCAGACCATTCTGAAGGTTCTTAAACATGGAAGATAATCAATCCTTACCTTATTTAGCCTGCCTGTGAGGTTCACAACAATCTTCCCAGCCCTGTGATCATCGATGATTTCAAATTCGCCAATATAACCTACAGAACACAAGTGACTGTATTAAAAGTAATTTTTAAAATTTAGGCGGCAACACCCAAAACAATCCACCCTGAAATTTTAAAAAGGGGATTATTTCCTCCTTGCCTTTTCACAGCTTCCCACTCCCAAAGGCTACCTCGTGCCCAAGACAAAACAATCCTCCTTTCCATCCCAAGGAGCTCTTAGGTTCAGGGCCCTTTCAGTGACATGTTGCAGCTGCAATGTTACACAAAGAAAGGCCATTTTAGCTGCCAAACTTTCTCCTCCTTTCAACAGTTCTACGCTACTCAGTATTTCTTGAACAGCATCATTTGTCCAGAACTACCCTGTCCACAGCCCCAATCAATTGCATTAGTTCCCATGTATGACTGCCACCTTGTTCCCCCATCTTCCCACATCTCCCCACATGTCTCCAACAGTTAACTTCTACAGGACCCATTCTGTAACATGTTTACCTCAAAACATAATAAACAGCAAGACACTTACCATGCTTCATCATCACGGTGAGAAACCTGACGATAACTTTGGAGCACGGCCTAATAAGAACCTGGCGTTTGCCTCTCTTTTCGGCATTGTTGATACTCTTGAGAGCATCAGCCAGGACATTCATGCGCACCATTATGGCTGTTCAGGGAAGACAAAACAGGGGTTTTATTGGCATTGCCATTAAAAGGCACCCAACCATTCCACTGCGAACACATCCTTTCCTTTCTGCCTCTATCATGAGGAAGTTTCCCCATTTCTAAGCAGGCTAGTTCCCCAGGATACCCAGAGGAATATGTCGACTGTGTCGAATCAAATAATTCATTTGATTATTTCATTAATCAAATGAAAATACCAGCCATGGTAGGTCAGTTATTCAGAACAGGAGCTGATAATCACCAGCAATATTTTCCAAACTTCTGGAATCCAGCAGCATCTGTACTATTTAACATTGTCCTTTAACCCAACTGACTCAGTGTCGGCCTTGTCCTAACACCCAAAAGATACTACTCAACTCTCACCTAACACCCGTAACTATTAAAATGAAACGTCCGTCCTTGTGCCATCTAAAATTATGACCAACAGCAATCGTAGCACACTGGTAAGCAGAAACATTTCACATGCACCAGAATGGACTCTATCACAATGGGCACGAACTTTAATAGTTTTGAAAGCTAAGGATAGAGGCATGCCTCAAATGACAGCAATAGGGATCCAACCTGCTTCCTCAAGCTCAACAAAGTGTCTGAGGGGAAACCCTAGAGCCCAGACGACCCAAGTTCGTTCCCAGCAAACCGCCACCCCAGGCAGGATCCAGTTTTCCCTCCTGAGGGTCCTCTGTCTCCCAAGCTCCCGGCGCGGCCGAAGTTATGGGAAGCTGCACGGCTCACCAAGGCTACGGCTCCCCGATGCTTCTCGGAGCCAAGGAGCTGCCTCGACCACTGGCGCCGCCGAAAGAGTCGGGACTGCCCCCTGACGGTCGAAAGCTCCGGGTCCCGCCGGGACTGCGGCCTGCGCCCCAGAGGCCGGGCTCCCCAGAGTGCAGAGCATGGGGCGGCCGGGCAGGACTCCCCCCTCCGCCTGCCCAGACCCCCGCAAGGATAGTATCCCCGGCCCAGGAGGTCTCCGGCATCCTCGCAGGGCACCGAAGCCGAGTCCTAGACCACAGGATGGCACCGATAGCCGACGGATGATACTAGATGGTTCAGAGAGACACTCACCGGCACGGAAAGATGGCGGAAAGAAGTTGGGCGGGGCGAGTGCACGGAATTATGGGAAGCGGTCGGGCTATCGCGAGACTTTCAAAGGACCGCCAAAAACAAAAAAAATTAAAAAATGAATTGCCTAGTAGGAGGAGGCGGGTGAGGGGCGGAACCTCCTCAGGGGTGGGCAGTAGAGAGTCGATGGAGTCGAACACCCAGGCGAGGCCCTGGGGAGCTAGCCGGTGGAGGTGCGGCGTTAGCACAGGTTCGACTCCCTTCTAGCATCTAATCCGTAAAAGTCAAAAACACACAAGGGCCTAGATATTTGCAAATTTTTATTGCAGTAACTGTTCACCATTTAGAATTAATTTTGATACTTGCGTATTTACAGTATCTCTAGAAGGACCCACAAGAAACCGGTAAATGCCTCTGGGAAGGGCGTTAGGAACTGGGATGGAAGACTTGCTTTTCTCCCAGTACAATTTAGTTTTGTTTTTTGAAACATGTATAGATTACTTTTTCATACAGTCAAAAATATATTTTTTAATCGGTACTTCCTTTTTGACTCTCCCTAAATATTAGAAATTATTTACTGGAGTTCCAGGCTTTGCTTTTGAGTTCTGAGATACACAGTTTGGAAGAAAGCCACAAATGTTTCAAAATAAACGCTCAGCCTCTTAAGCGCTTTCAAAATAAACGCTCAGCCATCTCAAATCCCAGGTGAACAGATGAGATAATGGTGACAAAGGGCTCGCAAAATGTCTGGCACGTAGTAAATAAATGCTCAGTAGGTACGGCTTGAAGCCCGGGGTCTGACGGCCTGGGAGGGAGTGAATTCTGGCTCCGCCCTCTCCGGAGCTGAGTAACCTCAGGCTAGATACCCAACATCTGAAACTTCTGCCATAGACTTCTTTCCTCTCTGCTGTCACCCTTACCCTCCCTTCTTACCCTTCCTTGTGTTTCCCACTTGGCCGCCACAATGATCGTTTTAAAACTTAAGTCAGACCTTGCACTCTCCAAGGGTTCCTAGCACCCTCAGTAAAATCCAAATTCCTTACCAAAACCAAGGTCCTCCCTGACGTGCACACCTGCCTCGTTGCCTAGGAACATCATCTCCCCAACTTTCGCCCCTGGCTTGCTTTTCTTCAGATACACCAAGCATACTCTGCCTCAAGGCCTTTGCATTTGCTTTTCCCTTTAACTTGAGTATTCCTCCCCCCGTTTATCCCAAGACTTGCTCCCCACTCCCTTTCCTCAGGTCTCTATTCAATCACACACTCATACAACCTTCTCCCCATTCCCCCCAACCCCACTGCCCTGCTTAACTTTTCTCCATGGCACTTACCACCTGAAATATTGGAAGTGTATTTATCGTCTGTCTCCATTAAGTAAGCAGGGATTTGGTTGGTTTTGTTCACCGCTGTACCCACAGCTTCTAGAAAAGTCATCTGGTACATAGTAGGCGGTTGATACGTATTTGATGAATAAATGAATGGGCAAATCAGTTTCCCCATTTGCAAAATGGGGATGATACACCAATCAGTTGAAGTTGCTATGAGAGTAAATGAAATAATCCAGGTAAAAGAGACACATAAAACCCAGGAGCCTGCGTGCTCAGTCAGCGTGTGATTAGCATCACAGCCCACCTCCCCCATCCCCAATGCTTCTCAAATCTCAGGTGAACATTGAGGAGAACCAAGCTCCCAGTTTGAATATCTCAGGGATATAGAAATCTCTGGTTGTAACTTACACTTACAAAAGGACATTTGCTTTTCTAACGAACATTTCCTTTAAGAACTGGTTACCTGTACACTTAACAACACATTCTGTTGACTAAAAATGTGGTGCTCACCTTGAGGGCCTTAGCAACAGTGGGAAGGTAAGTGAATAAATCCACTTTCCTTCAAGAGCCTTACCATAAATAGAAAATTAATACCACCCACTATCTCTTTATACACTTCATTCATTCATTCATCCCTTCATTCAGGAAATACCTAATGAGTGCCTACCATGTGTTGTACCAGGTGAGAGGACAAAAATGTCAGTTCTTGCCCTTAAGAGGCACAGATCCTAGCAGAGACAGATCTCTAAATAACAGCACAATACTGGGCAGTGTGCCATATAGGATGCCAATATGAAGTGCTGTGAGAACGGAGAGGTGGCCTGGAAAGTTGCTAAAGCTTTCACAGAGGAAGCGCCGTTTGATCTGTGTCGTGAAGGGTGCTAACAACTACTAATTCCTAACTGCCACTAAGTGCCTCCTGTAGATTAAGTGAATCCTCAAAACAACACGTGCAATTACATAATGTCCCTGTGAGATCTGTACTATTATCTCCACTTCACAAATGAGGGAGCAAACTAAATTCAATCTTAACTCAGTCTCCAAATTTTGCTGTAGGTTAAAAAATCAAAACAAAAAAGTGGTCACTTATAACTTGTCTAAGCTACTAAATTACTTGTGGGGTTTTGGGATCCTGAAACGTTAGGAAGGGTGTGTGGCCTATAGATATTAAGAGCTAGGAGGGCATATAAAGATGGACAGAAATCTCAGAATGGTTGGGTTGGAACTGGGAAAAGGGTAGAAGGGTGGAAATGGAGCGGGAGGGCCATGTATAAATTGCCTCTTGTCATCCTGTGAATTCTGAAATGATAGGACCTCTGCCAGAGGTGGTGCAAAGGCAAGAGTTGAAAGGGGACCTGTGCTGTGGCCAGAGCTAGCACAGGAGTAGCCAAGTTGGCCTGGGGAGTAATCATAGCTGCATGTGGAAGACCAGCATTTCAGAGCATCCAGTGACCAGGAGGAAACCTATGGTGACTGGGTTGAGACTTCCCTGTTCTGGACATCATCAAGCCCCCAGGAGGCTCCAAGGAAGGATCCATACGTTTTGGGGAGAGGGGGAGCAAAGAGATTTAATTTGACATTGAATCTGTTCCCAGGATCCACTACGTATAGATAGTAAGGCCTAATGATAAAATATCCAACTGGAGCTCTTTTTTTTTTTTTTGCGGTATGCGGGCCTCTCACTGTTGTGGCCTCTCCCGTTGCGGAGCACAGGCTCCGGACGCACAGGCCCAGCTGCTCCGTGCCATGTGGGATCCTCCCGGACCGGGGCACGAACCCGCATCCCCTGCATCAGCAGGCGGGCTCCCAACCACTGCGCCACTGGGGAAGCCCTGGGGCTCTATTTTCTTAAAAATTCTACGTGCAGACAAAAGTCACCCACCAATTATTTACTGAGCAGCTCAGGTACTGAATTCTGAGCTAGGCCCTAGGGTACAGAGGTGCCTTGGCAGGCACTCTCTCCTGCATGGCTCCCTGCCTATTCTTCCAACCAGGCCCTCTCACATATCACCTTTGGCCATCAGTTATTCATTGTATCTCCTTTTCCATCTAGGGTGGTGCCTGGATGTTTACTGAATGGATAAATTTAAACCTTTTATTTCATTTTATTCTTAAAGAGCACCTTATAGGCATGTAATGATCACACAGGGTAGTTCATTAATTGGGTACATAAATCCAATCATGTAAACTGGCTAAGCTATAAAGAAAGGACACAAGGAGGGATTCCAGTTTTATTTTTCCCCTTTTACACAAAACAAAGTAGAAGAAATAATACAGGATTAAAACTGCAAAAGTAGTTAATTGGTAGAACACACATACACACAAAAATCTAGGAAGACAAGCTTATTTACAATGAGGAAACACATGTAAATTACGGTAGTTTGTATACGAAACATTAAAAAAAGAAAAGTCAAACATATGCTACATGGGTGCCACTGTTTACAGCAATATTGAAGGAGAGAAAACAACACTTATTTAGGAACAGATATACCACAAGGTCCAGGTTTTACAGCATCAGTGCAATAAATTCACAAAACTATATTACAGCTAGTTAATCAGTTTAAGAATTGTTCCCAAATATGTCACATTTCCAGCCCTCAGAGGTTCATTCCTACAGATTTCAACTACTCCATCTATGGGGACCAAAAGCAGCCAGTGTTACCATAAAATGAGAATCTTGAGGCTTATCTTTAAAGGCTTATTCTGGTCTTGAAAAACTAGTACGATTTTCTACTGAAATGAATCTTGACTAAACACAGGATGAGTTTTGTTCTTTATTGGCTGGTCTTGGAGTGAAGGTCATAGACATGACTCTTAACCTATTATGTACTTTAGTTTCATTTAGCTGAAAATCTGAAATCAAAAGAATGCTAAAAATCCTAAATACCATCTTGCGTAAGCCTGCTACTAAAAAGCACTTAAGGATGTACTAACTTCAAGTTTAAGTGCACGGGAACAAGAGTTCTAAGCCTGTCAGATTACCCATTTGGGAGGGAGGATCAATGCTTCCAACAAATTGCTAAATTCTGCACAAGGGAGAAGCCAACACATACTAGGCCATGGAATTACTTTCATTTTATTCCACGAGGATTCCTCTCCCACGGTATCGAAACAGAATGAGGAATGAATCTTAACTGGTCTCTTCATCAGAAGTGGTAAACTTGGTTTCTGTATTCACGAAGCCAGACAGCTGTTTAAGCAGAGTGTGGAAGCAGACAGTAGAGCCAACTTCCTGTAGGCACAGACCACGATCTCGTATCCAGCTAAAGCAAAGATCAACTTGAACAGTTATCCCAGGCCACTGTTAACTGTACTAAAGGATGAAGTTCACCACTATATTATTTTAAAAGTAAGAGTTCAGTTAACCCTGGGTGAGAAAAACCAAGACAAGTGGTAATGATGAATGAGTTGTCCTTATAAGGCCAGCGGATGACGGCACACCCATGAAGACACTGGGCATAAAGCCTTACTTGGCAAGTCAGAATTTCTACTAACTAAGGGCAGAACGAGGGACAGCAAAGAGCTACATCTGTAACATTTTAGTATCCAGACAGCATAACAGACACTGTCCCCAGTGACAATGTATACACCATTAATCACACTGCATAAAGCAGATGTATTATTCATTTTTCTTTTCTTTTTGTTTGAGAAGCTTGTTTATCTCTCTTTTGGCCATTCCAATGTACTTCGAAATGATTCCATGTTGGTTTAGTCCAGGAAGCAAGAGTAAGAAAGTCACTTAAAATTAAAAACAAAAACAAAACAAAATTACAAAGGCAGCAATTAACTTCCCAAAGATTCTAACATTTTATAGAAGGTAGTTCTATACACACTCTATTACACACTCAAATGGGAGGAAGTAACATGAAATCCATTATTTCCATTGGTATTTATCCCCAGACGCTTCTGCTTCATACCTCCCAACCTCAGATAAGACACACTGCTTATTTTTACCTCTTGCACATTACTTTCTACCTTGGTTATTAGTTCTTTGTCTTAACTTCCGATAAGACTACAAACTGACTGAAAACAAGGACCTGGGATTTAGTCATCTTTCCATACTCACACAGTTCCTTAATCACTGCCTGGAACTCAGGGAGCAGGAACATATTGCTTACTAAATTCCAGTTAGGCTTTACTGGCCAGGATGTGCCTGCAGTTTTTCCTCAAAGACTTACCTATCAGGTAGGTGAGAAGGAGGTTGTGGACTTGCTGTCCCACCCAAGCAACCGCAGCAAGAGAAATGATCATGGTCATGAAGTACTAATAATGAAAATAACAAGAATTTATCAACTCCTAGAAACAGACTAAGAAGCGAAACTTTAGGAGGTTGTTTCAAAGATTGGAAAATAACTCCGTTTTTATTCCCACTTTTCTTTAAAAATATTTAGCATCTATATATTATATAAAACCCATAGAAAACTCCCTAGGTCTCCTTTATAGAATTTACATACATTCTCTCCTAGAATAACTATAATTCTGTATGTAAATTAAGTAGTTTGTAAGTTAACTACTTTTGCAATTAATAACTTCACATAGTAACCTCAAGTGAAGCTAAGAGAAAAGAGAACAAATGCTTCCTAAGTACATGTCTTTTACATTTATTTCAGTAAATAAAAGAGAAACAAAAAATTCACCTCTACAAGAATAAAAAATTGAATGCAAAATGTAATTTTAACTTTTAGTTTAATACAGATATTTATGAATGTACTCAGAGGAGTTAAACCAACAGATAATGATAAACATCAAACTATAACTAAAGCAAAAAGGCTTTACACTACAATGAAGCAAAAATTGACTCAATCTTAAAATGTTGCTTTACTTAAATAAGTCAAAACCAAAAAAGTACCATTTTTGGCTTTTCTTCCTTTAGCGTAAAGAGGCGTTTCCACCAACCCACAGCTCTGCGTCGAGTTTTTACTAGATTGCTGCAAATTTCATGGAATCTCTGCTGTTGCTCAGTGGTCCTAGGAAAAGAATCTTCCCTTTTACTATAGGCAAATCTTAACAGTAAACAGAAATACACCATCCTCTCAAATTTCAGAAACTATCTTCTAAAGAAAATCTAAATAAAAACAACAATGATTCACCATTATCTCATAGAAAAAGTTCTTAAACCATTAAGACTCCTTTTGGGAATTCCCTGGTGGTCCAGTGGTTAGGACTCTGTGCTCTCACTGAAGAGGGCCTGGGTTCAAAACCTGGCCAGAGAACTATATCCCACAAGCTGCTCAGCATAGCAAAAAAGACTCCTTTCATAGCACAGGAATAAGTTTTAACATAAAGACACACGTGTGTGTACAAAGTAATGGCTATCTATGGTTCTAAAGCCAAATTTGGTCAACGATAGTAACAAAAACCTCATGACTACTATGAGCCATGCAGAAATCAGTATGAATTAACTTCTCTATTCCTATATTATTTTGCAGATCCCAATGAATCCTGGGTGGTGACCCATCAGAGTCCTTGAGGAAGATGTGAAGTTTCAACCAAACAGTTATATTTAAGCACTCGTCAGTAAGATAATAACTACTAGCATTCAAAGCACAATACCCTCCACTGGGCTTCATACATTTGAGGCCTAGGCAGCCACAAAGAGCTCAAATCCAAATTCCTTATACATTTAGTCCCATTGAGGGAAAATATAATCACAAACAAAACAGCAGTAAGAATACAAAAAGATCCTTCAAAAAGCCCTTTGTAGTTTATAGTGTATCTTGGGTTCTGATTTTTTAAAGAAATTTCGCCTTTGTACTGTCTTTGCTATACAGACATAATGGCCGCTATAAAAAGCCCTATGCTGGAGATGTGTTGCTTTCTCTCCTCTAGTCCTTGTCCCTATAAATCTGCAGTGACAGATACAGTAGAAGGGCTTCTACTGAGCCTTGGAACTTCTTATAAATAATCAGACCTTGTATGCTGCCCATTAGGCAACAGTGTTCTTCCTTCTTCATAAAGGTCAAAAAACAAAATCGCTCTGTAGGTAAGACTGAGCCACATACTGATTACCACGAAACTTCAAGAGCTTACTTCTGAAAATTTTTCTCCAGGAGTTATGAATTAGCAGATTAGAATGTTATCTGGCTAATAAAGTCAGGGTCTGAGGTCGATTCTGTTAAATTGTTACATTGCATAGTTACAAACTTGCCCCCCAAACAGCAGCACAATGAAAAACAATTCAAAGCACATTTGCTAACACTAACCATTGTGCTATGGCAGAAACATCTTTATTTCAATACAAAAATGCTTAATTATCCCATAACTTAAGCAAACCCTACATTTAAAATTCTTATTTTTATAGAATCATTTTATAATTTGCTATTATCAGGAGAACGAAAAACTACAGGCACAAGTAGACTACCAATCAAATTAAAATAAACAACCAAGGGAGAATAGCAGCTAGGAGAAAAAAATCCATTCCTATATCTAGTTTTGCTCACTATTTGGATCAAAAGAGAAATGCAACATTCCAGAAGGAAGTTAAAAAATACTTTAACAGGATCCACAGCCACTTATCTTGGGAACTCATTCAGAGTGGTATAAATGCAATCAACAACCCACTTATATATACAGCTTGAACATATTCTAAAGCACTTTTGCTAACCTCCACTGCACTACCTCAAGGTCTCAACGTGAAACACAAGATCAATCTTTTTCTTTTTTTTTTTTTTAAGTCTTTATTGAATTTGTCACAATATTGCTTCTGTTTTATGTTTTGGCCAGGAGGCATTAGCTCCCGACCAGGGATCGATCACGCACCCCCTGCACTGGAAGGTGAAGTCTTAACCACTGGACCACCAGGGAAGTCCCAAGATGAATCTTAAAAGTCAAAATATTTCACAGCACCCAGAAGAGTCTGCCTAATAGAAAAGTAGACATTCAATAAATAGTTGCTAAATGAACAGGCAAAAAAAAAAATCTACGTTACTGTTTTCATATTCATTCAAAAGTAATTGGTGAAATTAATATTATAATATCTTAAATATCAATGGAAAAAATGTAAAAGTAGACATACTACTTTTATGGAAAGCCCATTATGAGGTCTGCAATCCTTGATAAAACATTACCTAAAAAAGCCTCACTTCAATAAAAAGGTCTAGGAAGAAAAAAAAGTCAAAATAAATGCTAGAGTATAAAAGAACTATGGAGATATAAGTACTGGAAGTTTGTGATAAGAAATTCTTTACATCAAATGATAAATCTAACCCCTAGCCACCTGATGGTTAAGACAATTCTCTGTGCTTAATTACAACACGCTAGTCATAGCTACCTGGTGCAGTAACTTCTCAGAAATTAGACTGCCACATCATTATGCCACCTACCATTTATTGGAGCCAAAAATTCTAGGCGCTAGAATGGGAACAAGGTAGTCTGCCAAGCACAAAAACATAACAAAACAGGAAACACCCGACAGAACGGATGGATCTAGATAGTAGATAGTCCTGTTTAAAAAAAAAATTAATAAAGGTTAGAAAAACATAGACCTCATTAGTCCTAGCTGAAGATGTTTATTCTCCTAGTCCTCTGGTTCTCAAAGATGTTATTTGCCTTTTTTTATTCTAATTTTCTCACAAGTAGTTTTCTGGAGGCTTCATGACATCACAGCTGTAACGGTTAATGTAAACATGAAGAGCAAAGGCTCTTTGGGGTCCTCAACATTTTTTAGGAGTGTAAAGGGTCCTAAGACCAAAAAGTGTAAGCCACACATTTATTCAACTGCCTTGATTACTGAGTTTACAAAGTACTACAAATTCTGAAAACTAGGCAAACCGCTCTAAGCAAAGGCATTCTTTACAGATTCAGGCACTTCCATAAATGGAACCTGAGCCCTTATGAGTAGTTACAAGCACAATCTACAGAAATTTAATAGCTCACTTACAGAAACACCAAAGAAACCACACCCATGATGGCAGGTGGAAACCAGGCTCTTTCCCATCGGAGGACTTTATCTGCCATCAGCATCACTTCTCCCCATCCTTGCAGCTGCTCTTCCAGATTTGCAGTCTCCGCAGCCTACATATGAGTAACATTTAAAGCGATCATTCTACTAATCTCAACATTTCTGTGGCTCCTAGAGAGTTAAATTCTTCTAAGGCACCAGGTATGTAAAACAGCTCCTACAAATCACTATCTTAAACAAATTAGTTTCTCAGAAAAACGCAATTTTGAAACCAAAGACAGAAATCAATGGGGAAAAAAATATATCATTTAATGGTCACTTTCCAAGTCCAAGCACTGGGCTACTCTTTTACATGCATTATGTAACATAATCCTTATAGACCTCTTAAGATAGGGATAATCAGAGCCATTTTACAATTAAAGAAAGCGAGCTCAGAATGGACTTTCCCAAAGCCATGCACTACTAAGTGGCAGCACCCTGAGTATAAAATTGGATCACTTAAAGTTTCTCATTTCAGGTAGTTACAACTGGTCTGGTGTTTTGTCATTTCATTGATTTAGCCCCCTACTTCTGAATCCATTAGGAAAGCCTCTTCCTGAACAGCATTCAATTTCCAAAATAGCTCTTTGTGCATGAAATCATTTAGATGTTAGCATCATCTGCACAATTAAGGAAAACTACTGTGCTTTTACAAAATTATAAAAGGCATATTAAGCCCAATATATCTCAATAAAATGCTTCTTACACTTATCAGGACATTTTGGTTAGACTTTAAATTTGACCATCAGCTACAAGTAGACTTCTCAGATGAGCTAATGGGGCAAAAAGCCCTTAAGCTGATTTTGGTAGAGAAAAAAAACTTGGAACAGGAAACCCATGTGTCCTTATAACTGTTACCACAGGGAAACATGCAAATGACAGGAGACAGGGCAGCTTAATCTTGATAAAGATGTTATCTGTGCCACACTGACACTTAGGTGACCTCAATGTCTCTGACTTTATATACCGTGCTTAACATAGTTAAATAAGAGATTACCATGTGGCAGAAACTCTGCTGAATATATTATATGCTTATACTTTAATTACTCCTCCCAACCAGCTGAAAGGAAGGTGTCATTACTATCCTCATTTTACAAATGTGGAAACTGAGATACACAGAGGTTTACAGATCTGAATCCAGCAAATCCAAGGCCAAAGGCCTTGTTCTCCTTAAATTAAGTCACACTGCTCTGTGGAAAGAGCAGCCGAGCTCCAGGCCAGGATCTGTTGTTTCAATAGCTGGGTGAACTTGGGCAACGATCAACTCTTAAAAGGAACCTGGCTGGGGCTCACTAGGCTAACCATAGAAAAGCCGGGGGGTGTGCATGTAAGGGGGCAGAGGTCATGCATATCTAAAAACCAATGCAAAATGAAAATCACGCACAATCAAAACTGCCCCGCAAAGTCACTTAATTCGTTAGCACCTGAGCTCTTGGAAAATCAAAAGTCAAAATTAAATTATTTGGTTTCTCTATTCACTGTTGTTCTGGTGGTGAGTAGCATGCCTTTTCCTGGGGAAAGGCAACTGAGAAGATGGACGGATTTCTCTCGTTTTTACCTATATCCTGCGGGGGGACTCGTGCTGAGGTTAAAACTGTCTGCCTGTGATACAACCTTACTGCAGTTCCCTCCGACCCCTGCTTACTCTAAAATCGTCCTGGGACACCCCCCCACCCTCGCCCAGACTTACACGTTCCAGACAAACGCCAGAACCTGCCACTGTCCCTCCAGCTGGATCCTACCTCCAGTTCCCAGCGGCGAGCTTGCAGCCTCCCTGCCGCTTTAAAGCTGTGCCAGCTCTAAAAGAAATTCTCGGCAGCAGCCCTTTGACTCTCCACCCCTGCCCAAGTATTAGAGGAAAAGGGCGAACGGACATCCTGGTTAAGATTAAAGACGGGGAAACCCAGATACAGCTGGGGTCTGGGCCGCAAAAGCGCTCGACGAGCCCCTCGCGGCCCTCTGCCAAGGACTGCACCCCAGGCTGGTCACAGCCCCCCTTCTCCCGCTTCCTCCTCAACCCCTATTCGCGGTGAATGATCACGCGCCCTCCTCGCCCCGTCGTGCACCTTCCCCAGGGGGTGTTAGGAGTCGACACGACTAGTGACCGCCAAGCAGAGGTTACCCAAGAAGCCCAAAGGGCAGACGTCGTCGCCTGCACCTGGGAACGGAGAGGAGGGCCGGGCCCGCGGCGGGTGATAGGAACGAGGCCGCAGCGCACCGAAGTCCGGAGGCCCCGCTCGGTTCCCTCGCGACGAGGAGCTGGTACTCACCAGCAAGTTGGCGCTGCGATTATCTCCTTCCGCCATTGTTCCCGAGGTGCCCCCTCAGCGAGCGCAAAACGCCCCCAAAAGCCAGCCTCCCTCAGAGGCACTCACGACAACCCTAGCGAAAGGGCACGCCCAGCAGGTCGTTTATATAGGCCAGCTGCCTTTCCCGACAGAACCCGCGAAGCTCGCTCCTCATTGGGCAACTCGAGATCACGCTTAAGCGGACCGGACCAACCGCTGCTCAGCGCTTGTCTTGAAACCCAGATCAAAGGAGAGGGAGACTACGCCGGGGCCGAGGGGGCGGGGACACGGAATAACCAATCAGCACCCAGGAGATTGCTACGCCCCGCCCAGGCCTTTCGGAATCGGTCAACTGCCCCTGGCCGGGGCCTGGTATGGCCTTAGTATCCTCAGGGTGGGCCGCCATGGTGGCTCTCGGACTCTTCTGGGGGACCTCAAAGCAGCTAAGGTACCTCTCTGGAATTTAGTCAAGGAAATATGCCACCCAATATCAGGCGGAGGGCAGAGATGGGCATGTGACGCTAAACGCATTGTGATTAAGGAGGCTGGCTGGGATCTTCTTCCCGACCCAGACGGTGGCCTTGACCCTGGCTGTGGCCCTGGTCAGCCCGCCTTTCTTCTAATACCTGCTCTGGCAGCCCTAGCCAGGCCGCTAAGCAGCTTAGACCCAGATATGTGACTCGCGGACTCGTGCCCATCTCAGGAGGTTTTGAGTACAGGTGAAAGGGGCCATTTATGTAGATTTTCTGCGATTTTTCCTTCCCTACCTAATGGGAGTAAGGCCTTAGTTTGGTGGAGGGGCGGGGGCGGCGGAGAGGGTGTGGAAATCTGGGCATAGTTTAAGAACTTGTGAAAAATGCACCGACTTATAAAACTGGCTTATTTTCATGGGTTCTTTGGGGAAATTCTTTGTGGGGCACTTCACTTAAACTACGAGCTCCCCCTCCAAAAAGGAACTGGTTTTGACAGATCCTTTCTTATTAAGGTCATGCTAAGGAAAGATGTAAACCCTCTCATAAGAGTGGAATTTATTGCAATTTAAGAATTAGATGAACTATGTGAGAGAATTCTACATATTTCTCTCCAGGATTTCAAAATGCGTTAACACTTTTCATTACTCAATACAAACAAAATAATGCCAATGTTAACCTGGTTAGATGTCTTTCAGGAAAACTTACCGTAGCTTTTAACTTCCAGCCTTTTACCCTTTTATAGTCATTGATATTATGCCATCGAGTTTATTTTAAAAGCATTCCTTAAATTACTACCGGGTTCATAAGATTTCAGGGAAGACATAAAGAAATGTGAGCCAACACATGCTGCCCCTAAGAAAACCAGGGGGACCGGAGCACTGTGAATTTCATTAAAAGGTGTGAAATTTGCCATGGAAATTTGAAAAGAAATAAAGCATCTGTTCAGGTACAAACAGTTCAGGGGGGTAAAAAAAAAGCCTTTGCAAGGAAAGGGGACTGACTCTTCAATAAAATGCCACTTCAGGGAATGTTGGGGAAAAACAGGTTATGTAGGTAAAATGCAGCCAGTTGGACAGCCCATTTTGGGAGATTTGAAAGTTGTGACCTCTGAGGAGCAGGCCCTCCGCTACCTATTCCAAAGGAAATCAAAAGGTCCCAGTCAGTCGGCAGCCACACAGTGAGTGCATATACGGAGTGCTGAGCGCGAGATCTCGCCACAGGCACAGCAACACCCTCTTCCAAAGGACAGGGTGTGGGGTTATTAGACTTTAAAAACTGCCCCGTGTATTTTGGGAAATCAGTTTTTGCTACAGAATGTGCCTGGTTTTCACCCAAGTTCCCTATGTACAACTTCAGAAGAAAGACTTTTCAACACCAGCTTGTGAAATTGGGATAGGTGAAAAAAAACCTGAAGAAATGGCTTTCAAATAGCATGGGTTCTCCACAGAGTATTTGTTACTCAAGGAACATTTGCCCAGAATGATTTGCAATTTAACAGCCTAGGATCACTTCTATAAGTTCCTTAACTAAGCTTCCAATTGCCCTATTTAAAAAAAAAAAAAATACCCATGCTTAGTGTAGCTTTCTTTTTTTTGGGGGGGTATTACAAAGGCAGGATGTGAACTTTTGAAATATATCAGGTGGCTAAACAGTTAACATAAATCCTAACATAATCTAGCAGCAACAAATGCAATCTGATTTCCAGATATTAAAACAAGCTGGACATTGTTTTCCTTCAGAGCTTTCATACACCAGGGAATATACATGTCAATAATATTCTACAGGAGTTTTTAAAGAAATACAAAATTAAGCTTAATAAATTGTGCCTTAATACTAAGAACTTTCCCATTGAAGTAAAATTTCTACTGCTATTCAAAAATACTACTAGAACAGAGTGTAAAATACATTTTTTAGAATCAAGTTTTTAAACTTTTGTAGGTATTAATAATTAGCCTTGAAAAAAAAGCTCCCCATATTCCCAAATTAAGTTTTCTGGAAACTGCTTCAACAAATTCAGAGCTTAAATCCTACATCTTTTAACACTTTATTTTTTTGAAAAACAGGTATTTCATACAATCTTTGCCATGTTAATGCAAATATGCACAAAGTAGGCCATGTATTTTTGTTTTCCAAAAGTTGCATTATGAACACTTTCAGGAAGCTGGTGTGATTTATTCAACTTTTAACCTTAAATACAATCACAAAATTATAACCATCAGGAGGCATTACAACCTTTTGTACAGAGAAGCCACTCTATTTATACAGTGTTACTAGAACAAGGAAGATTCAGTTCAACTCAATTTGCTCTACATAATAAGGGTAAATTAACAAGTGAAGTGTGATGTTGCCATTGACATCACAGGTGGAAATATAAGGAAAATTTAAACCAAAAAATAATTGACACAGGAACTTCAAACAGGAGCTGAAACTTGGGTCAAAAAAAACAACAAAAAAAGCTGCTTCGAAAGACATAAAAACATTCTGCAAGTCTGCATTTCAGAACAACATTCAATTCCTTAAGTTTATCATCTTCAAAAGCCGAGCTAATTGTATGACACTTTTGCATTAGCACAACAGCTTCCCTAGTAAGCCCAAATTCCCATGGAAAGCAAGAGACTGAATGGTTCATGTTGTACAACTAACTCTTGAACCTATAAAGCTTCTCTCAATTGGAGTCCATTTGCCCTTTTGTAAATAAGAGATGGTGATACTCTTACCCAGGCATAAAAAAAAGCAGGAAAAGTGCAATAAACCCTTCCGGGTTCCTAATACAGTGAATTTCCTTCCCCAGTGTTTGGAAAATTTATAATGCTAGTTCTTCCCCATAGAAGGAATATTTCTAATACAACCCAAATAATGAAAAAATCTGTCACTTCTTTAAGTGACTCTTACCATTAACATAGTCTACCTCCTAGATTTAAGGGGAGGGAGAAAGTCCTAGCTCTAAATTACTGGCATTTTACAATCTCAAGATACAGAATGGAAGGTCATTGGTTTTCATATTTATCTGGTTTTATGTAAAACAAAGGTATTTAAATGTGCTAACAGAAAAGCGTTCACTGATTTTTGATGTATACGAACAGAAGCTAACAAGGCTAATTGTAGATGCTTTCTTTAATATGAAAAGAATTGGGAGAAAAGAAGAACCAGCTTCTTTGATTTTAGTACTGCCAAAACAAGTAAGCCCCCAGAGTAATCACAAATATGTGGAGGAAAATAGGCCAGGAAGACTTTTCAAAGTACTGCCTATATCACCCCAAATTTAAAAGGACCTAAGATTGCACATCAACTCTAATATTTGGCTGCACTTGCATTGCCCTGCTTGGGATTTTTTAATGGCTCTTTCCTTAAATTTCACACATCAGAACAACCACAGTTAAAAACAAAAACAATGCAGATAACATCAAACACTGGACAATATAAAGAACACTACATACTAAGTTCAGGTAATAGAGGCAAGTGTTAAGGGCAGAAGTGATGGAAGTTCTTTGTATTATAAACCCTCACCCTGAACCTGGGGTTTGGGCTCTAAGAAAGCAATTTAGGGAAGCAGATCAAGAGCTTGATTCTCAGTTCTCACACAGAAACCTCACATATCTCAAACTCACAAGTGTCAGACACAAAAGAATCTTAATAACTATCTAGCAAACTATGTGAAGAATTCACGACCAGAAATAATGAAATACTGCAAGACACACCAAAGAAACAGAGTAAAAGAGAAATACAGACAGCACCATAAACTACTAAGCCTCCACAGCTTTACAGATAAATCAACTAAAACTCAGGCAATTCTAGAAAATTAAAGACAGCAAAACACTTAAGATAAACTTCAGTTTCCAAGGGTCATAAGTTATTCTGTACCCCCTGAATCTTAGAGAGGGAAAAAGAGAGAGAGAGAGAGCACAAGAGAGACAGGGGAAGGGGGTGGGGCAGGAGGGAGAGAGAGCAAGAGGAAGGGGAAGGGGAAGGAGAGGGTGAGAGAGAAGGAGGGAGAGAAAGAGAGAAGCAGACCCCTGGTTTTCCACAGGTTATTTTTTGTATCATCAAAAATGCATGACTTCATAACCACAGCACTCTGAACTTTACATTATTTTACAAGATAATCACCAAAATATATCCCTGTCTTCTCAAACTGCTGTATCACCAAGGCCTTTGTACCTCTGATTAAATCTGACTGTTGAGTTCTCTTACAACAGGTCAAAATGATAAGGCTACTTGCCAAATGACTTCCCAGAAGAAGCCAAACTGTACATACTGGGGGTCTTGTTGTCCAGAGTGCAGTGAAGAGCAAGCTTTGAAGTCACCAGTTATTCCTATCTGCCCTACAACCAAACATGTATATGCCACACTATTCTCTGAGGGACCATTTTAAAGTAAAAGTGATGGACAATTTAGCAGAGACACATGTTTTTTATGTAAAGCTGTTTTGTTTTCACTAGGATAAGGTGCCAGGTACCTCTGAAGCCTGAAATTCACAGGCAATAAAATTAACCTATTTCATTTATCTTCTTTACCAAAGAAGAAGCAATTTCTGAATACTACCTATAGGGACAAACTAGTGTGAACTTGTTTTATCACTGTGATAAAAGTTTTTCCTTGTGACAAAGAATGTTGTTGAAAGACTGTTTAATCTTGAGAGAGAGTAGAGGTAATCAAGTGATGAGTGCAATAGCCTCTAGGAAATAAAGCAGTGTGCAAAACACAATATGGCATTATTATTCCAGATAGGTTGTTTTGATTGTGAAAATAAGGTTCAAGATGAATGAAGAAAATAAAATTTGATGCACTAGGTTCCTTAACTTGCTATTAGACACATGGGGGTATTCAAAGATACCACCTTTCTTGTAATACCTGTCAAAGTATTAGAAGAGCACTGATACTGAAATGCATTTTCCCACGAGTATTTAAAGATTATATATTAACGTGGCAATGAGGATACAGGAAAGGCCAGAGCTATGTGGAATTTTTCCTTAATACCTTTCAAGTTTGTGAAGACTGGCAACTAGAAAGTGATCACAGTGCTAATCTCTAAAATGCAGGAAAAATGTACTCAATCCAGATTTTAATCATGTTCTACTCTGTGTTGATACGTGACTTTAGGAATCCTATTCTAGTCTGGATTTTTATTTTGGATCAACAATTGAGCTTACACAGTCAGTCAGTACTGAAATGCAATGCTAAATTTAAGGAAACCTTGATCATGAATTCACTACTGAATAGGAAACTTAAAATTGTGGAAAAAGTAAAGCACTTCACACACTAATAACTGAACTTAGTAAAAGATGTTGGTGGTTCTCACTTTTGCTGATGTTTCATGTATATGTCCTAAAATGCCAGGTAAACTAAAGCACTTTTAATTTACACCTTGTAAATTGTAAATTAAAAGTACCAAATGAGAAAATTGAATTAAAAAAACATTTCACTCTACCTCCACCAGAACATCACTTTATTGTTAATCTGTCATCAACAATGTAAAACTCTAATAGGTACTCTATCCTGGTTTTTAAAAAGGTAAAAGATTACATTGGATTGGCTACTTTCTATGAAAGAAACTACAGCAATCACAGAAGAGGGAAAATTTGAATGACCTCCCAAAAATGTACACTATAAGCGAAGGGGAGTGTACATGAAATCAAATGTCTGTTAGATTCATTACTTGTGAATGCACAGTGACAATTCTGGAAACTGTACATGATAGAATCACAGAAATGACTTAAATAATCAGAATTACATTTTGTATGTGATCACCAGACCTTTAAACAATCCTTGCATTTTCCACGTTACTGGTGGTTTTGGAAAAATTTCTGTTTATCACTCCAAATATAAGTTGTTAACAGCATTGAGATGGAAGAATATGAAGTATAAGGACTGAAATAAAAGTGAATGTGAAAGATGGCTAATCTACTAGATCAAGTAAAGGGGGATGGGCAGATGGTGGGGGCTGGGGAGGAGGAGGATGGGGTGGGTTTTTTCCCTTCATTTCAGAAGTTCTTCCAATGTAGTGTTATCTGTTACATAGCTCTCCTTCTTCAGTCCATTTCTGAAATTCATATCGCATAGCCTTTTTGTACTTACTGGTCAACCCAACCAGTACTGTTGCCAAGCAACAAGTGTTATGCAAGAATCTGAATGCATCAAATCTTCCTTGGCTGTGTCGCGGCCCCAGTTTTCTCTGTTTCTGAGCGGGGTTTGATTTTTCCTGGATTGTACACACAGGGTCAGGTGGAATGGAGTTCCAAATCACTCTGTGCTCCGCGGCATCCCGTTTTCTTTCTGCAGCTAACCTCCTGACACGTTTGCAGCTGTTCTGTGGCAGAAAGACAATCTCCGTGTTCAGGCGGTGAGCTTTCTTTCTTTCACCCTTGACCCTGGGGTTGCAGGCCATGGTGTTGGGCGTATCCCTGAGTGCAGCTGTCCTGCAGGATTCACTTCCTAGCGCACCGAGATTTCCTAGGTTTCCTCAGAATAAGCCCCCAGTTGCATCACCACCGACTGTGGTGTGGCTTTGGATGCCTGAGGCTGAGTTGATTCTGGTGGATGTCTGACCTCGCTTAACCAGACTCATCTACTGTCTTGCCATTCATACCCAGGCTGTCCAACCTTCATACAGCTGAGCCAAGTTATCTAGATTAGTTGCTTCCTTAATGACATAGTCAACCTGTAAAAATAGGCAGGATAGAATTAAAGCCATTTAAAACTTGAAAGAACATGGCTCATATATGAGTTATATGAACTGTTTAGGAGTAAGTTCCCAAATTAATTACCCAAAGATGTGTAGCTGTCATGGTGGGAAGAGAAATTAAGTAATCTGAGCTTCCTTCATAATTCCATAACTTACAAATGTGTGTCTTGGGAAAGTCACAATCCCCTTTGAGCCTTATGAATCCTTAGATGAAAAGAGAGCACCACTGACCCCACAGGCACCCTTGGGATTAAACATGGGAATTCACTGGGCAAATGCTTAGGTGCATTAAAAAGTGCCCAGCAGATTCTCAAACAGATTGGTACTCAGCAAATATCTATTGATTCTTTTTTTTTTTGGGGGGGGGGGGCACACTGTGCAGCATGTGGGATCTTAGTTCCCCAACCAGGGATCCAACCCACGCCCCCTGCAGTGGAAGCACAGACCCTTAACCAATGGACTACCAGGGAAGTCCCCATATCTGTTGATTCTGACTCAGCTAAATTTTCTTTTACAGTAAGAGATATAATCGTTATCTCTATCCAGAGCACCCATCAGGGTCCAATTATATCGTAAATGCTCAATATAAGGCTGCTCAATTGTAACCTACACCAAAAGTTGTATGCAAAGAACTCTATACTTACCCCACTCCTGTGAGCCCCTTAACTTTTTCATATAAAATTTAATAACTATCAGAATAAAAAGCACAATAGCCAAGCATCCTTTAAAAAGATGGACAGAGACCTAAGATGCACAGTCATGAAAGCACACAGCCCATTAACCTACCAAAAATTTTCTGAAGTAAGGATACCCCTGGACCCAGAACACCATCCATGGTTTTTGACAAACTTGACAAACTCTCTCTAAAGAATGAGTCTTAACCAAGAAGAGTTTAAGCTTAGATCCTATACAGAGATGTAACAGTGTTTAAAAAAAAAAAAAAAAGCTTTCCTTGCTGATGTTAAATTTGAATTGTGGATGCCAAACCATTAAAAAAATAGGACATTCACAAGTCTCAAATTTTTACCCCACAGAAGAAAAGGCATATGTGTAATGGAGAATTCAGGAGAACACTACCCTTGACCAAGTGATCTAACTTAACAACAAAGATAGCACAAACACACACATGCACCCTGATGTAAGATTCTAAGAACATATCATTGGCAAAGTATTCTTGCGAAAAATGTTGATTCTGAATCTAATTATGAAGAAAATATCAGACAAATACAAACTGAGACATTCTGCAAACCAAGTGGTCTGGACACATCAAAAATATAAGTGTCATAAAAGAAAGAAAGAAAAGGCTCAGGAACTGTTCTAAACATTAAAGGAGACTAAAAGTAGAACAAGTATATGAAATTCAAGATTAAGCCTTGACTAAATCTTGTATGGGTTGGGGTGGGGTTGGGGTGGTGGTTAAGGAGAGGCAGGCTAAGTAATAAAGGACATTTGAAGATAACTGGAGAAATCTGAATATGGACTCAATGTTGGATAGAAGTCAATGTTAACATCAATGTTAAGTTTCCTGAGTTGATAATTACATAATTACATCATAGCTATATATTATTAAAATGTTTTGGTTAGGAGACAAAGTATTTAGGCATGAAGTGTTAGAATGTCTGCAACTAACTCTCAAATGTGGTTCTGAAAAACTGTGTGTATGAACACACATACACAGAAAGGTAAAGCATCAACAATTGGTCTACCAATTCTAGGTAAAGAGTATACATGAGCATTCCTGTATTTCTATAGGTTTGAAACTTTTCAAAACAAACAGCTATGGGGAAAAGAATTCTTTCTTGAATTTATATATATAATTTTAGAAACACTAATGATAAAATTTCAGAGTAATAACTTCAGACAAACTGACACCCAAGAACACGTTATAGATACTACTTATTTATACATACTATGACACCCAAAATGTCATCCTCATTTCATTCAAAACCTTCACACAGCCCTCTCTAAAATGCAAATTAACTGTCTTCTGTTGGAGGAGAGGGGGTCAAGCCACACCCCAAATTTTTGTTAAAAGAGAACTGGGAAGAAAGGAAAGTGCTAATAGGGTAGAGTCAGAGTCAAACGCTAAATATTTGATAATCCTAGAACTGTGTCACTCAAAATCTTCTGAAGCCAATAAAATCAATTTAAGATCCTTATTTCTTGATATATCACCAAAGGATAGGGGTGAGGGGATCTTTAAACCTATACCGTTTCAGCAGCATTAAAATGTGTAGCTCAAGTTTAAAAAATGGTCACCTGTTCAGCAACTGACATCCTCCTATTCGGATCAACATCTCGGCCCTCTAACTTGGCTTTCACTCTCTTCCACACGCTCACTGCATATGAGTTTCTCTCCTGCACAGCTGTGAAGCAATGGAAACGTGTAAGTCAAACCACCACTTAGTATTAATATTTAAGGTATCCTTATTCTGACTAATTACCTTTTCCAGTTTTAGGGTCTCTGACAGCCTTTTTAGGACTACAAGCAACACTCTTGCCAGTTCCTGGAACAGTGCTTGGTGGAGTATCTGCTGACGTAGCTAGATTTTTCTGAACTAGCTTTCTAGCATTCTGTGACATGACATCAGGCTGAGTCTTCTGGCCAGTGTTGCTCCGGACTGCTATGGAGAGAGAGTTGGTAGCTCAATTTACATGTACACAGAAAATGAAGGAGCAGGGCAGTGCTCTCTCAATCATCAACTACAAATGGACAGCCCTGATACTAGATATGATTTTACAACCTGAAAGTCCTTATCCCTTAAAATAAAAACTCCTCCTAAAACTATAGCCTAAACAGGCTAGATATTCAGATATAAATTGGTACAATGATGCTCACGAGTTTGTTGTGGCATTAAAAAACTACAAATATCTTAACTGTCCAACAATTAATATGGTAAAGTCATAGAATGGCACATTAAATCTTGCCATTAAGTCATTTTTTAAAAGATTACTTAATGATAGGGAAATTATCTATTTAACATTAAGTGGGAAAAGGCAACAAAAGTTGCATTCACAGAATGATCCAACTTGTATATGTGTGTGCATGCATATAGAGAATTCAACAAATACACAGTGGTTTTACCTCTAATTGGAATGGAACTATAGATTTTCCTATAATTATTTTTCTGTATTTTCCTAACAGAATATATTTTATAATCATAAAATAAATTATTTAGAGAGTATCTGAACACACGGTATTTTTACTCTAATAATAAGTACTTTTAAAATTAAGCCAGAATTTGTTCAGTTTGAGATATGACAAGAGTTTATGGAAACCCTTTATTTACTTATTTTAAATAATTAATTTTTTAAAATTGTAGTATAGTTATTTATAATGTTGTGTTAGTTTCTGTTGTACAGCAAAGTGAATCAGTTACACATATACATATATCCACTATTTTTTAGATTTTATTCCCATATAGGTCATTACGGAGTACTGAGTAGAGTTCCCTGTGCTATACAGTAGGTCCCCATTAGTTATCTATTTTGTATATAGCATTATGTATATGTCAATCCCAATCTCCCAATTTATCCTTCCTCCCGCTCTCCCCCTTTCTACATCTGTGACTCAATTTGCTTTGTAAATAGGTTCATTAGGGAAACCCTTTAAAAAGGTGATGACTAGAAACATATTAGACACTCATTAAACATCTTAGCATCTATGTATAGATTATTAACAGGTCAAGATTCAGGTTCTTCTGAAGTAAGGGAGTCTTACCTGCAGCAAAGGATGGCTGGTAAGTAGCAGATGATGTTGGGCTCGAACATTCATTTGTTGCATCGGTGACTAAGGGTGATGCAAAACTCACTAAATTATTATAGACACTGAAATATAAAATAAAATGGCTCATTTATGATATGCTTTAGCAAATAGCTACTTATAAATATGAAAACTGGAAAAAAATTAAATGAATTAAATAAACAAAACTTACTCTACCAGATGTTTTGCTTACATTTTAAATTCAGGCCAGAAGGCATTCTTACCTCTGACTTTGTGTTTTCAGTTCTTTCAAGGTGGGAGTTATTTCCTGGAGCATTTCAACATGTTCTTGACTTCGAACCTGACCCATAGCTTGGACTAATGTAAACAGCACTGTCTGAATGTTGTCTTGCCATGATTTATATTCACCCAAGAACTGCCTAACACTGTTCTCATAGGGAACATCTTCACCATCTGCCAGAGCAGCTTCTTCATCCTAGAATCAGTATGTTAATGATCAAGAAAAAGGGTATTTGCTTCAGTAATTACTCTTAAAACCATCACCTTCTGAATAACAGGTAATAAGTATTTTTCAAATACCAATGTGTTTATAATATGCTTATTACAATTTAACTCCTTTTCTACAGGACTCTTGTTTCCAGCACAAATAAAAACTCCAACTAAAAACAAATCCAGGGGTGGGAGGGAGGGAGACACAAGAGGGAAGAGATATGGGAACATATGTATACATATAACTGATTCACTTTGTTATAAAGCAGAAACTAACACACCATTGTAAAGCAATTATACCCCAATAAAGATGTTTTAAAAAAAAAAAAAAATCCAGGGAATGCCTTGGCGGTCCAGTGGTTAGGACTACACGCTTCCACTGCAGGGGACACGGGTTCGATCCCTAGTGGAGATCCCGCAAGCCACGTGATGTGGGGGGAAAAAAAAAAATCCAAAAAGGAAATGATTTACTGTTTTGTGATGATGAAGTAACGCAGCCTTTTCTGGGGATTCAGTTTCCTTACTATCTAGATTCTGTACGATACTAGAGGGAAGATATTTCATTTATTTTGGAAGCAAGTTATACAAGTTTGGGTAGAGAGGCGGAAGAGAGGTTAGAGATCTAAATACTCTGTGAGACTAGGTTCAAGTTTCAGCTCTACTATGAATTATATGACTTTGGATAAATCAATTTCTCTAAGCCCCGGTTTCTCTGTGAACAAAATCAGAATACTACTTATACTTACCACCTGCTTAAAAAAAAAAAGTTGATGAAAACACAAATTAACTCAGTGACAAACAAACTGGAAATATGACCTGAGAGAAATTAGGGGTTTTTCTCATAAATAAAACTGTTTGTAATTTTATAAAAGGGGGGAGTCATTATGTGTCAGTGGTATTAGTCTTACCTTGGCCATTGCTTTCAGGAGATGTTTGACATCTCCAAGCTGCCGGTTATGACCAGTGAGCACTGTCTTTATATTATCAACCAAATTCTGAATTGTTTCACAGACCGTTTCTATCTGTTGCTCTTTCTCTGTCTGAATTGCTCTCTGAGTAGACATATCCTGGGTCAGTTGTTTGTGTGCTGACAAAAGCCATTCAGAGCTGCCAATAGGATGTTCAAGACTCGTGTCCTAAATAGAATAAGCATTTGTTTGATTTTAAGTATCAGCCAGAATAATATAAGGTTCTTTTCTTCATCATCATCTCAAAAGACATTCATAACTCAAGCCGCAACACAAAGAACCTCAGTTGCTGAGTCATGAATTAATTACCTACAAAACACTACTTGACGATAATAAACAATCAATAAAATACAGACTAAGATTTTTACCTTTTCTGCATAATCATACAGGGCATAAATGTTTAAAGTTTAAAACCTAAGAAAATATATCTGGAATAACAAAGATGATCCATATCCAGGAACCTAAACCCACTGTAAATCACTCTTTCTCACTGTTGTGGCCTCTCCTGTCGTGGAGCACAGGCTCCGGATGCGCAGGCTCAGCGGCCATGGCTCACAGGCCCAGCCGCTCCGCGGCATGTGGGATCTTCCTGGACCGGGGCACAAACCCGTGTCCCCTGCATCGGCAGGCGGACTCTCAACCACTGTGCCACCAGGGAAGCCCTAAATCACTCTTTAAAATGAAACCAGAGTCTCGTAATACATAGTCTAAAGCCTTCCCACAAAGTAGAAATGCCGAATTTATCAACCTGATAATCCAGCATTCATCTTCCACTAGCCCTCTGCCTGCTACCCTACTTTCAGTGCATCTGAGTCATTTGCTACACACTGTCTTTCTCCTCCCCTCCGAACCTCCACAGTACTTCCAGTTTCACTTTTTCATTCACTGTATTATTTGTGTAAATTATATTATTACACAAATATATTATTTGTGTAAATAAGTTCCTTGGGGGCTAAAAGCAAGATTTAATCATCACGGTACCCCTCATAACATCTCATATACAGTACATGCTCAATAAATGTAAACTAGTGAGTGAATGTATTAAATTGATTTTGAGGGCATATAATTGGTCTTATTTTAATCACCCAATCTCTTCACTCCCACCAAGATTCAAGACTTACCACTCTCTGTAATAAACGAAGCTCTAACTCAGAGACCGAACTGTTAAACTGTGATGCAAATGAACACATTTGCTGACATCGTTTGATTAGTTCAAATAATGAGGCATCCAGGTTTAAGGCTTCTGCAGTTCTAGTTCGTAAACTTTCAAAATGAATGATATTGCTGCAGAGGAAAGTGACCTGTGAAGACGAAAAAGAAGAGTGGAACCACCACAATGAGGAAAAAAATTTGCAATTAATGAAAACAAAAAAATACTACCTATTGATTTCCAGAATTCAGGACCAGGTCCTGAAAATGTATGAATGTATGACTCTTGTGGGAAACAGACCTACTCCTTATAAAAGCTAAATAAATGAACATTTTTTGGTTGATGCTGTTAAGACTGAGATGGCCAAAAGCACCTAAGGAGAATCAGGTAAATATTATCTTCTGCATGATTGTTTTTTAACTGAAATTTTACTCCATAATAAGACTGTTATCATATTCAGCTGCAATTTGTTCGTGCTGTGTCTGAATTCCAATCTGAAATGTTCCCCTTCTGCTTCTACTCCTGCCTAACTTTACCACAAAGATCAGAAAACACTAACTGGATATTTGACAATATTAAGCACATCTTTTAAGGTACAACAATAGTATTGTGACTGTGTTCCTAAATAGTTCTCTTTTTTTTAAAAAAATAAATTTATTTATTTATTTTTGGCTGCGTTGGGTCTTCGTTGCTGAGTATGGCCTTTCTCTAGCTGCGGTGAGCGGGGGCTACTCTTCGTTGCGGTGTGCAGGCTTCTCATTGCAGTGGCTTCTCTTGTTGTGGAGCATGGGCTGGTTCTAGGCGTGCAGGCTCAGTAGTTGTGGCTCACAGGCTCTAGAGCACAGGCTCAGCAGTTGTGGCACATGGACTTAGTTGCTCCGCAGCATGTGGGATCTTCCCGGACCAGGGCTCAAACCCGTGTCCCCTGCACTGGCAGGCAGATTCTTAACCATTGTGCCACCAGGGAAGTCCCAATAGTTCTCATTTTTATACTTATTGAAATACTTACAGATAAAATGATATAATATTTGGGATTTCCTTAAATATGGGATGTGAAGGAGGAGTAGGAAGTATAGAGGAAATAAAGTAGGGCTTAAGTTGATAATTATTAAATTTTGGTAATGGGTATATGGGATATGGGAATCATATTAGTCCAATTTTGCACCTGATTAAAAAGTACATAGTAGTTTTTGTTTGTTTGTTTTTTGCTCCCAATCACAACAAAGTTAATCCACAACCTCTGGCAGTACACAAGGTCCTAAGACATTTTATTGCCATATGGAAAAAATAACATTCAAATCTTTATAGTTGCATATAAGGAAAATCTTAGATAAATATGGAATTAAACTCTTTATTTTCCAAGAGGCTGGATCCACCTTATATTTAACTGCGAGGTAATAAGGGTCTAGGGAAATAACTGGCTGTGAGCTCAGCCTAAGGATGCCCCCTCTTTCTCCCCCAAGGCCTATCAGTCCTTCTTCCCAGTGCTGTAAACTAGAGAGAGGCTCTCAAGCTACTCCTAATTATCCCACATGTAACTTCCAATCAATTATATAATCCTGTAACAGAAAACAAAATGGCGCACATGAGTGCCTATACCTGACTTGCTCTTTGGCTCTCTTTAAGGACAAGATTTCTTCTTTCAGCTATTGTTGCTTCAAAATCTTGTAGTACAGGTGTCAGTGCAGGGTTGGCACCACCTGCCCACTTGAGTCGCTGTTCAATACTTGCTTCAAGTGCTGCCAGTTTCTCCTATAAAAGCCAGCAGAATCTCAGTGAAAACGACACCGTTCACTTCCTGTCTGTTGAGCATTTTTATATAAATACAAGAGATTCAAAAGAAGTAGGATGGGGCATAAGTAAATTAGAAAACATCTTTAACAAACTGTCACCTTTTGGAATTAATCTTGATTTCACGTTGAATATTTAAGGCTAAACATGTTTTGGATATGTAAGGATTGGCTTTCAGTTTATTGTCTTAAAATTTGCAGAAAGAAGTTTCATTTTCATTTTTAAATACAATAGTCCTTAAAACAAAACACCTGCTACACCAAATTCCCACTGCACTATATGTGCTATCTACAAGAAAGTCCACTTATACTTTTGATTGTGAAAGATGAAAATCAGATTCCCACAAATGCAGAAATTTACGAATAATGGTAAAAATAACAGCCAGGTTATCATGACGAGGAAGATTTTATGTAACAAAGTTGCTTCATTATTTATTCAACGTTTTGAGCGGAGGAATTCACATTCATAGTCTCTCTCTTGCTCTCGCTCTCCCCTCCCTCCCCTATTTCTTTCTCTCACACCTCTAAAATCAGAAAGGGCATGAGTTCATCCCCCTAAATTGAAAACTAGGACTAACATGCTGTAGAGAAAAGGTATTTCAATCTTCAAAGAAGTGAGCTCCAGAAAAATTTTATTAAAAAATTTAAAAATATTATAAAAGTGATTATACTTGATTTTATACTAATATTAATCTATAAAAAGAACAGAAATATGTCAGTTACTACTGAGTGTACGAGATATAGGAATATTCACTATAGAGAGATATATAAAGCCATCATGAAACCAGTTTTTCTTATTTAAAAAAGGAAAGCGAGATTAAATATTTTGCTGAAATGACCAAAAAATAGTCAATAAAAATGGTTTGGAAAAATGTTCTGCTGCCTTTGACATCACAAAATTCCATTAAGTAACTGCACACTAGAAGTAAAGAAATGCCTAAGCTTCTTGGATATTAATATTAAGCCAAATATAACTGCTTTGTATACATTTCAGAAAACAAATTTGGTATTCGAGTTTTTCCCATTACCAAGGTCCCCTTAATGTATAAAAGCATGGTAATATCAAATTCATTAAAAACTTGAAATATTTAGTATATCTCTATTCTGGGTTCAAAATATACTGCTAAGATTCAGTTACTTTGGAGGGTAAGAAAAAAAGATATAAATTAAAAATAAAAGTGAAAAGGTATTATGTTCCTGTGGCTTAGGAGCCAAGGACAGACTGAACAACAGAGCACTAACACTTCACCACAGTGGAGGTCATTTCTAAAAGTACGATGTACCAGAAGGAGGATCTGACAAAACACACCTGAACTGTTGCAATTGAAGTTTCAATCTGGCTCAGAGTATGGAGTTTCTTTTTCATGCTGGTTAAGATGGCAGAACGAGGGGGAGGAGTAACCGACATGGCTTGTGGTCTGTTGATAAGGAGATCTTCATGCTGCCACTGTTCAAAGAAAAAGAAATGTAATAAAATAAGCAGGAAAAAGGCCTTTAGATAAACAAGGGAGGGGAGGTGTGATTTAGGACTGGGGGAAGAGGGAAAAAACCCAGCTGCAGCAAGGTGGGGTGAGCAGGGAAGAATAACAGAAACACAATAAAAGAATCAACCAGGTGGAAAATTTCCTGAGGTAGAGAATGGCTGATAAATTTCTGGGATCACTGATATGCAACATTTAAATAGTAATTCTGAAGATGTTTCCTAGTCTAAGTAAAAATCTGCTGCACAATCCCCCTAAAATATAATCTCCAGTTAAGAGGTTGGAACAGGCAAGGTAGGGGAAGAGTTCCCCAGCACAGAATTAAGCAAGTAACTGAAAGAAGCAATGGCAGCAGTCACAGAAGAAAGAAGGATTTTGATAATGTTTTCCATATAGTTGTCAATTTTTTAGGGAATAAATAGTTTTCCATATAGCTGTCAATTTTTTAAGGGAATAAACTCTAAAATGTATTAAATAATAAAACTTTTCAACATTATATATATATATATATATATATACATTATATATATATGTATTTTTTAATAAGTTTATTTATTCATTTATTTAATTTTTGGCTGCATTGGGTCTTCGCTGCTGCACACAGACTTTCTCTAGTTGCAGTGAGCGAGGGCTACTCTTTGTCGCGGGGCGCAGGCTTCTCATTGTGGTGGCTTCTCTTGTTGCAGAGCACAGGCTCTAGGCACGCGGGCTTCAGCAGTTGTGGCACACGGGCTTCAGCAGTTGTGGCTCGCGGGCTCTCGAGCGCAGGCTCAGTAGTGGTGGTGCACGGGCTTAGTTGCTCCGTGGCATGTGGGATCTTCCCGGACCAGGGCTCGAACCCATGTCCCCTGAATCGGCAGGCAGATTCTTAACTACTGCGCCACCAGGGAAGCCCCTCAACATTATATTTTTTAGAAGTAAAATAAATACCAAAAAAATCCCAATGTGCTAGAAGGACTGTCAATATATAATAAATGCAACTTCAGAATTTGAATAAATTACTTTTCTTATGAGGTAAGAACACAGCTAATGATAAAACTGCAAACAGAAGGAAATACACTGGTTCCATGCCCCCCCAATTCCACTCTTGGGAAGTAGCTTCAATATAAATGAAGTTATTAACTGGTTTGTAACACTGCCAAATGTTAACTGCTTTATATACATTTCAGAAAACAAATTTGGTTACACAAAGTAACCAGTGTTTGTGCCAAAACAGATCCCAGGATAATGTAGTCCCCCAATATTACTCCATGAGTTACAACTTGTCTGAAGCTACTGACAATACTGAAGCCTATATTTGAAATAAAGAAAGAAGAAAAATAGCTGTAATTTATACTGTGCTTAGTGTCTTACACAAATCATCATTTTTAACCTGCACCGTCATCAACATTTTAGAGAGATACTGTCCCCATTCTACAAGTAAGGAAATCAGACCTTAAGGGAAGTTAAACTTAAGTTCATATACCTGAATCCAAATCCATCTCACTCCCCCAAAGCCTGTCATACTGCCTCTAAACAAACAAGGACAAAAACAGGCTTCTAAAAAACAGTTCCCAAGTGATGACCAATGTATGCACAGAGCTTAGAGAATTAGGGAAACAGAAGTCACTTTAGAAATAATTATGTTAGACAGTACAGAAGGCATATCCACCTAATGAACACATTCAACTGTTAGAAATTACATTTACAAGTAATACTTAATGAAAACACTAACCATACAACTCTGATGGAAACTAATTCAAAGGACACAAACCATGAACACAAAATGCTCTCAACTACATAAAAGAGAAACAAGGAATAATTGGAAAGACAGCACCGGAATGCTGACGCATTTCGGTGTTTGCTCTGGGCTGGCACAATTCAGGAAGTTTAAAATTTTCTCTTCTTTATACTGTTCTGTATTAATTTCCGCAGTTTTTCAAATTCCTACATTGAGGAAAAACCCCTTTATAAAGAGAAATACTAACTTGAAACATGGCGATATGCAACTGAACGCGCTGTAGGCTTGTCTTACAGGAGGAGATACTCGTCTCCAGCCTGCGCACCAAGTCGTGCTTCTTCCAGGCAGTGTCGTAGGAGCTCGCGAGCACAGTCGCCCTGTTCATGACCAGCTGAGAGAACTTCCCGATCTGGATGTTGTGCTCCACAGCTTTTTTACACAGATCATCAACTGAAACTTTGCTTTCAGCACCAAAATCCTTTGCCTCCACTTGAGCAATAATGTCTACCCCTAGAGCACTGATGAAGCTGCACAGCGTGAGGCCCAAGGCTTGGTTCGGGAGTCCAATCAGGAGCTGCCGCACAAAGTCAGCTGTGAATGCTTTTATCGGTTTAGCCATCTGGTCTTCACTGAAACAAGAGTTTCTAAAAAGGGTTTTCACATTGACAATCTGCACAGGCCCATTTACAGTATTCTGATCTTCAAGTGAACTTGATCCTAAAAAAGGAAATTTTTCTTTCAGTATTTCATGCAACACTAAAATAAGGTAATAATGCTGCTTATTTAAAAACTTGAAGATTGCATGAACTTAGTATTTTAATTTAATTTACAATTAAATTAAGCCTACTCTATCCTGTCCCCCTCCAAAGTACTACACAACTAGACCCAGCTTGTTTAAGAGTGAAATATTACCTGACAAAGTTTTAGAAAAGGTACCACAGAGCCTGAAGAACTCCTTAATTGTCTGTAGTCGTTTTAGAAAGAAAATCTCTTCAAGCACCTGTCGGTGATTATCATCATCAAAAAAATTGACTTGGGTGCTCCTGGCTTCCCTTATAATGTCAATCTTTCGCCAAGCTATAGGAATTTCCATCTTGTTTAGCTATTATGTAAATGAAAGAAAAGCAAGTTCACTTCTCCACTCTTCACACACTGAACAACTACTTTCCTACACTTGCATTATTCATAAAACCAGGTCAATAATTTACCTTTTCAACTAATAAGCCAAAAGCAGTCTCAACTTGGGCAAACATGCCATCAAATGCTACCAAAAGCATCTGGCCAGCTGACATTTTTGGTGTTTCATCAACTGAACCATTTCTTGGTTGGATTAATTCACCATATTGAGCATGAAGTATTCTAGAGGAAAAGAAAGGGGAGTTAAAACCCTCGCTGAAGAGTATTAAATTTGGGGGAAAATGTAAGATCAACAAGTCTTACAGCTAGTGTGTGGAGTCTAGGGGAAAAGTCTCTGTATGAAGGAAGGAGTGTTATTAGCCATCATTAATGTGAGTAAATTTTATGCAAATTTGAACTATGACATTTTAAAAAGAACTATATAAAGTATTACAGTCTCACTTTATACACAGAATGTAAAATAATATAAAATGCCAATTCTTTTTTTTTTAATGTCGAGAATCACACAGTTCTAAAGCTGGTGGACCTAACAAAAGTTGTCAAGTATGTTCACACTACTGTCACATGGCAGAGCCAGCTACAGACAGTAAATGGAAATACCTATCATTTTCGGCATGCTGAGTTTCAAATAATGCATAGTTGGAAGTTAGGTCTTCAGAAATTTGCCTTTCACATTATCATTAAATTAAGAACTTACGTAGTGTTTATGTATCCAAGCACTATTCTAAATATTTTATATAAAAAAGCAAAAATACAATTCCCAGTACCTATGACTACTATCAGTAAAACTAATGTTAACTAGATTTTCAACTTTATCACACACACATAAATAGCTATAAAACTATTAGGAATTATTATGAGAATTTAAAATTTAGGCTACCCGAGAAATTTCTAATGGAAAAAGAGCTGCATGATGGTATAAAGTTTTCCTTGAGATTACCAAAAAGTTTCTCTAATACAAGATACACACAGGCTATAAAAGAATCAAACATGAAGTCTGTAACCCAATGCATACATGGAAGGAAACATTCCTCCATTTGACAGTAAAGGGAATCTAGATTAGATATTAAGGGAAAATAAGGGCTGAAATTTTGTGAGGAAGAAAAGTGTATAGATTTAGCATCTAAGTTTTAAAATAACGTTAGAGATTTTATGATAAAGCTCTTGTGCAAATAATCTAAATCACTATTTGGCTGGCATTTATGTTTATGCTATACTGATTACAGTTATTTTTTAAATTTTATGGTAAAACAACTACAAAGAAACAAGAAAATAGGAAAATTCTGAATGCAACATAAAAGAAAACATTAAGGAGATGTTACCTTTTTTGGTGAAATAAGGCACCATAAATTAAGAAAAATAAGTTTACATTTTAGATATATACTTCCTGCAATTTAAGAATGGAAAGGTATTTGCTTCAAAATAACTGGAGCAGTACAACTTAAATAAGATTAAACAGGTGCAAGAAAGAGAGAGAGAGATTAACCAGGTACAGATAATTACTGAAGTTGGTAAAATGGAAGTTCATTATACACTATTCTACTTTCTTGTATCTTGGAATTTTCCCATGGGAGGAAGTATGGTGGGTCAATTCATTTCTACTCTCTCAATTATACCTTCTGAAGGGAGCTGGACATCAGAATGCCAAAGAAAGAGGCCCTGAGTCACGAAGCACAAAGGGTAGGGCTTAGCTTTGGGTACAGTGCATGGCTGGAGAAACTGCCCAACCTCTACAGGTTCCAAAGTCAAATTGTTACCCTAGATTTAAGAGTCAAGAAATACAATGTTCAATACCTAAAACTTATATAAAACTTAAGCTAACTTAAAAGTGTTCATCTGAAATGAGGTGTATACTCCACTAGCTAACTAAACTGGCTCAGATGCTTCCATGGAGTTCCAAGGGCTGGCTTAAAAAGTACCACACTCTACTTTGTGTGTATGCACATGTATGGTGAAACTACAGCCCTAAAAGAATACATATATGTATGTGATAAAACTACACACACACACACACAAATGAGTGCATGTATAACTGGTGAAATCTGAGTAAGCTCTGTGGACTGTACCGATGTTAATTTCATGGTGTTGCTACTGTACCACAGGTATAGCAAGATGCTACACTGAAGGAGGAATGAAGGGTACACAAGACCTCCCTGCACACTTTTTTTTTTTAACACAACTTCCTATGAGTCTGTAATTATTTCCAAATAAAAGGGTTTTTTGTTTTTTGTTTGTTTGTTTTGGCCCTCCCTCAAGGCTCACAGGGTCTTAGCTCCCAACCAGGGATTGAACCCATGCCCTCAGCGCAGAGTACTAACCACTGGATCACCAGGGAATTCCCCCAAATAAAAGGTATTTTTTTTAAAAGACATTACTTATAAATGCTTATATATATATATCTGCTCTGAAAATTAAAAGTAAGCTTACAGTAAAATAAGAACTCAAAACTTTTATCTGGCTACCCATCTCTTTCACAAGAAAAGAGAACACAGCTTAGCATTCACTTGCCTGGCGACATCGATGTAATGAGCATGTGTTTCTTCCTCAAGTCCCATAGCTGCATTTCTTAAATAGGCTTGAAGAGATTCAACTAGAGTCTGCAGAGGAACACCATCAGTTGTCTGCTCAATAAGACTGTCCAGTTCATGAAGCATACTTTCTAATGTGTATTCTCCTTTCATTAAACATCTCAGTGCTTCTGGAAATATGATTTGCCGGAAATTTGAATTTAATTCCTATAAATATGTGAGAAACATATTTTAATGCTTTCTGAGTTTAGAGAAAGCAGCATTAAAAGCGAGGAAGTCAAATCACTTTTTGGACCCAGAGATGAGAAACACAACGTTCAACACCTAAAACAAACTTCTAAAATTTAAGCTAATTTAGAAGTACTTACCTGAAGTGAGGTGTATACACCATTAGCTAAGTGAACTGCCTCAGATGCTTCCATGGGGTTAGGAATGTCTAAGTCTTGTGGCACTAGGTGACACTGCTTCAGTAACTGAACAAGGCAAGTGACATTTCCACTCATACTGCAGAGCTCTTCCAAGAACCAGGCTCCATCCCGAGAAGTCAGATCAACCAGCTGCTCTCCAGCACTCGAAGCTGCACCTTCCATCATTAGGTTACGTCTAAAAAATGAGATAAATATTTGTACAGTGAAACTGACTTAGCTAAACACACATAAATGGGATACCTCAAAATCTGAAAGGAAATAAAGCAGTCTTACACCGAGCAAGACTAATGAAAGAAAAAGGATATCTTAAGTTTGGGATCAAACAAAAGACACATGAACTCTCCATAAGCATCAATGTTCGCAAGACAATGAAATGGTCTCACTATGTGGTCAGCTAACTCACCTTGTGAGGGTACAAAGGGCAGAAATAATAACACTTGCTAGACTCAAAGATCCTTCCTCTCCGTTCTCGTGAAGGAAAACTTTGATACAACGTTCAATTTCTTTCAACTGATCTTCACAAACAGGTACGGTGACAGCTTCCTGTTTCAAGCGTTCCACCTGTCTAATAAGACGGCTGTTTATGTCTGTTGCGTACCGCTGCAGGGTCATCTCAGTGGCAGTGATGAACTGACACACCGTTGGGGGTGGCTGGGGCGCATACTGCACTTCATATCTGTAAACAGAGAAAGAGGTGCTTGTAAAGAAAGTTCATGCCTTACAAAATACGAAAAAAGACAATATGGAATACTGCATTTGATCTTCAAACCTTGAAGAGTAGAAAACATTATTTCCATTTTACAGAAAAGGTCTCGAAAGTGAAAGTAACGTCCTAAGATAACTTGTTAGTGACAGAATCAATATTTGAATTCAGCTCTCTTTACCCTGATCTAACCATGCTTACACTGGGATACATTTTAATCAATTAGGAAAAACACACTGTCTTTTAAAGGAAAACATGAGCTCAAACCCTCTTAAAACCAAGAGAAAAGTGACTCCATTCAAATTCCATCTATCAACCATTTCTTTCAGAAAAATAAAATACTATGCAATTAAAAACATGAACACAACTTTGCTTCCAGTCCCAATGAGAAGTAAAGAAAATGGAGAGTGATCAAACTTACTTCCTATAGAGATCCTGACAGCGCTCTACTGTGGTGTTACAGATGAGCTCTTCCATCCAGGTTTTCCATTGCTCAATTCGATGTTTCTGAAATATAGCCTTCGGATACTGCAGAGCTACAGTTGCATAGTGGTGCAGCTGCTCCAGACAGCCTCGCAGCACCGAGCGCCTCTGCTGCAGGAGGGTACCGACTTCCCCCTCCAGCTGCTCACACTGGCTGATCAAGTGGGCCTGGCCAGCATTCTGCAGAAAGGCTGTTGCTGGCACATAGCTTGGAGGACCTTTGGGTAAAAGATAATTATTGATCACAATGAAACCATTTCAAATCAGCAGTCACTGAAAGGGAGTACAAACCAGAACTCCACACATGAACACAACCACAACAAAACCCACATGCTCACATGTATATCTAAAATAATAATCAGCCCATACCAAGGTCCATTTGTGTGCTTATCTCCTGAAGCAAACTTGCCAGCTGTGTTGCTTCTAAATTATTGAATGCAGCCTGATAATGTGTTATCCACTGTTCAAATTCATTCAGCTTCACCTGGATCGCTTCCTGAACAGCTCTTTGCTGAGTCTGTAGTTGAGTGTGTTCAGAATACCTAATGGAAGGAAAAATTTTTGATTGCTCTTCTTTCTTCTGTGTACTTTCATCACCCTGAAAGTACATTTTGCTTATACTTGGACTGCCTGGTAAGCTCCTTTTCAATCTTGAGGGCAGTGCTCAAATGTCCTTTCCTTCTCTGTTTTTTCCTGACCCTACAGAGTTCCCTAACTACACTCAGAACATTTTAAATAAAATTCTACCACATTTGCCAGGGTTACGAGTTATGTGAAGTATGGAAGACTGAGACTTAATAGGTCTCCATAATCTCAGCGTCTCCGGCAGTGTTTGGCACTTGTACATTTAACCACCCTTCACTGAGCTGGGCAGCCGCTCTGTGCAAGGTTTATTCACTTAGATCACTTTTAGTTTAATGCTCAAAAAAACTCAGCCAAGCAGACAAGATCCACTGTACAAATGAGTAAGGATTCAGATACAAACTGCAGAGAGAAAACCAAACCCCAGGTTTTCTGAATCCAAGTTCAGTGTTCTAACAACAATGTCCACCATCTCCCATAGTTACTCAAACATGTAAATTAAATATAATAAAGCAGAAAATTTAAGTGAATTCTGCTTTATTAACACTTTGAAAATGCAGTTCTTGGGAGAGCTTTATTTATCTGAGTTGCTGCAATAATTCTAATTCAAGTTGACAATGTTTACACAAAAATACGAAAATTATCCTTAACGGCATATCTTTAGAACTAAGAGTTCAACACTTGTTTTAAACCTGTGTTGCAGAGTATGAGAAGGATGATCCACTCCTTCAGCTCCTTCTAGAAATTCTATTTCTTCCAACAGTTTGCCCTGCAGTTTTTCCACATCTGTTAGTTGCTCTTGCAAGCTCAGGTATTCATCTAAACTGCTGTCCAGCTTGGGAAGTACAACCAGCATCTCGTCCCTATTCTTAAACCAGTTCACCTGTAAAAAGACATTATTAGGAAGATTCTTATACAGGGCTGACTATGAGATATGATGATGTCTATCAGAAGGATCATGTTAGAAGGACATTCTGCACGTTACTCTACTTAAATCTCAACAAAGCCGGGGTGTGTGTGTGTGATGGCATCACCCATATTTTTACAAAGATAACAAATGTGGTCAATTCAAACAGCCATAAAATGAAGACTCAATTCCACAATAACACGCAGTTACCATCACGTCACACAAAACAAGATTAGCATCACTGGCTACCACGATATTAAAATCAAGAAGGAAGGAGGCTATCCAAGTAAAGAACACTTAAAACCGTCATTGTTAAACACTTTTCAGTCTATTAAGAAAGGTATAATTTTTTCAAATCATTAACCCACTTCCCATGTGTGAGAGTGACTGTGTGCCTTTGCATGGGAGCATTTCTTAGTGAAAGATCACAGCAAACTGCGTCTTACTTCGCTGCCATTTCAGTATTATACACTGCAGTTGTATAAAACCAATTTTTAGAAAAAGTTTCACTCTTGGACTTCCCGAGTTGCTGCAATAATTCTAATTCAAGTTGACAATGTTTACACAAAAATACGAAAATTATCCTTAACGGCATATCTTTAGAACTAAGAGTTCAACACTTGTTTTAAACCTGTGTTGCAGAGTATGAGAAGGATGATCCACTCCTTCAGCTCCTTCTAGAAATTCTATTTCTTCCAACAGTTTGCCCTGCAGTTTTTCCACATCTGTTAGTTGCTCTTGCAAGCTCAGGTATTCATCTAAACTGCTGTCCAGCTTGGGAAGTACAACCAGCATCTCGTCCCTATTCTTAAACCAGTTCACCTGTAAAAAGACATTATTAGGAAGATTCTTATACAGGGCTGACTATGAGATATGATGATGTCTATCAGAAGGATCATGTTAGAAGGACATTCTGCACGTTACTCTACTTAAATCTCAACAAAGCCGGGGTGTGTGTGTGTGATGGCATCACCCATATTTTTACAAAGATAACAAATGTGGTCAATTCAAACAGCCATAAAATGAAGACTCAATTCCACAATAACACGCAGTTACCATCACGTCACACAAAACAAGATTAGCATCACTGGCTACCACGATATTAAAATCAAGAAGGAAGGAGGCTATCCAAGTAAAGAACACTTAAAACCGTCATTGTTAAACACTTTTCAGTCTATTAAGAAAGGTATAATTTTTTCAAATCATTAACCCACTTCCCATGTGTGAGAGTGACTGTGTGCCTTTGCATGGGAGCATTTCTTAGTGAAAGATCACAGCAAACTGCGTCTTACTTCGCTGCCATTTCAGTATTATACACTGCAGTTGTATAAAACCAATTTTTAGAAAAAGTTTCACTCTTGGACTTCCCTGGGGGTGCAGTGGTTAAGAATCCACCTGCCAATGCAGGGGACACGGGTTTGAGCCCTGGTCCGGGAAGATCCCACATGCCACGGAGCAACTAAGCCCGTGCGCCACAACTACTGAGCCTGCGCTCTAGAGCCCAAGAGCCACAACTACTGAGCCCATGTGCCTAGAGCCCGTGCTCTGCAACAAGAGAAGCCACCGCAATGAGAAGCCCGTGCACCGCAACGAAGAGTAGCCCTGCTCGCCACAACTAGGGAAAGCCCGTGCACAGCAACGAAGACCCAATGCAGCCAAAAATAAATAAATTAATTTAAAAAAAAAAAGAAAAAAAAAGTTTCACTCAACTTTTTTATGGACATGTTAACTTTTTTCTTTTTGGCCGTGCCACACAACTTGCAGGATCTTAGTTCCCCGACCAGGGCTGGAACCTAGGCCCCGGCAGTGAAAGCGCCGAGTCCTAACCACTGCACTGCCATGGAATTCCCTGGACATGTTATTTTTACTTTTTATTTTTTGGTTCCATCAAGTCTTAGTTGTGGCAGGCGGGCTCCTTAGTTGTGGCATGCATGTAGGATCTAGTTCTCAGACCAGGGGTCGAACCTGGGGCCCCTGCATTGCGAGGGCAGAGCCTTAACCACTGTGCCACCAGGGAAGTCCTGGACACGTTAACTATTAACCAAAAGATGACGATGACTTATTATCATTGGCCTCACCTTAATTTCAGCTACTCTCGAAGAAAAAAGGCTGCGAGTGATCTCTCGTTCCATCTCTCTCTTGCTCTGCTTGCTCTCGGCCTGCTGGCCCCCTCCACCATAGACGGCACCAGCAAACCCGGCCTCACCCCCAGCTGTCCAGTCCACCAGGGGGTCATACACAAAGGCCTCTAGCAGTGTCAGCAGAGTCTCTCTGCCACGCCGCATAATGTGTAGAACCTGTTTTCAGAAGACTTTTAATTAAGTTTTTGCCACAAGTTTCCTCATTAAAATGTAGTTTTTCATTCCAAAGGATTTGTTGATTTAAACAGGTACACTAAGAGGTGTAAGAGAAAAAAACCCACATACCTGCTCACATGAAAGCCTAAAAACACCTTCTACTCCAGTTACACCCAGTGCTGTTTCAATGTTCTGTGTCATTCGAAAAGGTACTTTCTCAGGAACTCTAAGGCTTTTACCTTGAAAAGATAAATCATTATATTTTTGTCCTTTCACCAAAATAAATTCGACTCTCATATAAAAAGTCTTTAATTTTACCTTTTTCAAAGCAAACATTGTAATCTATGTGAACAACCTCTCCAGTCGTCATATCTATGAGAACATTATCCAGATGTCTATCTCCAAGGCCAATTATGTAACCGACCATAGACATGACTGCAGTAGATCTGGCATAAGACTAAAGAAGAGGGGATAGGGGAGCAAGTTCAGCATCATTAGCAAATTTCCTCCCAACATGGACTTGATTCTCTAAAATTTACAAACCTCCATAATCCTACTCCCTTATTTCTAAATAAACAGCTAGCGCTCTGCAGGGACGCTGCACGTGGTCACAGAAACTCTGCACTGAGCAACAGCATACGACATGGGTTGGTCCTACTTAATCATTATCAGAACGCAGGATTTAAAAAAACAGAACTATTCTTCAGCCTCTCTAGTTTTTCCCTTTCTGAAGTTTTTATTCTCCTTTTCATTTCATCCATAATCCCCTCCATTCTGCCTTCATACAGTCATGGCTATGCCTCATAAAAATAAATGTAATATAAGATTCAAATGCAGGTCTCAAACTACCAAGTCTGGAGGGAGGCAGGAGGAGGGTGAACAAGACAAGACAGGAGGCAGGCAAAGAAACAATAATACTGATGATAGTCTAAAACAAAACACATACCTGTGTGACTCTCCACCATTCATCAGGGGTGGTGCAAGATGACCAAAGCTCTTTAGCAAGGAGATTTGGGGGCGTGGCCTCCATTAACTCTTCTAATACTGCCTTCATCACATGAAGAGGCCAATCCCGTCGGGACACATCCAGACTAAGTCCAACTGCTTTCAAAGCAGGACTAATTTTACTATAATAAAGTTCACTAGGACGGGGTACAATTCCAGGATTCTGAGGAGTTTGGTAGGAATCTTGGGCCTTTAAAAAAATTTTTTTTAAGGAAAGATCAACTTTGTTTAAATAAGGATAAAGATTACCTTGAATATAAAGCAGTATTTTAAAAACTGGTTTTTCAGTGGAACTCTCTACTTAGCTAGCTAAATCTCATCCATCAAACAGCCAAGTCGTCTGGACTATGCATCTTTCTTACAATCTACATATCATTTTCTTAATTTGGCATTACTACTTTATTGAAAAACTCTGTCTACTGTTATATTTTCTTGAGGTTCAATTCAAGCTCAACATCCAAGTTACATTCTTCTTTGTAACACATAATTCTGTTTAAAATTTATCACTCATTTACTGCACATATTTCATTCTTCACCAATATGACTTAATCAATGTAAAATTAACAACAGATATTCAGAAACAACCTAGACAAAAATTTAAATAGCCTTTCTCTAATTCCACCTCCAATTCACCTCATCAGTACCTGTTCTGTAGTCTCCTAGCCCTACCTAAAAAAATCTGAAGCCTTTCAAACTCTTGCTCCTTCCCATACCTACCCTACTTAGATTCATTTTATTTGTCTAGATGTTGGAACCTGAAGTTGTGACTTTAAAAATCTGTCTTCTTATCTGTAGTACTTAGTACTACTCCTGTCATATACACTAAGCACTCAGATACTGAGCTAAAATGAATTCTAAAAAACTGTTCTAAATCATAATAAATTTCACGGGTACAAAATAGGATGCCACAGTGATTAACTCCAAATTTAAAGTTGTCTATTCCTTCTTTAACTCTTATAAGCTTGGAAAAAACCTCAAGGGCAGCAAGACTAGAAATATGTCACATATAACAGAGAACAGACTAATATATATACTTGTTTATTAACATTCAAATAAAAGCACATATTTTAATTTTAATCAACCTTTTGTGCTTGTAAGGCAGCTTCCCGTTGTTGCCATCGTTTGTAAAGACCAAATAAGGGTGTGGCTCCATCCACCCACTGGATTAGGCCTGATCGAGTTCCTAGTGGTGTTACAGAATAGTGTCGAGCGTGGAAACGGGGTGCTTCCTGGCGATTGATTGTAGCAAACATAGTATTTACAATAGACAGAAATTGCATTATTCTCTCATCCAGATGTAAATCCTCCAATCCTATGGAAACAAAATTAAAGTAGCTAGAGTAGGTGACCAGATGAGGTGAAGTGCAATGGGATGGGACTGGAAACATACCACTTTTTTGTGTTCCTCTCAATTAGCAACAGCAGTCAAGAAGTGACAGCCAAAGAAGCACAATGAGAGCATCAGAGAACATTCTATTGTCACAAGGTATTAGATACTAGCATTATTAGCTGTACCTCAGTTGCCCTGCTTCTATAAGTTCATAAGCAAGAAGAGAGGAAGCAATGGAAAATCATACTACACAGCCTCCAACCACTTCTATCAAAATACAGGATACTCCAGGCTATTCACAACATACAGATATTCACCTAAAACAATCCTAATGCACACACACACACACACACACACACACACTCACACACACAGTGTTAATAATCAGACTAATGTTCTTCTTTTAAATCTCACCTTTAAAAAGATAAGGATAGCTCTTCCCATCTGATCCGAGAAAGAGAAGTTTCTTTGGCTTGGTTTTGGTAGGTAAGATTGTGATGGTTCCACCCACACTGTGGATTGTGACAGTGTCTCTGGCTGAGACTTCTCCAGGAAGAGCAATTTCAGTGTTAGTCATGGCAGCCAGCCACGGGCTGATTTCTTCAAGACGCAAGATGTAACTTGCACGTTTCTGTGCTCTCTGTTGCAAACTCAGCATTATCTATATTTAAGATAGGAAAAGTTTACAATACCATTACAACACTTATTTTCTTCTACATTCAATCTGGCTTAAAGATAAATTTAAAATACAAACACCTCCTGTCTAGTTCTTACATTTAATTTGATGTTACATATTTGGGCCATCCTGGGAGGGGAAACACTGGTGTGCTGGTATGCTCTATGTGATTTCTACTTTGTTCAGACCTCTCCCACCTCCTCTTTAAAAATATGCAATGAAATCATAGCAGATGGAAAGAAATCACTACTGTGATCACAAAATTCAAGGCTTGTAGCGAATTCCCCACTGTTAAGCTATGTCCAATCAATGCCCAAACAAGTCACTTCAGTCCTTGCAATAGAGCAAAAGATATAGCCAGCTATTGGCTGTCAGGTAGACACACCCTTAAGGAAGCCATCTGAAAATGTGGTAACAATTTAGAGCTCTGACTACTTTAAGTATGCAGAAAAACACACAATCTCTTATAACTCACAGGAGTGGATCATGTATAGCTGTATCTCTACTTGTAGCTAACTCAATAATCTACACCTGATTTAATGAACTCTGGGCTCTGCTTTCATGTGAAAATTTTTAAAATCAATCTTTTGCAACATTTGTTCATAAAAGGAAAAATACAACTGGAAACACCTCAAGTATCCACTGACAGGACAAAGGATAAACTGTGGTACTGTCCCATAATCTATCAATGTTCAGCTGTATACAAAATATGGATGACATTAAAAAAACAAAAACAAAAACCTAATGCTGATCCATCAATTATGGAAGTGGTAAACACACGCATGTACATACAATATAATCTCATTTATATGAAATTCAAAAACAGGAGAAGCTAAACAATATACCATTTAGAAATGTATCAATAAAAACTGTTTAAGTAAGTAATGATTAATTCAAAATTCAGAGCAGTAGTTGTGGAAAGGGAGATATAATTATGGAGGGACATAGGACTTCTAAAAGTTTTCTCTATGACTATTTCACACACACACACACACACACACACACACACACACACACACACACACACACACACACACG
>NW_006793997.1:1312161-1315027 GCF_000442215.2 Lipotes vexillifer | reverse complement strand
CACACACACACACACACACACACACACACACACACACACACACACACACACACACACGGGGTTTTTTCAAAGTACTCCCCCTGGGAAGGGGGTGGGGGTGGGGGAAGGACTGGGATCAGCAGATACTAACTAGTATACATAGGACGAATGAACAACAAGGCCCTACTGTATAGCACCGGGAACTATATTCAATATCCTGGGATAAACCATAATGGAAAAGAATATGAAAAAGAATGTAAATCTATATATATAAAAGAGTCACTTTGCTGTACATCAGAAAGTAACGCCACATTATAAATCAACTATACTTCAATTTAAAAAAAAAGTATTCCCCCTGTCTCCTCCTCTGGATTTCTTGGTTGATTTACTGAGAAGAACACAAAGAAGCAAGAAACTACTGCTGGAACACGAGAAAACAAGTTTTGGCTAGGCCACACATAATAAACTTCATCCTTCATGTTAGTGCTCTTATCTTGTGCTTCTAAGCCATTTCCCCTGAATTTAGCATTTCCTCTAGTTTCCTCTACTTTGCATTTACTAGTTAAAGTCAGGTGTATTTTTTGTCTCTACACTGTATCTTTTAATAGTTTTTTCACTACTAAAGTTAATGAAATCAGTTAAGAGCAATATAGGAAAGGGATAGGAAAAGAAGGGATAAGAAAAAAAGCTACAAGGTAGCTTAAATAGGCTCCCCTGGGCTTCCCTGGTGGCACAGTGGTTAAGAAACCTCCTGCCAATGCAGGGGACAGGGGCTTGAGCCCTGGTCAGGGGAGATCCCACGTGCTGCGGAGCAACCAAGCCCGTGTGCCACAACTACTGAGCCCGTGCCCTGCAACAAGAAAAGCCACTGCAATAAGTAGCCCGCGCACCGCAACGAAGACCCAACACAGTCAAAAATAAAATAAATTTAAAATAAATAAATAAACAGGCTCCCCCAACTAGTGGTGCTGTTGCTGAAACATATGAAAACCAAAGAACATACAGAATTAAGGGGACCAAAACATAAAAGGATTCTCAAATATTTAATTACACTAATCATCCCTCAAACAGGCTATGCAGAATTGCTGTCAAAGAATTCCTTATAAAAATTGATGTTGTTACACGTGAATATTTTGTCTGTTAGAAATACTGAATACCACTCCACCAAGAAAAACTACATAGGTCCAAGATTAAATTTCTTAATCTTTTATGAAAAGAATATGGCAGGCAGTCAGTATTTAGCTCAAGGCCACAGCTCCTTCCTTGTCTAATTTCTTACAGTACATTCTTCCCTGGTGTGAACCCTCAGTAGATTAAAGTTTGCCACCCTAGGCCCACTCACCCTCAAATTCTTAAAAATGAAGAAAACATCTTTCTCTATATTCTTTACAAGCAACTGACCACTGGCTGCCTTCCATGGGCTTAGAAAGTTCTCATGTGTTCTAAGTAAAAAGAGTCCCCTTACTTAAATTTTTCATCTCAGGGAATTTCCTATTTCAGTAGCATTCTTGAGATTTCTCTGTACCTCTTTAAATGGAATCCAGCTGCTTCCAGGCTTTGCAGGGTTTGATGGTGTCTTCAGTTTTTCTAGGGCATTTTCTATTGCATCACCGTAGTTATCCTGAAACCACTTTTCATGAGGTGTTTCTGCAGGGGCCGCCGTGATGCTCCTCACATGCTCCAAAGCAAACACAATGGGCTTCATCAAAGCCGTGTGCTTCTCCCGCATGATTGCAATTTTCTCTTCTCTGACCAGAGAGACGTAAAGAGTTCAATACAAACAAGGAACAATTTAATTGTCAAGTGTAAGTAAACAGTATCAAAGAATAGTCAAAATAAAGTAATAAAATATAAGCAAGGTAACTGACTAAAAACAGCATTGTAAAAAATCCAGCATATAAAAGAGGCGCCTTCTCTTTTCAACAAGTGGTGCTGGGAAAGCTGGACATCTGCTTACAAAAGAATGAAGCTGAACACTTACCTTTTACTATAGGTCAAAAAGTAACTCAAAATGGATCAAAGACCTTAACATAAAAGCTAAGGCTTTATTTAAAACTCTTAGAAGAAAACAAAAGAAAAAATTGATAAACTGGGCTACATCAAAACTAAAAAATCACATGCATCAAAAGACATTTTTTGGGCTTCCCTGGTGGCGCAGTGGTTGAGAGTCCGCCTGCCGATGCAGGGGACATGGGTTCGTGCCCCGGTCTGGGAAGATCCCACATGCTGCGGAGCGGCTGGGCCCGTGAGCCATGGTCGCTGAGCCTGCGCGTCCGGAGCCTGTTGCTCCGCAACGGGAGAGGCCACAAGAGTCAGAGGCCCACGTACCGCAACAACAACAACAACAACAAAAAAAGACATTTGTTTTTGATCTCCCTGGTGGCACAGTGGTTAAGAATCTGCATGCCAATGCAGGGCACACAGATTCGATCCCTGGTCCAGAAGATCCCACATGCCACAGAGCAACTAACCCCGTGTGCCACAACTACTGAGCCCACGTGCCACAACTACTGAAGCCCAGGCTCCGCAACAAGACAAGTCACCGTGATGAGAAGCCCACATACGGCAACGAAGAGTAGGCCCTGCTCTCTGCAACTAGAGAAAGCCCACGTGCAGCAAAGACTCAACACAGCCAGGAATAAATTTTTTTAAAAAAAGACATTTTTTTTTCACTCAAGAGAGTGAAAAAGACAATGCATAAAACAGGGGTAAAATACTTGCAAATCATGTGTATGATAAGGGATTAATATCCAAAATATTTAGAGAGCCCCTAAAACTCAACAACAATAAAACCCAGTTCAAAAATGGGCAAAGGGGCTTCCCTGGCGCAGTGCTGCTTGAGAGTCCGCCTGCCGTTGCAGGAGATGCGGGGTCGTGCCCCGTTTCG
>NW_006793997.1:1293662-1312036 GCF_000442215.2 Lipotes vexillifer | reverse complement strand
AAAAAAAAAAAAAAAAAAAAAAAAAAAAAAAAAAATGGGCAAAGGATTCAAATAGACACTTCTCCAAAGGAGATATACAAATGGTCAATAAGCACATGAAAATATGCTCAACATTATTAGTCATTAGAGAAATGCAAATCAAAGCCACAAGATACCATTTCACACACATTAGGATGTTACTATCAAAAAGAACACAACAAATGTTGGCAAGGATATGGAGAAACAGGAACCCAGTTTACCAGTTCCTCTACAAGTTAAACATAGAATTACTATCTGACCCAGCAAATCCACTGGCTCACACACAATTAAAAGCAGGGACTCAAACAGATATTTGTATGGTGATAGCATTGTTTACAATAGCCAAAAGACAAGAGCAACTCAAGTGTCCATTGACAGATGAGTGCATAAATAAAACGTGGTATATCCATATGATGGAATGTTACTTAGCAATAAAAAGTAAGGAAATTCTGATACATGATACAACATGGAATGAACCTTCAAAACATTATGATAAGTGAAATAAACCATACACAAAAGGACAAATACTGTATGATACCAGTCACACGAGGTACTGAGAATAGTCAAATTCATAAAGACAGAAAGCAAAATAGTGGTAACCAGGGGCTGGGGATACGGAAGAGGGAAGTACTATTAAATGGGTATGGAGCTGTTTGGGATGATGGATAAGTTCTGGAACTGGACATCACACTGTGAATGTATTTACCGCAACTGAATTGTACACTTAAAATTAGTTAAAATGACAAACTTTATATGCATTTTACATTAAAAAAAAAAGAGGCAGCTATGTTTTTGGAGTGTAAGTATATGAAAACATACTTGCGTAAGGTATTGTTGTTCTGGACTCTCTTCACCTCATCTTCCAGCTGCTGAATTCGTCTCAGGACATACATGTGTTGCTGTAACAGAACTCCCAACCAGAGCTCATCCCAGAGAACAGTGACCCTGCGCAGCTCAGCCACGAGCATCTGAACCTGCACACACGGCACATCCAAATATGCTCATCTACAAATCTACACACAGCACAGTTCTGCAAACACTGGATATTGCAAGCAAAATGTGTGCATCTTGTTCATTAACCAATTAGAGAAACTTGATCAGTGATTCTATCAGTAAAGATTTATAAAACCAATTTTGGTTATTTTAAAAGCTTTACTCCTTGAATAATATTTCTGTAACAGTTTTATAGGTTTAGTTTTTAGGTGAGTTTTTTGGGGGTTTTTTGGGTGGGGAGGTGGTGACAATAAAAATTTATTTTAAAACACATGAATTGGTTGTTTTGTACCTGTAACACCATAGTTGGGTTTGCAGAGGACAGTTTATCTACAATTTTACTGTAGCAATCCTGCATCATGGCTTGGTCTTCATTCAATCCACTTTTAGGCTCATCCTTATTGCTATCTTGAGAAGCAGGAGGACTTCCTCCCTCACATTCAGAAACTAGCAATTCTTCTCCTTGAATATTGCCAAGTAAAGTTGGAATTGCAGAGGAAAATTTACTTCCTAAAGTGAAATGGGAGAATAAGGTATAATTTGGATACTTCTCCATGTGCATATGTTGAGTTAGGGAAAACATCAATAATGTATTTGATCCCAGAGCACTCATTTAACTAATTTTGCCTTCTGTGCACTAAGCTGACCAAAGATCATGGATATTTTGCCTTTTTACAAGTTCAGCTTCTATATTTATTAATATTATAAGCTAATAAAAGATAAATTGGGCGGCTTCCCTGGTGGCGCAGTGGTTGAGAGTCCGCCTGCCGATGCAGGGGACACGGGTTCGTGCCCCGGTCCGGGAAGATTCCACATGCCGCGGAGCGGCTGGGCCTGTGAGCCATGGCCGCTGAGCCTGCGCACCATGGCTGCTGAGCCTGCGCGTCCGGAGCTTGTGCTCCGCAACGGGAGAGGCCACAACAGTGAGAGGCCCGCGTACCGAAAAAAAAAAAAGATAAATGGGGGAAAATATAATAAATGAGTCTCAACAAATAAAGTGTTCCCCCAGCCAGAGTCCAGAACTTATTTTCCATCCTTGTCTGCCACTTACTTCAGCTAGGTGAACCTGAGATTTCTCCAAGCCTTGGTGGGTTACTGTGAGACTGAAGATATCATGTAAAGCACACATCCTACTGCCAGACATAGTAGTTACTCACTCAATAAATGGTGTTATTATTGTTACTATTATTATTATGGAAAAATTACAAACTCTATCAACTCTGGAACATAAAGCTCAAAAAATTTTACCTAACAAACGTTGTTTGCAAACTCATTTATACTTAAAGTAGCAGTATTTTAAAATTCCTTACCTGAAGCCTGTGATTCACTACTAAGCGATATGGTGCCCACTATTGCAGGATACAATATGAGATGTGGGGAATCTTGAGCCACACGGCAGAGAAGGTTACAAATACTTTGGCGCACATACACTTCAGGGTGGTTTAAGCGTGAGAAAAGTTGTGGAATAATTCCTTCAGGATAAGAAAGAAAAACACTTTAAAGTTATTAAAAACAGTCAAGATGGTGGAGGCAAAAGGATAAAACTTGATATATGTCAGCATTAGTTCCAAGAACCTCAAATTTCTCCCTGTGATAGCAAAGAACCATACACAATAGTTCTTGATTTGCAAGTTTAGTTAGGGTACAGAGCTATAATCAAAATCCTAAGCAATTCAAAAATGTTATAGAGAAATATATTTTCGTGAGTGCCTGTAAAAGAAGGCAGAAACAGACAATTTTTTCAAGGGGTATATGAAAAGTTTTTGAAATTTATTCTTACCACTCTCTCCAAAATTCCTTTTGTATATAAAAAGCTTCCACCTCTCAGCCTTCCATTTCTCTGAAAGGTGGGAGGGAAGTGGTATAACAAGCAGTCCAGAGTGTCCTATGAACTAATATAGCTATTTCATAACACACTCAAATAGTAAACATAGAGGAACTTTTTTTTTTGGCCACGCCACTTGGCATGTGTGATCTTAGGTCCCTGACCAGCAATTGAACCCGTGCCCCTCTGCAGTGGAAGCGCAGTCTTAACCACTGGACCTCCAGGGAAGTCCAAGGGACTATTATTTTTCAACAGTCTTATTATCTTCTACCCAGAGATAATTTTTCCTGAAACATTTAGACTATCACCTCTCCATGGCGCAGTAGGTGTTGTTTCCAAGCCATGTTCCAGATACTGCCTAAGCTCTCCAGCATGCTTCACAAGCAATCTGAGCAATCGCAACGTGGCCATCACAATCACGTCGTCTGTGCTCTGCTCTGCTCTGTGACTTAAATGTAGCCGAGGGTCATCTTCATCTAAAGGAATCTAAGGATGAAAAACAAAAGGAAAAAATAATACAATTCAGAATACTGTTTCCATCTACGAGAAAAGAAATTTCAAATAAACTTTCCTAACAGAACATTATGCTACCTACCTGACCAGCATTGAGTTTAAGAAAAGTAAAATATGCACTGCAAGACAGTTTGTACAGGCTGAAGATTCTATCTACAACTTTCTTCCACACTTTAATAACTCCTTCTGTTGCACTTTCATCAAGTTCTGAAAGCCATGGGCAGCTTGATATTAACTGACGCCAGATAACATCAACCATGTCATCTTCCTCATTATCTTCACTTTCTGTTATCTGAAGTGTTATATCTTCATCCTGAAGAAAAATAGGGCAAAAAAAGTTGCTATTTTTGGGCACAAATTAAAAAAGGGAGAAAGGTATGTGATTTTCCTAATATATGCAAGCATTTTCTCATTTATGAAAGACCAAAATACTCCACATTTTGTGTTATACATATTAAATCAATGTTACTATGCTTCTCTTTATGATATATTCACTAATGTAGCTAATGATGAAGGATATAAGCATTTAGCAAAGATCAAAGATTTTGATTTGGGAAATTTAAATGCTTCAGAGTTACAACATAATACTCTGCCTGCAGAGAATTACCTTACTCTCTACAGTACTGCACATGTACTTAAACACCAGCTTTGACAGACACTGATATAGGCTGAAGTCTAGAGCAAGAACTAAGTCAACACAGTTTTATCTCAGCAAATAAAATGCAAACTTCTAAAGTCTACAACTAAATACTTAATAGTTATAACATTCTAGAATTCACAGAACTTTGAGAGAGGAGGGAGTAAATGCTACAGACCATCTAGTCCACTGGTTTTCAGCTATGGCTGTATATTTAGAATCACCTAGTAAAACTTCAATAAACCCTCCCATCCCCAACACATACACAAACGTTCCATCCAGAATATGTGGAGAAGGGCTTAGACACTGGCATATTTTAAAAGCTTCCAAGCCAGTATTAAGAATTTCTGATCAGAAGAGCAATTAAGAGAGAAATCTACATAAAACAAACTTTGCCTTTTTTTAACAGGACCCTAAGGAAATGATTCAATTTCTCAAGAAATCACATTCTTCTTATTAGAAAAATACTTTAATTCACTTTCATCTTATCGAAGTTTCATTCGAAACAAAACATTTAATCAAGTATATGTGATTTAGAACAGTGAACTTGACACTATTTCCCCCAAACACTGTATCATGTTTTCCTTGCCTGAATCCCCGCTGGCCGACAAACAGCCTGACCAAGAATACCATATATTCTCTCTTTTTCTTCTTCGGTTATAGTGTCTGGGAGCAGATTCTGAACTTCAGATTTTTCTCTAGGCAGCAGACGAACACCTTCTCCCTGACTATAAAAATAAAACAAATCATCAGTATTTCAGCAACCTAAACTTTGCCATGTCAGCAGAGATTTTAAATCTCTAGTTTGTGGGCTTCCCTGGTGGCGCAGTGGTTAAGAATCCGCCTGCCAATGCAGCGGACATGGGTTCGATCCCTGGTCCATGAAGATCACACATGCCGCAACGGGCCACAACTACTGAGCCTGCACTCTAGAGCCCATGAGCCACAACTACTAAGCCCATGTGCCACAATTACTGAAGCCCACGCCTAGAGCCCATGCTCCACAACAAGAGAAGCCACTGCAATGAGAAGCCCGCTCACCGCAACCAGAGAAAGCCCACGCGCAGCAACGAAGACCCAATGCAGCCAAAAATAAATAAATAAAATAAATAAATTTATTAAAAAAATCTCTATTTTGCAATGCATTAAATAAATTACACATTTCAACATACATACCTAGCATTGTCAACCACCTTTCTGCCCCACCTGTAAGCCCAACTAGCCAACGCTGCCCAAGATTTGGCTACTTCAGGCGCCTGTACTGAAGACAGGTGATACAACTGTCCCAAAATGAAGTCAGGTTCTCCAACTCCAATATGTACTGCCGTAGTGGAGAAAAAAATAACAATGTCACATTCATAAATTTCTAATGGCATTCCCATTAACATTTTAGGATTTTACTATCTGCAAATAATAAGTTCTATAACGTTATATAGTACATAATTTGATAAAGCACACGTTTGTATTATGCTTTTCTAAAAGGCTAATATGTTGAAATGAATCACTCAGTTTCCCAAGTAAGCTTAAATCATCACCCTGTAAAACACATCAATGTCTTTCATGATACTGAACTTTACGAACAGTTCAGGTGTCAGATGTGTTCTAGAATGTCTTGTATTTTGGATCTGACTGGCCATTTCCTCACAATTAGATTCAGCTTAAACATTCTGGCAAAAATGACAGATAGGTGATGAGTATACAATTTCATTCAAAGATTCATGAGGTAAATATCTTTATTTCCAGTTTAGAAGTGAAGAAATCTCCTGCTATAGTGCCACTTGCCAATACGAAGATTTATAATGATCACAAGACATATCCCTTGTGAATAAAGATGCCTACAGTACATAGATTAGAATTACTTAGAATTACTTAAGACCAATGTAAGTAACTACAATTCTAGGCTTCACAACAACAAAATGAACGACATGAACAAAATTCTCATGTTTCAGGAAAAAGGTTAGTTATCTCCCAATCTGTAAAACCTGGACAATGGTGCCTACCATAACAGGCACTCAAACACTGAATGAATTAACTATCCTATTTGTCGAGTACCCTTCTGTTCCTAGCACTAGTGTCAGGATGTGAAACTTGAACCTTTCTGTAGTTTCTGTGCTCCACCAGTCAACGGGACCAGAGGCCACTATTCTGTAACTCTGTTGTTCCTCCTAGCATGAGGTAGAATTTTAGATATCACAGGCAGGACCTTACTGCCAGGAAAAACATCAAGGTCCATAAAAGCACCATGAACTGGGGAGGTGGGAAGTATGGCCTGGGAGGCGGAGTTCAGTGACTTCCACAGTGGCATCAGATGCTAAAGAAATGTGCTTTAGTCACTTCTGGGCAATATAATATACTAAATTTCCACAGAGACAGTTTTTGTGGCCAATTATAGCCTGCCCAACACTGTAAACTTTAAAATAGGGGGAAATAACTTCTAAAAATATTTTAAAGCTAATCAAACAAATCCTACCTGTAGATTCACTCTCGATCCGAGGATACTCTTCTTCCATTGTATTAACAGACGGTAGTTCAATTAGAGTGAGTATGTTTTTAGATAAAGTAGAAAGACCTGTCAAGTTCTGCTGCTGCTGAGCTCTGTAAACCTGTTTCAGCTGCCCTGAAATTTCCTTCCATTCTGCCTGGATCCATTTAGCCAGTGTCAGAATTGACTTGGCAACAGCATGTTCAGCCTTGGCAGACTTGCAGAAAGATATGGCGCAGGAACTCAACATCTCCATTGCGTGTGTTGACTGGCCTATAAAAAATCAAAACACCAGCCCTTAGAAGCCTTAGAAGCAAACAAATGACATTCTTTCAGGATAAAGTAATATTGTAAATTCAGTGATAATCAATGATCTCTGGAAACATTTCCTACTTTAATAAACAATAACAAAATTACCTCTTTTAAAAGCACCAAATTGCAGAGGTAAGTCAATTACACATAACTTAACTCTTCAGGACCCAAATTTTCTGCAACAGTTGAAAAAAATCGACTTTTCTATTATTGCCTTACACCATACACAGTAACATTCACACACATGATTTTTATTATAGTCGTGTATTAATCATAATTCATTTTACTAACCTGCTGTATATAGCAATTTGGTTTTTTCAATGTCAAGTTCAGGCCCCCATTTTTCATCCATTTGACCTTGAGTTGATAGTTTTTTAAAATGCTGGACCAAATCCTGCGCAGTGGTGGTCTTTCCCAGCTGAACCTCACTACACTGTGCCAGCAGTCTTGTTGCAAGTGACACATTCCCCCGTTTTCTAGCAAATTTTGCTGCTGTTAGACCTAATTCCATGAGATGGCTTCTAATTGGAACTGTTTGTTCTGGAGAGAAGAAAATGTTTTATTAGTCCTTGCCTGGTCTAATCCCAGATTGCAGAGAAACATGGCCAAAAAATTTCTTCCCCAACTATTCCCTTCCCCACTACCTCCCTAAATAAAGATAATTCGTTTTTCATCATCTTTAAATCCCTAACAGCTAGCATAGTGCTTGGCATACAATAAACAATAAATGTTTGTTAAAATAAATGTATACAACAGAGTATACAAAAGTAAAAATCGTTCAGTACAAGAAATTTAACTTTTGGGCTTCCCTGGTGGCGCAGTGGTTGTGCAGGGGACACGGGTTCGTGCCCTGGTCTGGGAGGATCCCGCATACCGCGGAGCAGCTGGGCCCGTGGGCCATGGCCGCTGAGCCTGCGCATCCAGAGCCTGTGCTCCGCAACGGGAGAGGCCACAGCACTGAGAGGCCCGCGTACCGCAAAAAAAAAAAAAAAAGAAAGAAAGAAAGAAAGAAATTTAACTTTTTAGCTTCTGAATCGTTTTAGTATAAAGAGCCTAAGCCAAAGGGTGAGGAATGAGGGTAAGGCTAGACCATCCCCCGCTTCTTGAGTAAGTACCCTCTGCCCTTCTACCATGCCATTCTCTCCTGGTTTACTCCTACCTTTCTGAAGAATCTTTCTCAGTCTCCTTCTCATCCACTATCCATCCATTATAATTGGTGTTCCTCGGGGTCAGTCCTAGGCTCTCTACTCTACTCTGCATACTCTCCCTGGACAATATCATCTGTTCCTGTGGCTTCCATTACCATACAAATGCTGATGACTCTTGAATCTTTATCTCTAGCCCAGACCTGACATCTGAGTCCCACCTACCTACCAGTCACCTATACTCAGGTATTTCAAAGGCACTTTAACCTGTGTTACATGGAATCCGTTTTCCACCACCCTCCAAACCTACTTCCTTCTCTGTTTTCTCTTTCTCAGGTAAAGGCACACGATCAACTTGGCTACCTGAGCAGGTGCTTAGCAGTCATCTTAGCCTTTACTTTCAATCCTCATATCACATCTGCTTTTTTCTGTCCCTACTGCTACTACCTTGGTTACCTTTAGCAGGGACTTCAGCCTAACTGGTCCCTCTGCCCCCAGCCTTAGCCTCTTCTAATTCATTCTCCAATCTGCAACTGAACTGATCTTACACAAAGGTAAATCTGAACACTTAACTTCCCTTTCAGGCCTTCCCACTGTCCTTCCGATAAAGCCCCAACTCTGAAATTTGGCTTATGAGGCACTGATTCTTACAGTGCATTCTAATCTCAATCTCATCCAGCTTCATCTCTTCCCATTCTCCCTTAGGCGAGAATTGAGAATTGAGTCATCTAAGAATCTTTTACTACTGCTGCTGGACTTCACACATGGTATTTTCTCTAACTAAACCAGTCTGCCTTCTTTCTCATCTCTACCTGTCCCTTGGTCTCAGCTTAAATGTTACTTCCTCCCCAAGTCCTTTTCTGATTCCTAGGATTAAATCGGTGCCCTTGTTGTGCTATTTTAAGCACCATGCATGTGCACTTCCATTTAGCACACCACACTGCTGCTCCTTGCTTGATGACAATTTTCCCTGCTAGACTCCAGAATCCCTTTGGTCCTAGGAATGCAGAAAAAAGGCTTGTCTTGTTCACCATTACATCCCAACTTACAGCACAGTACCTGGCACAAAGCACATATTTTGATAAACACTTGCTGAATAAAGAAAGAAAAGTAAGGAGGAGTGAGCTTCTGTCTCCAAATGTAACTATTGGGTTACTGACTTTTTCTTCTCAGTTTTAAAACTTGTTCAATATGGGAAGGATGGGAAAGGAGATGATATTTGTATTCCTATTATATGCCATGCTCTGTGCTAGGGCTTTTATATATCTTGTCTCATTTCCTATAATCCTTACAAGAATCTCATGAGTGGGCAAAAGCAAAGACTCAGAAGTTTAATGACTTGCCCTAAGGTCCCTCAATTTGCAAGTGTTGGGCTAAAGATCCAAACCCAGGTCTATCTGGCACTGAGGATCCAAGTGAGTCACAGTTGCCAGTAATCACCCTGCACTACAAGTCCATATTCCAGCACTGGCTTTTACTTAAAATTTAATACTCAAATTTACTCGGTAACCCTAGCGACCACATTTTTGACTAATTCTACAGAATTCTGGCAACTTTTCTGTATTAGAGCGAAAAGGAAATTGCTAATATCCCTTTAATATGACATTTCTTTCTTAAATATGAGACCTATGAATATTGATACAAATACTAATTCTCTAACTATTCAATTGAAGCATTTAAAACATTCACGGTACATTGTATCGGACAAAGAATTTGAATCCAGAATATTTAAGTCTTATGACTTCACTAAAAATGGCTAGGAGTTGAACACTTATAAGATATACAATGGCCACTATTCAAATGTAAAGATGCTCAATATCATTAATCATTAGGAAAATACAAATAAAACCACAATGAGATATTATTATATTCACTCCAGTGACTAAAGTTAAAGAACCACTATAGCAAATATGTAGATGTCAGAGGAGTGTAAAATGTACAATCACTTTATAAGAAACTGCCAAACTATTTCAAAAGTTAAACCATATGACCCAACAATTCCAATCCTAGGTATTTACTTAAGAGAAAGGCAAATATATATCCACCCAAAGACCTGTACATGAATTTCACAGCAGCTTTAGACATAATAGCCCAAATTTGAAAACAACTCAAATATCCATCAAAGGATCAACAGATAAACAAATTGTGGTATATTCATACAATGTATATTCATACAATGTATATTCATTCATACAATGGATACTACTCAACTATAGGAAGGATGGCACTACTGACACACGGAACACAGGGAACCTTAAAAAATAAAATGCTGAGTAAGAGAAGCTAGACACAGAGCATACTGTACCATTTATAAAAAAACTTTAGTAAAGACGAGTCTAATCTATAGTGATTGGAAGCAAATCAGCAGTTGCCCAAGACAGGACAGATGGGAGAAATGACTGGCAAGAAGCATAAGGAAACCTTTGGGGGTGAGATAAGCATGCTATATCTTGACTGAATTGGTGGCTACACAGGTGAAGAAATGTCAAAAATCATGAACTATACACTCAAAATGTGTAATTATATCTCAACAAAGCCATTTTTAAAAAACAGCTAATTACCTTTTATTTTCTCCAACAAATGACTCTGGTACATGGTGTATCTTAATGCCTGCATCCATGGCCTGACATCATGCTGTTTACATGAACGCAAAGCTTCACTGAAGAGTGGGATAAGACAGTCCTGCCAGAGAAAAACCAAAACTACTTAATGTAAACAGGCTCCTTATATGACCCCACAGGTCAGCTACTTCAGATCTGCTCCAGATTCATCTATTAAACGCTCCTCCTTCTTCACTGTATCTTCTAATTACAAGAGAAAACAACACGCTAAAGAGAAAAACCTATGTTTTGCCAAAAGAAAAAACTTTTTTCAGAACATTAAGTCCAATTTATCATTGTACTTATCAATAAAGCAGTCACATTTTTATAAAAAAATAAATAGCTCATTTACTATAAAGCAGAAGCTAAGTTACTGCTTCATAAACAGATTCTCAAAGATTATTTCCCTTGGGAAGGGCCCATCTTTGGTTAAACTTTACCCTATTTCGAAGGAAGAGGCAGTCTCTTCTTTTCAGTCAAATCTGAAATTCATATAATCTGGTATACATTTACGTAACCAACTCCTCTTCCAAAAAAAGGGAGGGAGGGAGGGAGGGAGGAAGGAAGGAAAGAAGGAAGGAAGCAAGGAAGGAAGCAAGGAAGGGAGGGAGAAAAAACCCTAAGCAACCAGCCCTCCTTGAGATTATACATCTTAGGTTCCATCTTCCTCACATACTTCTCCAATAAAAATTTGCCTGAAAATGGAATTTTAGATTTCTGGATTTACTTACTAGCTTGTCCAAAAAACGCTACAAATGCTATTTTTAAAATGTGAAAAACAGCCTTGTTCCACACTAATGCCTATTAATGGTCAGAAGGATATCCTGGTTAAAAATACACATATACACACCTCTGTTGAAAGTCTGTTAGAAACTGTGTTCTCCAAAGCAGAAGAGCAATAGAGCTGTAAGGTACTTAGAACTGGCAGAGACTGTGAAACCGTTAAAGTAGAAAGTCTCAGTGGCCCAATAGCTATGCGGCAGGTTTGCTTCAAGTACTTCACCATGTTTCTGAAAGAAAACATTTACTGCTAATTAATAAATAAGATTTTTCCAACTTGTAACCACTAAAGGGATAAGGCAGTGTGATCAGATGCTACTATACTGGCATCCAAAGTGGGGGAAGAAAAAGGAACTAACTGCTCTTAAGTAAAATGACACAAGCAAGTCAAGATATCAATATTAGCTTTGGGGGATATAAAACTTTTCATTTTACTTAGTTTCAACCTCTGTATATTAGCAAGTGACATTCACATATCATACGACTTCTACAACTAAAATGAAGCTATCATGACTAGCGCTGCAGTGATCTGGTAACTGTCTCACCCCCACCCATCTACACACATTTACCATATGGTACATATAATGCACATTTACCTCCTTAGGATTACACTTACTCAGTCATAGACTGCCACTTCTGATCTTGTTCTATGTGGTTTAAAGCAGTTGCCAAACAAACAGAACTTCGCAACAACTGAACTTCAATGGACTTCTGAAGTTCCCTTGGATCTGGACTTAACATGTTAGGAAGCAGTTTCTTCATATCTACAGAAATTGAATAAGTTCCACTAAGTTAATTTGCTTTTAACAAGATACCTTGACAGTATTAAAAAACAATCACCAATGAATACCTCCTTTCATGTTTAAGTTCATATTTAAGTTCAGGCAGTTTCATATTAAGTTCAGATACTATGATTAAGCATTTCTGGTAGCTATACAAAAATGCTTCACATAAAATAATACCTCAGACCTCTCAAAATGAGTTCAAAGACTCAAAAATCAGTAAGTCAACCTACTACTTAAAGGGGCAAACACTGAATTTAGCAAGTCAATGTTAACACACAAAATATTCATAATACTAACTTCAGTATTACATTTTACAAAATGCTCCAGTTGTGACAAAGAACTTAATTAATGAACCACATCAAGATGTCAAGCAAGAAAAATATTTAAACACAACTTGCACTTTTTCAAAGAAAATGGCTAGATAAATCTCTAAGTGTTACAGTAGCCTTTCTTAGTTTGCTTAATTTGAATTAAACTGTTTTTCATTTGCTAAACCAAAGGTAAAGGGAACAGCCCTAATTTTTTGCTTCACACTCTGCCCCAAAAAATGTACAGAAAAACTTCCAGATTTTCCACTAAAATATACTAAGTCAAACATTTTAAACAACTTGTTCATTAAAATACTTAATTTTAAAATTATCTCAAATACCTATTTTTTCTTTTGATCCTCCAGCAAGTAGATTGATATTTTCTCCTGGTAACAATTCTAATTGCTCAGTACATTCAACAAACTCTCCAGATTCAAAACTGCTTAGTGATCTGTAATTAAAATATTGGTTAGCTTGTTTTACACTCTATCCAGCCTGTGGAACCATTCAAAAATACAGAACAAATTCTAGAAAAAGAAAGCAGTTATACAGAATTCCTTTGATGAAAGTTCCTTCCACGTAGGCCACCATTTTATTTTTACTTTGAAGATGTGACTACCATCTTAATTAGAGTGGCAAACTGGAAAGTCATAGCTACAGACATTCAGTTTAGCATACTCAACCCACCATGTTTCCATCCTCTTTTTGCAGTCTGTTATCCTTGGGGGCCCGACCAGAACACTAACAGTAGAGCTCTGCAGGCCAACTCCAACATCTAGTTCTCCCCAAGCTACCAGTAAATTCCCTGCATGGCCTCACTGCTCACCGAAAGCACAAGCCCCAGTAGGTCTCCTATTCTATTAATCTCAATCTGGTATCCTACTCCTGCCTTCTTTCATTGCTGGCCTCCCTCCTCCTCTCCCTTTTCCACTGTTTCCTGGAAGCTGTTTCTCTTCTTTCAAAGAATTTTTCCTTCCCTTCTCCTCACCTTACCTGAAAATGGTACACCTCTGGAACTCCTTCCGATAGTCTGTAGCTTCAATGCCAGGATGAGGGCCTTACCCTCCTAGCAACCCACTGCTACTTCCAGATCTTGCATTCTGTTCCCATTCCTATTACAGCTGTTCTCCAACCAACAAGACGACTTACAGTTTCTCAATTTCCCTCTTTTCCATTAATCTCTCATCTTTTCCTGTCCCTCTCACTATGTCACCTCCTTTACATTTCCAGCACTGAATATAGCACTGGAAATGTACATCACTTGACTGTACCTGCTTCTACCTTAATAAACCCCAAGCTTGGAGCAATGCAACCACCAGCTTCTCAGGTGAGCCATAATCACCTGGCACTGATGAACTGTCTCGGTGTGGTGACCAACACACTTATCATTTCTGCCACCACAGAAACGTCAGGTCTGCTGTGTCCCCACTATGTTCTACAATGCCCTTGCACTTTCAGCTAATGACTGACACCTCAGGAAAAAACAAACACAGACTGTTTTCATTTTCTCTACCTTTACCCCTCAATCCACATGCACTCCCCAAACTGTATGTATCCAACTTTAACTGCTTTCCTTGAGGCACAGGAAAGGTGGAGTCCAGTTAATCCTTCACTCACTCTTCTTTACCCTGCTTCTTCAACCTGTCTTCTTATGGCTCCTTCCCCAAGGCTTAAAAGAACATTTAGTCTCTCCAATATTTATAATAAACACACAGTACTCTGTTCCAGCCACAGCGTTCTTTCCTTGACGTCATTACCCGATTAACCTAACTAAAACTTTTCATTTTCAAGTTTCTCCACCACTCCACAGTATTCAACCTGGCTGCTTCTCCTTCTCTCTCTACAAAGCTCTTCTTGCTCAAAGTCTATGAAGTTCCCGACAAGGATGACTATTCCTGTCTGGTTCTTCTGCATCTGTAACATTGCCTTCCTCAACGTCCTTGTGTTTTCTTCAGCGGCTTCTTCTCCCATCCCTTAACAAAGATGCTCAAAAGGACTCTGACCACAGCCCTCTTTCTTTCTCACTCACTCTTCTCCAGAGCATTATCTGTGGTTTGGTGGTTTATGAAGGCTCTGGAGTATAAAGAGTGAAAAAGAAAGAGGGCCTGTAAGTATCACCTATATACTAATGATTCCCCAAATCTCTCTCAAGCTTAGGGTTTTCACCTTAGTTCCAAATCCAATTGTTAACTGCTTACTAAAACAATCTTGTCTGCAAATTTCACATACTTTAAACGTACCTCATTGTTCTCTGGTTGTTCCTACTTCAATTAACAGCATCTGTTTTCCTCCCTCTACCTTTGCCCCACAGATCGATGGTCTACATGCGTCCACGCTGGCCCTTTACCTCCAGTCTCCTGACAACCCAGCAGAGTAAGCCAGTAAGTCAGATCATGATATGCCTCTCTTACTCAAATCCCACCTAAGATTTCCTACCTTACTGGGCGTCAAAGTCTTTCAGAGTTCCCACCTACTTCTCTACCCTTATCTCCTATTACTTATTCTGCTCCAACCACAGTGGCTTCCCAGGCATTTCCAGGACACTCCAAGCCTATCATCCTTGCATCAGGTCTGTTTCAAGTCTGTGCTCAAATGACATCCTGATGGCATTCCCCAACCTAGTCTGTATGTCTCCTCCTCACTAGAAGGTCAGCTCCTCAAGGGTTAGAATTTGTGTCTGTCGTACACAGTGCTACACCCCAGTGGCTGGCACTCAGTACGTGCTCAATGCAGAAACTACCCATTAATTCATTTACTCACTACAAGCTGAGCTCCTTGATGGTTAGGACAGCTAATGACCCTTATCATCCCAGCGAAGTGTCTGGGACACAGCCTGTACTCAAATTTCGAATTAAGAGATTAATAAATGCACAGAGGAATAAGGGAAAAACAAAAAAGGGAGTTTAATTTACAAATGTCATAAACTCTGGCCTCCTTATAATAAATGTTTTTGATATATTCACACGTAATTTAGAAACAAAGCCATCAAACATTATCCTTTCTAAAGCAGTGACAAATTTCTCTTTATATTCATCATGATTTTAGAACAGGCTCTGAGAATCAATACCAAATGACTGTTTCAACATAGAAATCTGTCTTCCCATTGCATGAATACTCACCTCACCTCTGATGTTGGTTTTTCATTGTAGTCATTTTTAGAATGGCAGTATTATTAGAACTATAACCATCTTGCCATAGTAAATATGGACAATTTTAATATTTTTCTGCCATAAAAGAAGACTTTAAAGTTACTGAAAATTTGTTCAATGGGGTAAGAAATCCTTACTTTATGTAGTTGAAGTCAGCCTTTAGGTTGAGAGAAGTACTGCTGGTACTCTTTTTCAAGTCATGGATAGCATTCTGCCATTCCTGTACAGCAGCCCAATCAGCAACTGCAATATAGCACTCACATGCTTTATTTCCCAAATAATTTATAACCTCAGGAGAAGAGTCAGTGGGTTTGGACAGCACAGTTTTTCTGGATTCACCTGAGTGAAAGTATTTCATAAAACAGAGAGAGAGAGAGACCCAAAGCGGTTATAAATATTTCAAAGAGCAGAGAAATCTAAAAATATACAGTAAGATCATGAGCACAAACTATTTGACTACAACTTTTTATTTAAACCCTGAATGCTCACCATTCAAAGAATGTTTGGGGCTGGCACTGTTACGCCCAGCATTAGCCAATGTGAGAACAGATTTGTCGAAGCTGGAGATGCAGCAATCAACACCTGTCATGGCACACAGGTGCTCCTGGTACTCCACAGAGGCCTTTTCAAACCTTCAACACAAGTTCAAACAGTCTTATTTTTTACTTATCCACATATTTCATTTCTAAAAAACCTGGAAAGAATGAGTTGATCAATTGAGCTGAGACAATGAGTTGATTATTCTGTGTGAGGTTGAGCAGACACAAAATTAGATCTCTTCCTCACAAAAAATGAAAATAAGTTCAAAAATCGTTAAATCTTTAAGAGACAGTATAAAATAACTAACAGAATATATCACTATTTAATCTCAATGTGTGCAAAGACTAAACAGAAAAACAAACACAAGAAAAAAAATACATTAAGTTAACAGATCTAATGACATCATAATTTGAAACTTCTGGGCATCCAAAAAGAAAAAGGGACTCCCTGGTGGCACTGTGGTTAAGAATCTGCCTGCCAATGCAGGGGACACAGGTTGGAGCCCTGGTCGGGGAAGATCCCACATGCCGTGGAGCAACTAAGCCTGTGCTCTAGAGCCTGTGAGCCACAACTAACCGCTGCTCACTGCAACTAGAAAAAGCCCCCACACAGCAACAAAGACCCAACACAGCCAAAAATAAAAATAAATAAATTTATTTTTAAAAAAACATGAACATTAAAAACAAATTACCAATCAAGAAGTTAGATAGCATCAATAATCTTGGTGTAAAATAAAATCTCACAGATCAATAACGAAAAAACTGAGAGGCCACAAAGACATAATCTATGTTTTTAAAAATCACAAATGGTCAATAACATATGGGGAAAGTTCTATTATTAATAAAGAAATGTAAATTAAACATTTTCACTAATATGGTGGCAGGGTTCTTGTTTCTCAGTAGCCCTCTGTATTCACAAACGTGCAGGGAAGAGGTGTTACTCTATTGTTACAGATACAAATTGGAACCATCTTTTATGTAGGGTAAATTAGCAATAGTCTATATCATATGCCTTATGGTCTATAGCCTTTCTTCTAGTAAATCAACTTGTAGGAATGCATTCAAAGAAAACAATCACAAACAAGAGCAAAGAATTAAGTACCATGGTGCATTAAGATTAGTAAAAACATCACAAATAACCTAGCTGTCCAACAATAAGGAACGTTAAATTATGGTCCATTCCCCAAAAAAAGAAAAAAAAATGTGTTGTTAAAAATCACATCGTAGAATATTTAACACGGCAAAATATTTTTTAAAAAATTGCTGAGTAGAAAAAGCAAAATCATGAGACCAGCAGAAATACTGCTATTTCTATGAAGAGGATAAAACACTATATATAAGAGAGAAAAGAACTAGAAAGAAGATGTATGTACACCAAAACTAACAGTTGCCACTAAGAGATGGAATTATGAGCCATTCTTTTATTTTCCCTACATTTTCCAGATTTGGTAAAACTTACATAAGCATACATAGAGGCACTGAGTGAGTTTACCTAGGGCAATGAGTTTGAACATTTAGTGCACAGAGCTAATGAGCAAGAACTCTGGCCATAAAGGGCAATTTGTATCAGACTCTGACATGAAAGGTTATCAATTAAGAATCAACATTAAGCGTAATTAACATTTAATTACAATGTTAGTCAGTAATACAAAAAAATTTAACATAGAGAAATCCTATCACCCATTTCCTTCCTTCCAACTTACCTGCCTTCAGCCTGTTGGGCCACTGAATTAATCCAGAGAAGATTTTTTCCAACGACCGAAGATGACCAGGCAGCAATTCCCTGTATAGCTTCAGGACAATGAAGTTCACACAGTGCTTCTACCACCATCATGATAGTTACTTCCAATTCATTCCCCTGAGAGTGGCATTCAGAAAAATCAATCACAGACCTCAATACCTTCAAAATTCAAATCTCTACTAAATTTACAACGACCAATCACAATCTAAAGCCTGAAGTCAAATTTATTTAACAATTATTTTTACAACAATGAAACTGCATTATTGGAATTACCTAAAATGTTACATATAATGTAGATACAAAGGGGGGTGGTGGTGATGGACCTTAATAGCACATGCGTGTCAGTCTTTACAAAACAAACTTACTTAAACATTTAAACTGTGGCATCTTTGGGAGTAACACGTGAAGTAAATATAAAACAAAAATTAAATAACCATGAATTAAAGAATGCTTAATTTTATGTCTTTGAATATTGCCTACTGACATTACCTTAACTAGTAAACATGTGCAATTTTTGGATTCCACTTATTTAGTGACCCTACTTACT
>NW_006793997.1:1287476-1293652 GCF_000442215.2 Lipotes vexillifer | reverse complement strand
CATTATAACATTAGTATTATACTTTTACATCTATTATAAAATTATTACACTTTCTTATACTTATATAATCATTATAAATTATTATAAAAATTCTTTCTTCTACACACAAATTTCTTAGAATTACCTTTAAAGTTCTAACCCTTAAGCATAAGTAATGAATATTTTCATTCTAAGTAAAAAATATGAATAGGTGACCCTGGAAGTTACTGCTTGTATAAAAATACTGGAACAAAAGCTTTAAAAATGAATAGAACCGGGCTTCCCTAGTGGCGCAGTGGTTGGGAATCCGCCTGCCAATGCAGGGGACACGGGTTCAAGCCCTGGTCCGGGAGGATCCTGCATGCTGTGGAGCAGCTAAGCCCATATGCCACAGCTACTGAGCCTGCATTCTGGAGCCCACGAGCCACAACTACTGAAGCCCACGAGCCACAACTACTGAAGTCCACGTGCCTAGAGCCCATGCTCCGCAACAGGAGAGACCACCACAGCGAAGAGTGGCCCCCGCTCTCAGCAACTAGAGAGGACCCGCATACAGCAGCGAAGACCCAACGCAGCCAAAAATTAAATAAATGAATAAATATATGTTTTTTAAAGTTCATTTAAAAAAAATGGGGGCTTCCCCAGTGGCGCAGTGGTTGAGAATCGGCCTGCCAATGCAGGGGACACGGGTTCGAGCCCTGGTCTGGGAAGATCCCACATGCCGCGGAGCAACTGGACCCATGAGCCACAACTACTGAGCCTGCCCATCTGGAGCATGTGCTCCACAGCAAGAGAGGCCACGAGAGTTAGAGGCCCGCACGCTGCAATGAAGAGTGGCCCCCGCTCGCCGCAACTAGAGAAAGCCCTCGCACAGAAACGAAGACCCAACAGAGCCAAAAATAATAAATAAATAAATAAATTTATATTTTAAAAAAATGAACAGAACCTTTAACTTCTTTTATCCATAGATTAGATCATAGCAAAGGAATTAAGCCCAAATTTTTCTAACTAACAGATTTAATTAACTCCATACACACACCACTTTACCTGAGATGAATTTGTCTTCATTTCTGTAAGCAAGTCGAAGCCATGTCTCACTGTCACAGCAGGCTGTCCTGCCAACAATCCAACCCTCATGATGGAGAGTCGGATCCGAGTCAGCCAGTCTTGGCAAGTTTGGCGATTGGTATAGAAAAAAGTCCTAATAACCTTTAGACGAGAAAGAAGAGCTCAGGACTGGTTCAAATTACAGGCAGAGATGTCTCAAATACACATAAAGCATATACATAGGTCTACTGCGATTTCAGCTCTGCACGCACACACTGCCAGGTTTGACCACGAAACTGACCAAGCAACATTCAGCCCACTGAAACCAACCTTGGGAGGTGATGTTAATGCATTGGCACATCCCTCATATGCATTATACATTAACTTCTCCAGGTTTTCCAGATACTGCAGAAGAAGCACAAGTCTAAGCTGGTTGCTACTGTGGCCTTCATCACTGTCTGCAGTTGTCCACTGACTAACATCTTGATCGGGGTTTAATGTGTGAGCTGCAAGACTTCTAATGATACCTAAAACCAAAAACAGCATTCCAAATTTAAAAGGAATCTTCAAAGATTCTAGAAGTTCTTAGAGATAATTTCACAAATTCACATTTATCAAGTATCCTCTGTATATTCATCATTTAAAAACAAAAGTCCCAACAAGATCTTTTCATTTTTAGAGGAAAAAAACATCTTCTCCACACAAATCCCCTAAATTTGTGAACAAAAACACATACAACATGATTATTTAATAAAAGTTTATTCTAACAAACATATCTAAAGGATTAACTGATAAAGTACTAAAGAAAAAACTCGTATACTCTCAAATTTTTGCTTTAACAAGATAAGAAATCCATTATTTCTTAATGTAAGCTTGAAAGTATTTACATCACAAAGTTTGGAACAATGCAGAGTCAATTACCTTCAATTGTCTGGAAGGTATCCTGAGCTCTGCCCAGTGGGGTTCTCAACTTAGAAAGGACAGTGAACTGTGCTGCTTCCCAAATAGCCCACTGCCAAAGGACAGCATCTGTCTTTAGTAGATTGCGGGGAATTGTTGATTGGTCACGTTTATCCAGTCTCTGGCAGCTATAGAACAATCTTTCTAACCAATTGTCCTTCCTGGGAAAAGCAGTTTCATATTTAACAGACAATGACAACTTCATTAAAAAAAAATTAAAAAGACAAAAACAAAAAACAAACTGCAAGGGAAATGGGAGTAGGGGACTACAATCTTCCCTACTTGAAAAAGGCAAACATGTAAAATTGGGAAGCATTATGTCCCCACCTCTCATTTTAAAGAGGTCTTTTAGAGTTGAGATAGGATGGGGTATGGTATAGACAGATTATTAGGGTAAAAGGCTCATGACAATTTGGCTATCAGGATAAAACATTCATTGCAACTAAAAATCTCCAGAATGCCTACGCCCCGAGGCCCCTCCCCAAAGCACTGATGACTAGGTCAGATCAGTTAATTGTCAACTACATTTCACCATCACTGTCAGTTGCAAAGCCCATTTTTATTTCTTCAGATGCCATCTTCAAAGCAATTCCTCCTACTACTGAAAACGTAAAACAACCCATTTGAGAAGAATATTACTTTCTACTCTGCCACCCCTGACATATTTTCTCCTCAAAACTGGGCACAGGCTTAAGACATTCATGTATATTTAAATTACTTTTCCCAGATGAAAGAGTCAAAGAAATAATCTTACCCTGTTCTATGAGAGTTCCCATACAAAATAAAACTGATAACATCAGAGAAATCTTGTGGGTGGAATGTGTTACTTGGCGCTTTACTCATGTGACTTCTTAATGCTAAAGAAATTTCTTGAATTTCTGTGTGGTTGTTATTGCTGTAGACAGAAAATAAAGTCATTGTTATGCAAAATGTTTTCGTTAAAAAGTTAGTTCATACTGGAAATGAATCATTTCCCTGCCAACTAAATTTGAAAGTAAAAACTGATAAAATTAAGACTTAAAAAATACATACAGCAAAGTTACAACTTTGAAATTTAAGGTTCTTAAAGCACCAAAATTGACCTAATTTAAAACTATAAAAGAATACAATTTAGTTTTATGATAATAACTACTGAGAAACATATTTTGACATTATAAGTATTATTCTGTAGCAATTATCATCTTTTCAGTCACTGAGAAGTGCCATACAAGATGGGATATTAATTCACTAATAGGCAACTTGTCTTTTCCTGAACTAAACATTGTGGGATGCCTTTGCACCAACATACCTCAAGACAACATCTAAAGGAATTGACTTCAATAGCTTTCCAAATGCTTGTCGAATACGAGTTCCACTATGGACTAGTTGAACACGGCAAACATCAACACACCTACAAAAAAATGAAATAGACAATACAAGTGTGGAATATTTCCAAGGATCAAAAGGGCCAGGGTCAAAATATTGGATCTTTAATCCATACCTCTGTAAAAGATCGTCTGGTAAGGAAGAGGACAAAGCATGTAGACTGCTGCATGCTTGTAGACAGATATTCACATCTTCGACAAGAGCTATTAAAAATTGAAAGACACTTTCAGCTTGCCAGAAGAAATTATATGCCACTATGTCATAATTTTCTGAACCCATTCATTTCAATAAACAATGAGTGCCTACTATGGATGAGGGGCTACTCCTGCCTGGAACCATCACTGGCAGTAACATTCGGGAAAATGATACTCTCAACAAAACCCACTCAGGGTGACTAGTCTCCACCCAAACCTTTCTCTGAAGGAAACTTTAAAAGTACATGGAATGTATAAACAATCACATAAGCTTAAAAATGTGACGATCACTTAAAAACAACTTGTTTTTCACATATTAAGAATGGCAAAAAACTTAAGACAGATTATGCATTTGTCATTAAAATGGGGATGATACATCTCCAGTCATGAAAAGCACTCAAGTGACTATCTTTCTGCCATTAACAAAGATCTCTTTTAAGCACTGATTAACAAAATTAAATAATCTCAGATTCTTACTGTTGGCTAAAAGGCCTTTGCAAAATTTATGGAAAGATGGAAGAGAGAATAAAGGTGCATATGTTTCAGACTTCCTCATTAAAACAGCCACTTCCAAAGCCCAGGTCATTAATAGTTTCCTGAAACACAAAATATACAGTTGATTTCACATTAAAAAAAGTAGAAAAACACCTTGAAAAACCTATTCTTTTTACATTAGTTTTCTTTTGGTCTTTTAATACCTCAAGCGATAAGAAACAAATATTAAAACTAGAGAAATTCCTTTGCCAAAACTGTCTTTTAAGAAAATCTCCCCAAACTAGCATAAATTGTAGCAAAAAATATTTTAAAGTCTCTATAAATACATTCATCTATAAAATATTGCAGGAGGGGGAGGTTTCAGGTAATTCTTTCAGGAAAGAACAAGAATTTCTAGATTAAATAATAAAACAAAAATTTGAAGTGTTTCATAATGAAGAAGTTGCTCTACCCATTCAAATGACAGTCTTCATTTCTTTTTCTCAAATTATGAAGCCAAATTAACAAAAGTTAGAAACAATATTATAAGTATTCGTTACCTTGTGTCCTGGTTAAGATTATCTTTCTTAAGCAATATTCCCAGGAGATTTAATATAATTGAGAAATGTTTTTTTGTAGCTGTAGTTACAGTACTAATCACCGCTCCATCAAACAAGGATGGGGACGAGGAACTAAGACTACTAGATATAAAGTGGTCATGCCTGGAAGACAAAATTTGGATCATCTTTTCATCTCTCATTTTTTAAAAAAAAAAGGCAATTCCAAAGTTAAGTCAATACACATTTAAAAAAATGTACTCTAGGGACTTCCTTGGTGGCGCAGTGGTTAAGAATCTGCCTGCCAATGCAGGGGACATGGTTCAATCCCTGGTCCAGGAAGATCACACATGCCACAGAGCAACTAAGCCCTTGCGCCACAACTACTGAGCCTGCGCTCTAGAGCCCGCGAGCCACAACTACTGAGCCCAAGTGCCACAATTTCTGAAGCCTGTGCTCCACAACAAGAGAAGCCACTGCAATGAGAAGCCCACTCACAACGAAGAGTAGCTCCCGCTCGCCACCCGAGAAAGCCCGCACACAGCAATGAAGACCCAACACAGCCGAAAATAAATTTATAAAATAAAATAAACTTATAAAATAAATGTATAAAGGGTCCATCTTCCCTTTCAAAAAAAATTTTTTTTTCTTAAGAAGTATATGTAAATACATTACCTGGTACAATGAGAATACAGTGTGTAGAGCACTGCGTACTGAATGGCAGGGAAGTGAACAGCCAGGTCGCCATGCACAATCATCAGGTTCTTACTAAGGAGTGCAAAGACAGTTGGAGACAGCGCCCACATCTGATGACATACAAAAGAAAGTAAACGTATGGCTCCTCCAAAACATACATGAGCATACAAAAAGTTTATCCTTCAAAATATGTCTACACATCTTTAAAAATTAAAATTGACAGATTTAAATTTGGAAACAAGCTAGTACACTAAACCTGGGATCAGCAAATATTTCTTGTGAAGATGAGAGTAAATACCTCAGCCTTTGCAGGCCACATGACACCTCTAGTACAACGTCCAACTCCTCAACTCTGCCACTGCAGAGAGAAAAGTTAGACAAAAAAACAGGAATGAAAGTGGCTATGTTCCAATAAAAATTCTTTACAAAAAGAGGTGATGTTTGGTGATGGTTGCACAATTCTGTGAGTATACTAAAAATCACTGAATTGCATACTTTAAATGAGTATTATAATGTAGGTGAATTATATCTCAATATTTTTTTTAAAAAAAAACCACATAGTGGGCTAGATTTGGTCCATGGACTGTAATTTGCTGATCCTTCGTCTAAACAAAGCCCTTGCACCCTTCAGTGTAGTAGATCGTATTTCTTCAGTTTTCCATGTACTTCAAATGGCAAGTTGCCCTGTCCAGTGAGAAAAAAGGCACACCCTGCCACTCTAAGCCTTTTCCATCCTTCCCTTTCTTTCCATTGCTAAGATACTCCTTTCCATCTGACTGCCCGGTCCCGACTCCCTCTCGTCTCCAGAGTGCAGGATGTAAACCTCAAATCTGAGCACAATGTGAATTTCTCAACAACCAAATTTTAGAATGCAAAGAATGGAAGAGTCTACCGCAGCCTAGCA
>NW_006793997.1:1258632-1287466 GCF_000442215.2 Lipotes vexillifer | reverse complement strand
GGAAAGAGCAGCTATGGAGGGACACAGGGCAATCTGATCTAACAATATGGAAAGCATGCAAATATAAACATGAAATCTTGACTCTTCCCTCCCTTCTCTCAGACTACATTATCCCCTTAATAATATCCCATTACTTTTCATTATAAATGTTTTTCAATCCCGCAAGGTCCAATAGGAGGGAGAAATATACTAACCACAGCAATAATTATAAATGAAAAGCATGGTCACTTCAAATTTCTTACAGGAAATCTTTATTCTTTTTCCAAAAGAATATATGAATGTTCTTGGAGAAAAGTAGTTAGTCAAAAAATAAGGACGGGCTTCCCTGGTGGCGCAGTGCTTGAGAGTCCGCCTGCTGATGCAGGAGACGCGGGTTCGTGCCCCGTTTCGGGAAGATCCCACATGCCGCGGAGCGGCTGGGCCCGTGAGCCATGGCCACTGAGCCTGCGCGTCCGGAGCCTGTGCTCCGCAAATGGGAGAGGCCACAACAGTGAGAGGCCCGCATAACGCAAGGAAAAAAAAAAAAAAAAAAAAAAAAATAAGGACCATATGGAAGCACTAACTCTAGTGGGAAGAAGGAAAAGAGTACCAGGGGAAGAAGGGGTTGCACATTAAAAGAACTTCGTATAAACTTGCCCTGTGGAAAATGTTGGCAATTTTTCTAAAAGCATACTAGAGTAAATAGGAGAAAGCATTAAAATACGTTTCGTAAAAAATAAAACAAATATAAAAAACTTATCAAGGAAAGCAAGAGCTAAACATAATGGCAAGAAAATATTCCTGTCAATTTTAATTATCCAGGCATGTCCAAAATATGGCCGTTTGATCTATGTGATTCTGTAGACACACTGCCTTGATAGGTAAATGAAATATGTAAACATGCAATAAGAAGAGGCTGAAATGGGATAAAACAAAGTCATTACAAGTAAATACTCACCCCAATCAGTGAGTTTTTAGCATTTCCAATTGTAGTCAGAGCACTGAGGTCAAATATAACTACAAATTTTGCATTGTCTACATTGAATACATGATTCTTAAAAGCCTCATGTTTTATTTCGGAACAGGCAACAGGAAGTTGTAGACTATGTAACAGGTTGTTTAGGGCACAAGTCATTTCTCCCAAAATTAATTTATAGGCAGTCTCCAGAACAGGAATATTCTTCAGGCTGAGCACTGCTTGATAAACAGCATGGGCTACAGCAACAACCTTAAAAAAAGAATTCAGGAAAGTGATAATTAAATGGAAAGTATATTACTATCTGCATAATGGTGATGATGCACATCAGTTTAAGACTGATAAATTTACTGTCCAAAACACCAAAGACCTTAATTTTAAAAAAAACAATTGAGGAAACCTACATAGTATCAGTAAGCATTTTAAAATCTATAAAGCTTTATTTTAAAAAGCGTCCTCTAAGTTAAAAATGACAATGTGAAATTTCTTAAAAGTCCTTTTTTTTTTTCAAGCCAGTATCAAAACACATACAAACAGCATTTTATTAAGATAGGTTTTCCTACATCTACTTAGAAAGTCTATAGTGGCTTTGACTGGGAGTCAGTTAAGAAGCTAACAATGAAGTTTTATTTACAACATACACATCACATTTTAATAAAACAAATTTAATAAAATCTGAAAAAACGATCATAGCACTCATCAAGGTATACAGTATGAAAATCAAATATTAAGTGAATCATTATAATTTCTATATTCTAAATCAAATATTCATCATTTCGATTTCATTTATGTAGCCTACTAAGGAACAAGAGTCAAACTCTTCAATGACCTAAGATTATCAAAAGTCTGATCAATGAATCACTTACCTCTTTTTCTTTATGATAACGCAAAAATAGTAGTTTAGATGATGGTATAAATAGTTTTTCTACAAATGATGATGGCAGTTTTGTATTTATCTGTTCAACGATCTAAAAGAATAAAATAAGAAATGAGCTATCAATTCACAAAAGAACATGGAGGAATCTTAAATGCATATTTCTAAGGGAAAAAAAAATGAAAAGGCTGCGTACTGTATGATTCTAACTATATGACACTCTGGAAAAGGCAAAACTATAGGGGCTTCCCTGGTGGTGCAGTGGTTAAGAATCCACCTGCCAATGCAGGGGACATGGGTTCGAGCCCTGGTCCGGGAAGATGCCGCCGAGCAACTAAGCCCGTGCGCCACAACTACTAAGCCTGCACTCTAGAGCCCACGAGTCACAACTATTGAGCCCACGTGCCACAACTACTGAAGCCCGCGTGCCTAGAGTCCATGCTCCACAACAAGACAAGCCACCACAATGAGAAGCCCACGCACAGCAACGAAGACCCAGTGCAGCCAAAAATAAATAAATTAAAACAAACAAACAAACAAAAACTATAGAGACAGTAAAAAGATCAGTGATTGCCAGCCAGAAGAGGGGAGAGAATAGGTGGAACACAAGGGATTTTTAGGGCATTGAAACCCTTCTGCATGATACTGTAATGGTGAATACATGGCATTATGCATTTGTCAAACCCACAGAATGTACAATACAGAGAGTGAACCCTAAAGTAAACTATGGACTTTAATTAATAATGATGTCTCGGGGCTTCCCTGGTGGCGCAGTGCTTGAGAGTCCGCCTGCCGATGCAGGAGACGCGGGTTCGTGCCCCGTTTCGGGAGGATCCCGCATGCCGCGGAGCGGCTGGGCCCGTGAGCCATGGCCGCTGAGCCTGCGCGTCCGGAGCCTGTGCTCCACAAATGGGAGAGGCCACAACAGTGAGAGGCCCGCATAACGCAAGAAAAAAAAAATAAAAATAAAATAATGATGTCTCAATTTGGCTCATCAGTTGTAATAAAAGTACCACACTAAAACAAGATATTAGTAATAGAGGAAACTATTGGGGGAAGAGGTTATATGGGAACTTTGTACATTCTGCTTAATTTTTCTGTAAACCTAAAAACTGCTCTGAAAAATAATCTATTAAATAAAAAAGTAATATATCTAAGCTATATGTTTAGGCCTTAACATTGTGACATTAAAACGTTTAGATACCGAAATAGTATACATGTATGTACACTTAAACATGGGTTTTTTTTCACATTGGCAAAGGGAAGTGTAACTATGGCAGAAATGTTTAGCAGAATGTCATGTAGAATTTGCTTTGAAATAATCCAGTTGGGGATGCAGGGATGGCAAGGAGGAGGCAGAGCGTAGGAGGCCTAGATGAAACCAGATGGGCCATGTGCTTCTAATTATAGAAACTGAGTATTAAGTATGCAGAGATTCATTATACTACTCTACTTTTTTTTAATATACTTCAAAAGGTCCATAATAAAAGGTGGAGAGAGGGGGGATATTTATGATTAAGAAAACAATAAAAACTATCAAAGAAGTTTTCATGTTTCAGAAACAAAACGTAAGTCTTTCAAAATAGCTATCAAGTACCTTCTCTACACAGTATTTATCAGGAGTGCTAGATAGTCTCATGTGAAGGATGATATTTCATCCAAAAAAAAAAGTACAGCTACACTGAGATGAGCTCTCAAATACTAAAAGTACACAGATACTAGAGCAAAAACAAACTAGATTATATAGATAAGACTAACTAATGCAAAAAAACACAAACAAGGGCTTAACTTCTTCCGCCATCAATTTAAATTTAAGGGCCTGAATAAACATATTAAAAAAGAATTCACATACCAATGTGAGTAAATTCAAGACTGAGATGATATAATCTGTACCACAAGTCCGGCAATTCTCCAGCTGATCTAATCCATATGTAATAACCATGTCACAATGTATAGTCATGCTAGGATCCAAGCTGCCGAGCAAAACACCAACACACTCATTAGCAGCTGTCAACACAGCCTCAGAAAAAAACACCTGGTTTGCAGCCGTCACACATCTCATTACTCTGTACAGAACCTGCAATGGGGAAAACAAGCAGCTTTAAAAAAAACTCATATTCTTCCACAGAGCAAGAAATATTTTCTGTTTAATGCAGTTTCTATTGAAAATTAACTGCCTGCCTTGTCAGTAGTCTCTTAATATTCTAGTTCTCAGTGGCTGAATAATAATAAAGGTATATCTGGTACAACACACAAAAAGGATACTGCCTAAGTATTCTAAAGTACTATTGTGAGAGGAATGGAATTTGCCATACTCTATTTCCCTTATACCCAATCCCTATCCCCCCACCAAAGTCACTAAATGGTTGAAGTTCAGAATCTGCATAATAATCATGAAATACACCAGAACTTAGAACAGTAACCGTATTAACAACATGGGAATAACCTGCCGTGAGAATAACTTTCCGTAATCTAGCACTTGGACTTTTAATCAATCTTTTAAAACTAAATATCCAAGATAGCTTTAGCTCATGAAAGTTCAGGTACTGATGGTCTCTATGTAAAGATAAATATAAATATTCTCATTCATAACATATAATACCTATTTGAGGATTATGAAAATCTTATCATTTCCAGCCCCCAAAAACCCCAGTAAACTATAGTAGTCAATGTACTACATTTCTAATAAAAATAACTTAGGAAAAAACAAGTACAGAAAAACAGATATAGAAAAGATTGATACAGAAAAATATTTCTCAAATTTTTCGGTAATATTCAACCACCACTACATATAGGGGTTTTTTGTAAACCTGCATATAGATTTTAAAGGCCTAAAAGACCATTTTTGGCAAAGACCTAAAAGACCTTCATAAAAGAGTACATTTAATATAGAACTATCCTGGAAAATGATACATTCCTGTCCTTTTGTTTTACAGATATAAATAAATAGATATAATAAACTGCTTCTATTTCAATACTGACGAAGTCATCAACCACCCATCTTTTAGACAGTAAAAATAAAAATATTAAACCACTTGGATCAGTTTCAAAATATTAACATGCTGGTTTTAATTATCTTCAGGACATTTCTGCTCAAATACACAATTAACTTACCGAGAATTACATATATAATTAATGTCTTATTTTATCTAGCAAAGTGTTCAACAAAAGTAAATGCTCATAAAAGCTAGAATTTTACACTAGCAGTAAAATTTTAATCATTTAGGTTAAATCTTTTATGACTTTATCACACAGGTTTCTTCTCCCTTCTTATTCATGCAGAATATAATGATGGGGGTTCATTTCTCACATTCATTACTCTGAACCACTCACTGGACTGTAATACAGTGCAGCTGATGTCTGGGGCTGCTGAAATGTGGCAATCTAGCTACCTCTTATAATTGGTCTCAGGCTATTACATAGTTTAAGTTCTTATATCTTTATATCCTTTGATGTCAGGCTATCAAGTTGTTTCATCCTGTCATGCTTAGAGAAAATTACTTTTCGAGGCCTTCTCTGTTAAGAGTTATTCTTAGTATGTTGAAAAACTAAAAGGAGACACAATAATTTTAAAGCAAAACTCAGTATTATTAAAAAACTAAAGAATAAGATTTTAAAATTCATATTAAAAACAAGAATAAATGAACCTACAGAGAATCTCCTAAAAGAAAAGTTCATAGGCATTTAAAAATTCAGAGTGGACTTTTTTTCATCAGGTTGGGGGGTGAGGGGAGAGATATAGAATTCCCTACTTTTCTGGCCATTTAAGAAAGTGGCCAGACACCTACACACATGCTAAACAAATGAGGGATTAATAACATAGCTCACTAGGTAAACAGAAGCATTTAAAAGAAAAGGCAATTTTTGCTGAATGATACCAAAGACTACTAAAACTTACATCTGTTACGTATGCCTCAGTAATTGGAGGACCCCGAATTGGGCTGAAACGTTCCCCAATGCTCCTCACCACAGTACTGAATACCCGGAGCAGCGCTGCCAACTTTGGTAAGGACACGGATGGAGGTGGAACATCTTCATCCACTGACTCCCCAGAGGCCACATGGCTGAGGTCCTAGATGTGAATTCAACAGCATTCTTACTTAAGACATTGTTTAAAAAACAAAAAACTCCCAATTTTTAAATCAATTAACTTTATAATACATTTTTACAAATAAGGAGGAATTTTGGCTTATGAGAAAAGGAAACATGAATCTAAGTATAAAAGTAGATTTTGCTTCTCTAATTATTTAAATAAGCAAATATTAACCTCAATAGATTCTTTGAGCCACTCAAGTCAACAGTATACTAAGCCAATATTATTCACATGAAGAGCAAGGGGGGTTGGGGGAGTTTAGAGGAGGTTGGTTTAAAAAATTATAAGACCTTAGAAGACCTAGCCTACAGATTTATAAACTAGCTGAGGAAATGAGACATACTCAAAGGAAAAGATTAGCAAAAAATGGGGTACTAGAACCAACATATACCTACACATAATTAAGCACCAAAATAATCAAAGAGAATTAAATCTTAGGGATAGCAAAGGCAAGTCTCTACAAACTAGAATGCGTGGCTTATCAGAAGCAGATCGGCTTTAAAGGTGTGCTAGGAACCAAGACATCCTAGGCATAGGGGTAAAGAAACATGTGGAAGCAAAATATTCCCTCACTTTTCTCTGAAAGGGAGCAGATAGATTGGTACAGTTAAAAGTAGTGAAGTAACTGTTTGCTAGAAGTAGCAAAAGTATAAAGAAAAGGTGAAGCTAAATCTTTATAGAAGCCTTGACCACCAAACAAGAATCTTGGTAATTACCAACTGAGTAGGGAAGAAACACTAAGATGGCAGGTTTAAGTCATGACAGTGGCCAGGAAGTCCAAGAACCAATAATAGACACTTCAACAGCAGTATTAAAGGTACCATACTCAAAGGTGGCTGAAGCCAAGCCTTGTCCTCCGAAGCATGATCCAAGATTGCCAATACAAGTAAGAGAAAAAAGCCTTTAGGGGCTTTTATACAATAACAATTCACCTTTTTCATAACAAAAAATAAGAAACAACTGAAGAAAATGTTTTCAGGAAACTACCAGCCACCAAGATTATTTCAAGCTTTGGGAAATTAGGCCTGCAATTTTTCTATCTTTCTGGTAATTTTACTGGCAACTTAAAAACAACTAAAAATAATTAAAATATTGCAATGGTCTCATAATTTTTGCTTAAATGTCAGGTGATCTGAATTGTTTTAAAATAAATCTAGCACTGCTTTAGATTTTTGTTTTTGCTTTTTTCTTACCTGAAATTTTAGGAAATAACTTCATTTTTTATATACTCACCTCAGCATATGCCTCCATGTCCTCTAGAAACTGACCAAGAAGAGTGGTAGAAAATGCAAGATCAGCTACCCAGAATGGCTCCAAACTCTGCAACCACCCTAGGAATCATACAAGAAATTTTGGAAGAGTAGAAAAAAATTTTAAGTCCAAGTTAAAAAAATATTTAAGAGAATTCTTTTAAAAGGTAACTGGTTTTCAAGTTGCCCACTCTTGAAACATGCCCTATATCATAAAATTAGGACTGTAAACTGTTTTTTGTTTGTTTTGGACAGTGCTGCATGCTGCGCAGCTTGCGGGATATTATTTTCCCAACCAGGAACTGAACCCGGGCCCCCGCAATGGAAGCGCAGAGTCCTACACACTGGACAACCAGGGAATTCCCTGTAAACCGTTTAATATACTAATGATTAACCACTACCTCTTTTAACGCTACAGAAATGAAAATTCTCCAGAAATTAAAATATAATCTCATGTCCTTTTTTTTTTAATAAGTAGATTCAGTATCCATACTGTCACTACACACAGGACTTAGACTAAAATGTGCCAATCTATGCCCACCTTGGCTTTCTTCTCCAGGGCCACACGTGGTCACCAAAAGTGTACACTCATCCCCCCAGGGGAAATGGGACCACTTGCCAGTGGAATTGAGAGAACTACTCTCACCTGTATATCTTAATTTCAGAAGTTTATTTCACCAAATAAGCTATGAGAAACTACAGCACCTGGAACAAGTTGAAATGTCCAAGTGAGTCATATCAGTCATTCATTTAACACGGAAAAAAAATTTTTCTTTATCATTTATGACAATCCTCCAAATTAATCCATTTGTTTAATCAATAGAAAAACAATAAATCACGAATATCCAGGCTCTTCCTTTCTACCCTTCAGGGTACTGCCACTGTGGTATCTCCTACCAGCACACGCAGCAAATGACTTGAGATAAAGTCCTTACTCACAGGTGCAACACTACAATCTGTATTTACTCTCCCTACCTACTACAAAAGTACACATTTTTCCTTTTAAAAGATAAATTTAGCTAACAAGTAATCTTCACCAAAATATCCTCTGAAGCAATTATTTTTCTTGCATTATCAAAAAAGTAGTGTTAACAACTGGTCTTTGAGAAACGAACACTCCTTCCCACAATATTTAAATGACTGGTATATGCTGAACGACTCACCAGACACCTGCTGTGTAAGCGAAGGTTTCTGAGTATGATCTATATGCCATCCGACTAATATGTCAACTGTATCCTGGATGGAGACAGAGAAGGGGACTAATCATTTTAAGGTCTTATTGCTATTCCAACCTATGGACCATTTCAGAGTAAGAGAACCTAGAACATCTTACGTCCCACCTTCTTGACATTATACATTAAAGCGGGGTTGGGAGGAGCAGGGCAGGAGAATAATGGAACTTTCTTTATGACACTGATGAAATATTTCTTTAAGTATCTTTAGGTATTAGTGTTAGCAAGTACAGATGGTATTTTTTATAAAACTACATTATTGCATCATTCAATCCTGGACCTTAAAACCAATTATACTCAAAGGAGCAGAAACTTTGTTTTCTAACTAATTCCCCAGGTCCTCATACATGCAGCCAATCCCTTACCCCATCATCTGGAAAGAGGGGGTGGGGAACTCACCCTAAAATTAGTGCTGAAAATATGAGGGTAACATCGAGCTACCAAAAGAATGCACTTAACACATTTGCAAAGTAATTCTGGTGTATCCACATTTTCAAGAATGGACTGCAGGCTGGTCATTACAAGCTAAAAAATAAAAGTTACAAACCGTGAACATTTAATAAAACAGGGAGAAAATAAGCAAATTAGGTTCATTATTTAATAGTGACTATAGCCAAAACTGACTATATCAAAGAAAATAAATTCTATAGTTTTAGTTCCCAAAAAAGTTGAAAACATTTCAATCCACTGTTTTTCCCTCATTTAACATCTGTTAACATGATTCCTAAGTAACATGTTTACATTGTTCCTAAGTGCTCTCTTCAAAACCATGGGTGAGATTAAAATTTCAAGTACAAAAACTAAGATATGCTTGGGAAACTTGTCTTTAAAGTACCAGAATTATTTTCCAATTCAAAACATAGAGCAGATGTTGTACGACTTATACTTTTAAGATATTAGTACTCGCTTCAAATTGGAATGATTTAAAGAAGGTTAGCATGGCCCCAACACAAGAATGACACACAGGCTCATGTTACCACTATATATATTTTTAAAATAAATATATGGCATACTACCTATAGAATATTTTGTAGCTAAAATTTTTTTTGTTAAAATCAATTTTTTCCCCAAAAGGAAAGTTCTTCTCTACAAAAGAATGATGTTATAAGTATAGAAGAAATGCTACAATTAGAAAACCACCATTTTGCAACAGCCAATGCTATAATCTATACAATACACAGAATATGAATGAATGCTAAAAAATCAAGTGAAATATTATGAAAAAAACAGGATATTCAGGAGGTCTCACAGTATCATGCCCACATTACTCACTAATTACAAAGGGAGAAAAATAAGCCTTCACAATGGAAAGATCTGGTTGGTCATCACCTTAACCAAGTGATGAAACTCTATCTAAGAGTTACATGAACCTGAAGTTATATGCCTGCTAGGGTGATACAACACTAAGTATGAACCCATGAAGTATTCGTGACCAAAATATTTGAACTGAATCTAAACAGGAAGGAATAATCAGAAAAGCCCAAAACACAGAACATTCTACAAAATAAGGGGGGCAAAAAAGGGTGCAGAGAACTGTTCTACTTAAGAGGTTAAAGAGGCACAACACCATCTTCAAGAGATTAACGATTCATCAATACATGAACCTTGATGGGATCCTGGGTTAAGACAAAAGTTACAGACATCTTAGTGGCAGCTGCAAAATCTGAACATGGATTGCCTTATGTGACAAAATTAATTTTCTTAGGTATGATTATAATGTTAATATGAAATTAGCCTTAACCTTAGGAGAGGCATGCTGAAGTATCACAGCATAAACCATCATGATGTGTGGAATTTATTTTCAAATAGTTCAACAAAAAATTGTGTCTCTGTGTGTGTCTGTGTCTGTGTGTGTGTAGAAACAAAACAGCTGCAGTAAAATGTTAGTAAGTGACAGATCTAGGTAAAAGATACATGGGTGTTTAATGTACCAGCCCATCTGTTTTCCTGTGGATTTAAAATTTTTCAAAATAAATACTTGGGGAAATCTTCATATTATGAAAACTGTATGCAGAATAAGCCAAATTTGCTGTTATGCTGGTTAGTTACAAATTATTTTCTGCATCTTTTCCAAAATTTTGTCACAACCTCTATAATCAAATAAAAATAAAAATTTTAAAGACAGAATAGATTTCTCATGTTTTTTAAAAATAATTAACCAAAATAAAACATACCATGAATTGTTTAATAAAAAAAGCAAAATAAATAAAGATATCAAATATTCTAAAGACACCACATCCTAAATTTTTAAAAACATTAGCTCAACAAAAATTTAATTACTTATAACTTTGCTCAAAATTAAATTGGGAATGATCTTTTAATAATTCAGATACAGGGACTTCCCTAGTGGTGCAGTGGTTAAGAATCCACCTGCCAATGCAAGGAACACAGGTTTGATCCCTGATCCAGGAAGATCCCATGTGCCGCAGAACAACTAAGCCCATGCACCACAACTACTGAGCCTGTGCTCTAGAGCCCACGCACCCCCCGCAAACCACAACTACTGAAGCCTGCGCACCTAGAGCCAGTGCTCCACAACAAGAGAAGCCACTGCAATGAGAAGACCGCGCACCGCAACAAAGAGTAGTCCCCACTCGCCGCAGCTAGAGAAAGCCCGCGTGCAGCAACGAAGACCCAACACAGCCAAAAAATAATAGTAATTCAGACACACAATTATTTATTTTATATCACTAGGAATAAGAATTTTTGACATATTATCAAAACTTTAGGCCCAAAATAAGTTGTGGTGTTTAGTTTTTATCTCCCTCAAAAAATGTGAAGCCCCCTTCTACGTGGCTTTCCTCATGGAGCTTCTATTTTCAAATCTGTAAATGATTCTAGTACTACGCAAATTCAAAAGAAAGCTTCTAAAAAGCAAAAAGACAAAATTTTTTAAATAACTTACTTTAAATCTACCTTCAGTGTGTATCATTTACTCTAATTCAGAAAGAGGAGTTTTATTTACATCATATATCAATCAGTAGATAACCCCTATTCTAAGTTTCCTTTCTTCAAGCTCCCCTTCAAGGATGTGTGTTAAGGACAACTTTCTTCCCAAGCGCATCATCATTCCCCCCAACCCTCCAGAAATTCTTACCTGCATTACGGATGAAAAGGCTTTCTTTTCTCCTACAGTCTCTAGTGCTTTGTAGGTGGCACATAAGTAGAGGAGTTTAACTTCATCTTTTGCAGATGAGCTAAATTTGCTAAAAATCCATTTGAAGATCTTCTCAGCCTCATAGCTCAAAGAAGCACAAAGAAGGCCAAGACAGCAAGCTCCCTCCTGTCTCAACTCCTGAAGCAATTTGCTACTGTGTTTATTTTAATGCAAACAAAACAAAATACACAAAAAGCTTAAGCTTTCAAAGATGACAAGAATGATACATCTTACAATAGAATGTCTTAAATGATTTTATAACTTTTATTCAAACTACACAAAAGGTTGAAATTTTATCCACTTTAAATATTCTCTCTATTCTGCCTCCTGCAATGCCAAAAGTACCTTTGTTAAGACTTTAGATTTTCTTTTATAGAATCAATTATTTACAAACAGTAAGGAAAGGCTTAGAAATACTAAAATTCAGACTTCAAATTCCATCTCAAACTACATTAACTGATTTGCAGAAAAGGGCAGCAACAAGTGATCAGATAAAACACACTATATAATTATATACTTGGTAACATTCAATATGTAAGGACTATAAAATAGGAAATGGTAATAGTTAAATACAGTAAACTTAAAGGACAACACTGATTTAAGTATTATATTAATGAGAAACTATATAAAATAAAACCATCAAAAAGCAGTAAGGTTCGTGATCTGCTGAGATGAGTTTTGGATGCTTTCCAACACTGCAATTCTTTGAGAATCACCATATGAAGAAATGACTGCACACCTTTGGAGAACCCCAGTAGCCTCAGAGGATAGATGGCCTGAATCCACTGTTGCCCAAAGAAGGAAGCTCCCTTTCACCTCTACTCTCTAAGCAGTTTCCAAATGCTCTAGTTTACAAAAGTTAATTGCATTCATTCACACTTGCATTAAGAGTTTATGTCATTCTACAAGTCAATGCTCAATTATTCAGTCATGTTGACAAATTTAAAAAAAAGAATGGCTCTCCCTTTCAAGTGGATTCGTTTGTATTCAGTGGTAATTAATGTTTAAATACTTTTACACAAATAAAGATGACAAGAGAACCCAGTTAAACATTAAGTAGATGTTCATAAATGAAGCCAATGGGTTTATCTTCTTGTACACTTTTTAATAGTCTCTAAAAATATATTTTAGTCTTTCAAATTACTTACCTTTCATTAAGCACATCATGTACAGCAACCAAGATATTATCCAATTGTTTAACTAGTACCTTGAAAAAAACACATTAATAAAAACTTCAGATTCCTATACTTTTAAGAATAACACTGTGTACTTTTTTTTTTTAAACTTGTGTTTCCCTCCAAATTATAACTGGACCACACCTTACTTTTCTTATTATTCCCAGGTCCCAATTATATCATAAGTTAAGAGTGTCATAAGTTTCCTTTCAGACTCTGAAGAAATTTACCCATAGGAAATATACAGCCATGATCATCAATGGGGGGAAAAAAAAACTTAAAAAGCTTGTTTCATTTACTCTGAAATGCATTTTTAAAACAAAAGATGGACTGATGGATAGAGGAAGAGGTAGAGAGAAATATGATAAAGTCATACGATAAAGTGTTAATGACAGAGCTTAGACACTATGATATTCACTGTAAAATTGTCTCAATTTGCTGTGTATTTGAAATTTTTCATAATAAAATGGGGAGGAGGGTTGGAGGAAGCTTGCTTTGAACCAAATGTTATTTGACTCACTATACCATTTCATTAATTTTCTCTTGTTCTATATCAAGTTCTTTTTTAAATTATTTATTTATTTATGGCTGTGTTGGGACTTTGTTGCTGCGTGCAGGCTTTCTCTAGTTGCGGCAAGCAGGGGCTACTCTTCTTTGCTGTGCGTGGGCTTCTCATTGTGGTGGCTTCTCCTGTTGCAAAGTACGGGCTCTAGGCACTCGGGCTTCAGCAGTTCTGGCATGTGGGCTCAGTAGTTGTGGCTCGGAGGCTCTAGAGCGCAGGCTCAGTAGCTGTGGCACACGGGCTTAGTTGCTCCACAACATGTGGGATGTTCCAGGACCAGGGCTCGAACCCATGTCCCCTGCATTGGCAGGCAGATTCTTAACCACTGCCACCAGGGAAGCCCTATAGCAAGTTCTTAATTTAACATTAGGAGACTTACTTGGAGGGTAAAGAAATTTGTAACTGCTCCTGTATTTTATTTTTTTTGTTGGCCGGGCCACATGGCTTGTGGGATCTCAGCTCCCTGACCAGGGACTGAACCCGGGCCATGGCAGTGAAAGCCCGGAATCCTAACCACTAGGCAACCAGGGAACTCCCTCCTGTACTTTACTCTTTAAAGTGTTTTTCCATTTATTTAGCCCTGCCCACCAGACCAAACTTACCCATGAACAAAATATGTACCTCCTACCCCAATTTCACATATGAAAAACAGAGATATTCTGTCCTGGAACACAGAAAAAAAATTCCGAGGACAACAGAATAAATGTGTAAAAGGTCAAAAGCACTTTATTGCAGAAGGAACCAATGTGGATCTAACATTTGTATAGATAAATTACACATTAGGGGCATTAAGTTCTAGACCATCATAATACAGGCCAAATCAATCTGGAATAAGGAATCCCTATTATTTTTCCTTGGAAGCAAAACTTTTCCCTTCTTAAACTACTCTAGGTAACATTATCTACTGAACTATGGAAAAATGAAACTTATCAACATTTCCAAACATACTATACTGACCAGCTTATTTTCTGGTTGCTGAATAAATTCTTTCAACTGCTTTACAGTAGCCAGTCTTCGGTCTCTGTCGTCTTCCCGGGTGATCCTCCGAAGAAGATTCGACAGTCGAGACTCATCAGAATAAGACATCGATCGCTCTGTGAATATAAACATTGAGTATGAATCAGCACAGAAACTTTACAGCCCAAATATTTTAAAGTATATTAAAAATCACAGTCCACCAGACAATAAAAGCTCAATGAATGTAGGTCCTTTAACACTTCTGTTCATCACTATAAACCCAGCCCCAGCAGACTGCGGGCACACAGCAGACCCTCAAAAAGGATACACAAACACCTCATTCCAGAGGACCAACTGACAGAGAAAAAAGAAAGCCTTAGAAGTTATTCTCTTCGAATCTGTTCCAAACTGTTTTCAACATCTAGGTAAAGAGCATAGGTAAGAAACTTCAACAGGTTAGGGGTAAAGTCTCTATCAGGCAGAAACAGGGTACATGCTTCTACTTCTCACCTAGGTCTCCCACTGGAGGGGAGCCTCTTGTTCACATCATCATCATTTTCCTAGGACAAAGTTTTGGTGAATGGCAATCACATATTCAGTTCAACAAATGTCTAATTACCACCTACCATGTGCAAGTATGCTGCCACAAGGAAAGTGGCAAATCAAAACTTTTCTTCCCTTTTTTAATGACAAGAACAAGCAGGAGCGCTCAAAATGCTGAACACTACTAATAAAGATGGCTTTAAGTACTAAATTTTTCTTTTTAAATTTTCAGCTGCACAATTTATCATAATTAACCCATGTACATTAACACAAACCACATTAAAGGGTCTGACAGTTTCATTTCTAATGAATGAAAGGAAAATAGATAATAAAAGAAATTACAACATCTGAGAGAAGGAATAAGATTTTTTAAAATCCCTAGCCTATAGAGTATTTTCAGTAAGGATGACTGCTAAAAATGTATTTAGGTTACTAGTCAGGAAATCTAGGCTCTATTTACAATTCTGCCCCTAGCAAACTGCATAACTCTGAGCTTGCAAGGGGGATCTAAACTAAATAAGCTTTAGAGTCACTTTCTAACTCTATCATACATAAATCTAAGACTTCAAACACTGGTGGTTTTTTTTTTTTGGCCGCACCACTTGGCATGCAGGATCTTAGTTCCCTGGTCAGGGATTGAACCCGTGCCCCCTGCAATGAAAGCGCAGAGTCCCAACCACTTGACCACGAAGGAAGTCCCTTCAAACACTTTTATGAGACAGTATAGGCTTTGACTAGTCATTCCACTTTAGAAAATTTATCGAAATTTTTTTAAAACTGCATGCAAAAAACTATAAACACAAAGATGTTCACCAAGATACACACAACACACACACAAAGCCCTCACTGGGAGAAAATGGTCATAAACTAAATGTCCAAAGAGTAATTATATCCAACAAAGTGTATAAGTCAGAAATCTTGATTTCTTAAGCAGCTTTACCAATACAATAAATTTCTCTTTTAGAAAAAAAAAATGATCATTACCTTTAATCCTATGAATTTTCAAGACACTTTACCTATAGAGTGAGGCTTGTGTTCTAAAGCAAGAAGCAGTAACTGTGTATTTAACTTTAGAAAAGAGCCCAGTCCATATACACCCCTACCCTCACCCTAGAGTTCAAGGACTTGCTGCAGTAAGAGTCCACTATACATTCAGTATCCACTATAATCAGGAAAATCCTTTCTTTAAAATCTTACCCAGTCTTCTAATCTTATTTTAAGAGAATTCTCCTTTAAAAAGTATTAAAAAACTTCTTGTGGTAATTCATGGTAGGGAACAGTTCACAGGAAAAGGAATGCAAACAATTATCACCTGCACATGTTTCTCAACTCAGTAAGCTAACCAACTCACACAGGTGCAAGGCACTGGTACAGAAAGAGGCATTGAGGAGATGTCTCAGCAGAGGCTTGTGTGATTGTCCCCAGTTTACCCAGCCTTACCCTGTGATTTCCTCATGTCTTTGACGGCTAACGCACGATTGCCATGCTGAATACTGGTGAACTCAGGGCTGGTCACATTGTTAACCCTCAGCTCTTGCCCCAACGACTTCCGACCATAAGTATTTTCCCCAGATCCTCCATTGACACTGTAGCCACCTAAAAACAGCAACATTTACATTATTTCAATAGGGCTCTTTGTTTCACTCAATCAATTATAGTTCAGGTTCTTCTGACCCAATCTGCAGTTCAACCAGCCTTGGCTTCTACTCTTTACCTGTGATGCATGCACTGATTTCATTTTGTTATCTTCAGTGGAAGATAAGAAGAGAAATGGAAACTAAATTAACTCAGATTTTGCACTTTAAAACTTTTTAGAAGTCTAGAGGAGAGACAGTAGTCAGGAAAGCCTTAGTGATAATATTGTATTTGGGGGGCAAGGAAACTGCATTTATGTATTGCGTGTGTGAAAAGTACATTTAAATTTTTTTTAATTAAGGGGGTAAACTTAAGTTTCAAGAACAGCACTGTGTGTAATATTTATATTTTAAACATATTAGAAGAGAGAGGTGAGGGAGCGAGAGACAGGGAAGGAGGAAGAAAGGGAGAGGCAGCTAGGTTAAAAAAAACAAACACACAAAAAACATGCCTTTAGCAGCAAGGAAATATATATACCCTTTTCATCATTCTGTATGTCAGCGTGGATTCTGGTATCATCGTGCCTTTGCCGAGACACCACAGCTGAATTTGAAGGTTGCAGTCCATAAGAGGAAGACCCACCCCTATCTCTGGATGAAGAATATTTTAAATTATCTGGGTCGGCTGATGCACTATCAGTTCTGCAAAGAGAGAAGAGTATAAGGTTACAACTTTAAACAAATATTTTGATAACCCAAATCATAAATCTTTCTTTCATACATGCCTCTCTCTTCTCATTACTATTATACATAAGCACTCCAATGTGTAATAAGAAGTCTTTCAACTGGGAAGGGATTGTCAATGGATGCAATACTAGCTTTTCAGCCCCTCCTGCTATCTAAAGACCCATACAGAAATATAAATGACTACCAGGACTAGGGTGGCCAACGCACAACTTAACAGGTTTTAGCACTGAAAGTTCCATGTCTTAAGAACTCCCTCAGTCCCAGGCAAACTGAGACAGTTGGTCACCCTGGTCCCAGGATTCTTTTCACATGACTTGATAAAAGGAATAGTTCTTCCTAAATCTCCTCCTCCCAGAAGAGGGTTTTAACCAGTGGAAAAATTACAATCTTCCCAGTCATAAAAATAAAAAAAACACTGGCAACATATCAAGGCAGGGGCAATGTGTTACCAAATTATTTTTAAAGTACTGCCTCATGGCAATGTGGCTCTCTCCCTCTCTCACCTAAATTTGTAACTTGACTATTTGGTGGGAAAATAAATTATAGAATGAAATTTGAAAGCAAGCTCAATAGGATATTAGGAAAGAACACATTAGCTGCAAAGATTGTTTTAATGTATGGCAATACTGAGGACTTCATTGAAGATTCCTCATATAAAGAATATCTATTAAAATTATAAAAAGTGAGGAAAATAAAAGCAAGGTGTCAGGAATCCAATAAAGCTGAAGGTTGCAGTCCATAATCTATTTAAAATTCAAGTACCGCCTAGAATAATCCGAGACACCTGATATTAACAAGCTGCTCAGCCCCAGGATAAAATTAGTACCCTTATCTAAGGATCATCTCTATGCCTCAATGTCCCCATCAGTAAAACAGGGAGCTAAACTTTGTAATTTCTCATGAGCCTTATTCTTCCATCAACCATAAGGTATCAAGAAATAAGAAAACACTAACTACCCTATGGCAGCATATGAAAAATACCAAGAAAAAGTTCCTCTGCTATTGATATTCTGAGAGGAACAACCTTCTGGAAAAAAATCACTTTTGTGATACTTACTAAAACACCTACTGCACCCATAATTATCTGGAAAAGTTAAGGACACTGGCAAGAGCAGAAACTGAGCTATTCCTCAACCCCCATGGCCCTCCCCTATGTGTAAAAAAACGCGTCTGTGTATTTCATTTCGAGTTTATCATCCTTTCGTTGACCCCCCACCCCAGAACACTAAATATGAAAAGGTGCATAGGCTCAGACACCCTGATCTGTACCTACTGCAACCACTGTTAATATAGAATGTAGACAAATAGGTTCAATTAAACTTGGATACCTATGTGGCACCAATCTAAATTATTCCTAAAGGCTCTCAATCTGAAACTTGATAAAAATCCATAACCCTAGCATACTATGCATATAACTAAGGCTCCACAGTGAAGTATCTTCTTCAAACATTCAGAGTTCACTTGTTGACAAAGCTCAGAACTTCCAACATTTGAAAAATAAAATCTATGGAATTTCAAAAAAAAATGTATTAGGATATTTTCTAAGTATACTAAGTATAAGCATTTAAATACCTTTACCACTAAGTGGAGCATGAGAACTTTTTAAAACTAACATAATGATCTACCCCCCTGTATCTAAAATAGCACACTAAATGAGCACCTATAATAAACCATAACATACCATTAATTTCTAAAAGGGAACTGAAAAATAAAAGAGAACTTATGAGCTTTTCTGGCAGATTTTGAACCTGTCTATACGTATAGCATCTAACACAACCTAGAAAAGGAAGCTGTTAGTAAATGAATGAATAAAATAATTCTAAAACATCAAGATAACTTAAGTCTATCAATATTTAAATGAATATCTAAATAATCTGAATTTCTAATTTTCATTATGCTTATGTATCACATATACTACTCTTACCATTGAGAGTTAAATATTTGTATCTTTTTCTCGTGACATACCAGTAAACACAAGGCAATAGCGAATATGGGTTAAAAAAAGATCTGGGCTCAAATCCCAGCTATAGCACTGAAAAGGTATGTGTGACTCTGCACAAGGAACTTAATTTCCAAGCCTCAGTTGTCTTTTGCATAAAATGGGGATAATACCTATCTATTATGTAATGTTATTGTGAGGCTTAAGAAAGATAAGTTCTTAAAAAATACTTAGCTTACAAGGTACACTTGAAGTTATTATGACCATAATAGTAAATATACTCAAGGTTTTCAGTCTAAACAAATAAATATAAATAGTTCATAAACATATGAATATGATCAAAACAAGTTTTTATACTCAATATACAACAGCTGATTTTAACTTCTTCACTGAAGAAATTAAGCAATCTACTGCTACCAACAAATCCACTGCTAACTAGGAAGCACTGATTTCAAACTACACTGAAAAAAAACAGGAACAACCTCCCAATTTGTTAGAAATACACGTTTTTAAATCTCATTAGTTATAAACACCAAGTTTTTTTTTTTTTTCCTTCAGAATTTGGGTTTTCAGAAACATAGCAAAAAATTCACTAGGGTAGAACTACTGTCTCAGAACTGTCTAAAAACTCCCTGGTTGCTAAGTTCTTCTAATACAAACTGATCAAAATATTTCTAACCAGAATTCAAGTTATAGGTATTCTGAACCCAAAAGCACAAAATAGTTCAGCATTTATATGAAATCTCTATTTTTATAATATCTAGACAGCTTAGTTCTCAAAAAGTCAGTATCAGGCAGTTAGCACCAACAAGAACATCCCAGTCCAATAAATAGGAAACTGTTAAGAACGGAAATGAGCACTTAAAATGAGGCAATCAAAGGCACAAAATAGAAAATGCAGATTTGAACTCAAAGAGGCAGGCATAAATGTTAAGCTAGTTATAAGGGCTGAAAAAGCTATCATCTGCCAGAATTAGTGTCTCAATTTAGAGATAAAAAGAAAATGTATCTGTTAAGACTAAGTATCCTAGCAAGAATCCAAAAATACCTCCACAGCCCCTTTAATACTCTAAAAATATTATGGAGAGAGAGAGGGAAAAAAAAGAAATGCATAAATTCCCCAAAATGATTAAACTGAAGTTAAAGCCTGATGTACATGCCACATGAGAGGTAAGTTTCTAAAGCTCATACCTCAAAAATCGCATACTGTATAATATGGAGCCTTTGTGATGTTTTTGCATCAAGTCAATCTGTAAGACAGTAGTTACAATATTAGTGAAGACAGTGGGTTAAAACATTTGTTGTTCAAACATGAAGCAAATATCATTTATGGGTTAGGTGCTTTTAATTGCACTATGGCCCTCTAGGGTTCATATGTTGAAGCAAAAACTGAGATGGCACATGCCACTCTATGCCTTAGAGAACAGAGGCTTAAGGTGGCAACAAAAAAATTTTTAGTACAAAAGAATTTAAATGTTAACTATAACATACAAATCACATGCAAATATAGTTACCGCTCATTTTAGTCATCTATTCTCAATATACAGAAAATGTAATAAATCTGAGAGGTTATTCATTTTCAATGACCCAAGCCCTCAGACCTCACGTCAACAACCTACCACGTGTTAGGGGATAGGTAAGTATCTCCTGGCTAAGTGTGGTCTTGTGGTCCAGTTCTTAAGGGGGAAAAGTCAGCCTGGAAATGTGAAGTCAGGGAATTCCGTATCAGAAAACATTTCCATAAAACACCCCGAAATGACCTGATACAAACATCACACCTAGTGGTGCCACCGGAATAAGCATCATATTGCTTCAAGTTGTTTTTAACTAGGCTTATTAAGGGATTTCGTTCTCATGGTGAGATCTAATTTGTAATGGATATCAACTAGGAAATGATATTTGCACTAAAGCCAATGAGGTGGGAATGCATTTATTCTCTAAAGCAATGGTACTCAAAGATGGATAGCATCACTATCACAAAGCAGTTGTAGGATATGCTGTGAGTTTTTCATACTAACAGTTAATACCACTAAAACTGATTTACTTTTTAAAAATAAATTCAAGGGCTTCCCTGGTGGTGCAGTGGTTGAGAGTCTGCCTGCCGATACAGGGCACGTGGGTTCGTGCCCCAGTCCAGGAAGATCCCACATGCCGCGGAGCAGCTGGGCCCGTGAGCCATGGCCGCTGGGCCTGCGCGTCCGGAGCCTGTGCTCCGCAACGGGAGAGGCCACAGCAGTGAGAGGCCCGCGTACCACAAAAATAAATAAATAAATTCAAGGTTATCTCTGTGATATCTCTTACTCACCTGGATTCAGACATACTTTCAAAAAAGTATAAGACAAAAGGTGAAACTATGTATAACTCTGAGGCTTGTGTACTTTCACATTAGAGACGTTGCTCTAAAATATTAGTCTATGGCTAAAAAACTCACTTGGGAGGCTCAGGGACTTCATTATGTGAAACTGTTTCCACAGGAGAAAACAGTAAGTTCAAATTTAATATAACAGAATTGAACCATCATGCCAAATTATAAGTTTACCTCAATTTTACTATAAATATTAAGCTAATATTTCTTAATGAAACTTCCTTAGCTACTTAAGTATTAAGTGTCTACAATACTAAACCCATACAATTTATGGGTTCTTTATTACCAACTTTTAATCATCAATCAAACATCAACTAATTAGTTTCTGCAGCCTCAAAATATAAAAATATATTTAACGATTGTTGTAAAACTGTAAAGAATTTTACCTTGCCCAAAGAGAGATCTGGCCCTAACCCTTGGCTTCTGGAAGGTAATCTCTAAACTCTTGGAATATAATGCCTAATAAAGAGTGCCCTTGGGCTTCCCCCGTGGCACTGTGGTTAAGAATCTGCCTGCCAATGCAGGGGACATGGGTTCGAGCCCTGGTCCGGGAAGATCCCACATGCTGTGGAGCAACTAAGCCCGTGCGCCACAACTGCTGAGCCTGCGCTCCAGAGCCCCCAAGCCACAACTACTTAAGCCTGTGAGCCTAGAGCCCATGCCCCACAGCTAGAGAAACTACTGCAATGAGAAGCCCGCGCACCCCAACAAAGAGTAGCCCCTACTCGCTGCAAACAGAGAAAGCCCGCAGGCAGCAATGAAGACCCAAAAGAGCCAAAAATAAATAAATAATTATAAAAAAAAAGAGTGCCCTTGTCCACCTGGGAACTTCGGGCCACACTAGAAAGTATAACAATGTGATCTATGTATGGTGGGGCCTTTGAGTCACACGGATCAACTCAACCTCTAGTAGGGCTGGAAACTAAGTTCGTGCATGTGGGCAGTCAATCATGGAGCCCAAATAAGAACTCTGGACATCAAGGCTGGGCAGGGCTTCCATGGCTGGTAATACTCCATACGTATTATCACCCATCAATACCAGGAAAGTAACACTGCTCACTACTCCACGGGGAGAAGCTCCACATTTGGAACTGTCGTAAACTCTGCCCTATGCACCTTTACCCTTGGTTGATTTTAATCTGTATCCTATAGCTGTAACAAACTGTAACCATGAGTATAACAGCTTTCAATGAGCCCTATAAGTCCTTGCAGTGAATTATCCAACCCAGGAATGGTCTTGGGACCCCCAAACTTGCAACTATCAGAAGTAAGGGTGGTCTTACAGACATGCTCTCTCTAACTCTGCACCTATATGACTGAATATACTCTACCCCAAAATTTAAAGGGCTGTAAATTTTGTTTTTATATAATATCTTTAAGCAAAACACAGAAAAGATTCAACTTCAGTATAGTTTATATCCCTCCCAAGGAATCTCAAACAGCCTCTATTGACAGACCTCTAATCATATTAGCCACAAAGGACAAAGTAACTAGGAGGGTACTACATTAGATTTTAACCTTTGCTTCATGTGCACAAGTGTCTTCAGTGTAAAGGCTGGTGAATACACCACTCCCATGTAGTTCCCTATCACTGAGTCTTCAATGCTGCCCATGACTCCCTAGCCAGGGTTTTCTGCTTTCCAAAACAGCTTTCAAACTTTCTGCACTTTCAGCACTACCACTGATAACCTTACAGATTCTTGCTATATAAGAAATACAAGTTTTTCTACAGCACTCTGAATAGTAAGAGCTAAATTCTGAGCTCATAATAAAGTCTGGTAGGCAACCTCCCCAAGCAGTTTACATACATTTATCATCTCACTTAATCTTCAACATAATCCTGTTGTGGTTACTGAAGATGGTAAGTTACCTTCTTACAGATGAGGTAACAAAGATTCCATAACTTACCTAAAGCAGCACAGCTAATTAAAGGCGGAGCAAGAACTCAAACTCAGTTCTAACTTTCAAGTTCTTCAACACTCCACCACTGCCTGCCAACCTCCTTCCAGCAATCTACAAATTTACCTATGTCTGCACACAGAACATTTCTTTCCATCACACTCACATAATGGAACAAGTAAACCTCCTATCTGCAATAACCCTTTGGATTCATACATTCCCCTACCTTCTGGAGTATGCCTTACATCTCTGACTTTCCCAATGCTCATCACAACATCAACATATGAACACATTCAGGTCTTTCCTCTAAAAAAACAAAAACAAAAACCTTAATTCTCTTTCTCCTTCTAAAGTTAACTGTCTAGATAGATTCTTCACAGCCAAACCTCTTGAAAATTTCTTTTCCTTGCCTTCACTCACTTTCCAACTCACTGTAACCAGGGTCTCACCCTCAGCACTCCACAGAAACTGCTCCTGCCCAAGTAGCAACTGCCACTGGTGGCCTACTTGTCTCTAAAATCCCACAAGCCCTTTTCAGTTCTTCTTGCTCAATGCCCCCAATGACTTGCTTTGCTTTTGACAACTCTCTACTACTCACACTTTCTCAATACCACTCTAAAGGTTTTTTTAGTAACTTTAATTCCAGTGATTCTCTCTACTTTTTTCCAATCCAAGTACTTTCTTTCTTCTTAACTTCCTTCTTTAACCAGTTTAGATTTCATGGTTTATCATTTCAATAACTTGCCAATTCCCTTAACCTGCCTTAACATTTCCCTCACACCAATCTGGCAAAATCCCAACCCTGCATAAACCCAATTATCAATTCCATCATCCATCAGTAAGCACCACATTCCCAGGTCCTCCAATGTTCATCTCCCACATGCACTATCCAGACATTCCCCATTCTCTTCAGATTCCAAAATACTCTCCTAAATCCCTGACAAATTCTCTCTTTCTACTTAACCAAGGGGGGGGGGAAAAAAAATACCATAACACACCTGCACCCAACTCTAGGCCTTGATTAGGATTCTATGTCTACCTTCTCATAACTTTTCACAAATAGTCTTTCTCCTAGGGAGTCTACATTTCCCACCAAACTGAATGCTCTCCTTAAACACGTAAAATTTTCTAATATCTCCAATGTAAGAATACAAAAACATATTTTAAAAAAACACCCAGGGGGCTTCCCTGGTGGCGCAGCGGTTGAGAGTCCGCCTGCCGATGCAGGGGACACGGGTCGTGCCCCGGTCCAGGAAGATCCCACATGCCGCGGAGTGGCTGGGCCCGTGAGCCATGACCACTGGGCCTGTGCATCCGGAGCCTGTGCTCCGCAGCAGGAGAGGCCACAACAGTGAGAGGCCCGCGTATCGAAAAAAAATTAAAATATTTTAAAAAATAAAAAAACACCCAGGGCTTCCCTGGTGGCGCAGTGGTTGAGAGTCTGCCTGCCAATGCAGGGGACGCGGGTTCGTGTCCCAGTCCGGGAAGATCCCACAATGCCACAGAGCGGCTGGGTCCGTGAGCCATGGCCGCTGAGCCTGGGCGTCCGGAGCCTGTGCTCCACAACAGTGAGAGGCCCACGTATCGAAAAAAAAAAAAAACTCCCAAAAAACAGAAAAAGTCCATCAATTCCACGTCCCTCCAACCAATCTGCCTTTGCTCTGTGCAGTCAAACTAAGAATTGTCTCTACTCGCTGTATCATTTCTTTACCTCCACTAGCTCCTCCAGCTACACCAATCCAACTTTTGCCCCATCACTTCTGGCAAAACCAACTAAGACCTCCAGGTTGATAAAAGCAAGATATATTCCAGGCTGCTTCTTACTCATCCTCTCATAACAGGTTTTCACAGGGCTTCTGAGCAGGGTTGAGCAGGCTGTGGCCTACACAAAGGTGCCTTACAGAGGAATGAGGTGGGCTGAATGAAAACTTCTTTTTAAAATCCTTACAATAACTTGGGCTCATATCCTGAGAATTCAAAGTAACCAGATTCTTCCCTTCCTTTGGCTTATAGTATGTTATAGTCTGTATTTCTTGCTGCCTCTCTGGTTCTGCTTTTTCAGGAACCTTTGAAGGCTTGCTCAGCCTCCTCTACCAAATCACTAAATCTTGGAGTTTCTCAAAGCTTGACCACAGGCCCTCTATGCATCTCACTTTGTACTCTCTCCCGCAATCCATGCCGATGGCAGTACTTATCACCTATATGACATCGACTCCCAAATCCAGGCCTCCATCATAGATGTCCACTCTGAGGTCCAGACCTATAAACCCAACTGTTTAAAAAAACAATCTTAATGTTCTAATGCCTCAAACACAACTGGCGCCTTTCTTCCTGGAACCCCCATTTTAATAAATGGTACCATCATCAGGTATTTTCCAATAAAGGGCACTATTTGGCCAGTCAGACACAGTATGTTTCCCGCCTCCAATTCCCACCTCTCTCCCACTTCTCCTCCACAGTGCAACAAAAATAATTCTTATAAAACACAAATCTGATGTCCTCCCACTGCCCTTTATCATCTTATGTACCTTACTTCCCTTTTCAGCTAACTCTCCACACTCTTGTAATCCTTTTACATTCTATGCTCCATCCATCCCAATCTTTCAGTCACCTTGCTCAGCTCGTCTGCCTGGAACAGTCTTGTCCTCAGCACTAGCCGACCCTAGCTAATTTTTCAATGTCCTTCAAGCTTCAGCTTTCCTTCGCAAAGTTTCTGATTCCCCTGAAGGTGACTAGGAGTCCCTGCTATATAAGTGCTTCCAGAGAACCTAATAGTCCCCTTAGCTCTTACACCACCTGAGAAGCTTATTTAACTGTGTTCTGCCAGGAGACTGTAAATTCCAAAAGGGCAAGAGCCTGTTAGTGTTGCTTATCATTGTACCCCTCATTGTCTTGATGGCACACAAATTAGTTGTTGACTAAATGATTGCCTATTCTCACAACTGAGGCCTTTCTCTTGACACTGGAATGCAGTCCCCTAACCTAACCCAACACTAATTTTTCTTCAACATTCAACCTAGAACCCATACTCCCTAACCAACAATATTTTCTCGGTTATGTTCTACAACAAGAGCACTAACTAGGAGTAATGACTCCAAAAGGCGAACTAAGTAAGATAGTTCCAACCCTCTAAGAATTTACAATCTAGAAAAAAAAGAACTGTTAGTATAAGTTCCAATTAGGAGTATAAAATGCTCTGTGCGTTCAGAAAAAAAATAAAATAAAAATCCCATCATTCAGCCCCTTCTTCAAACTCTTATAACACTCAAAGAGAGAACCATACTAGCTTGCACTTTAGCAGTTATATACTAGCTTCAATTTGCCCACTAGTTTGAAAAGATGCTAGTATTGAAGGCAGAGGTACTGTATTATCTAATACCACACACCTTTCATAGGGAAAGGAAAACAGTATAGTGGTTGCTGCATGGAAAGGGGTGGGGAACTGAGTAGAAGATGACCTTGGATCAAAATCCACTGTGATTATTTAAGTAATAATTTTGTCTTCTAAGGTAAAACTTTATATAACTAAAATATGGTCTATGCATATGATCTTAAGAATAACTTCTCTGAAAAGAAAAAAGAAGCCAGTAATAGAAAGGGATGGCTTCGGTAATATATTTAAACGATTCCAAATTTTTAAATTCTACTTAATATGCATTTTAGAAGTCTTATTTATTTTTGTGCAAAGGACACTATCAAGTGAAAAGACCACTCATAAAACCAGAGAATACTTGCAAATCATATACCTCATAAGAGAAGTGTCTAGTATCCAAAATATACAAAGAACTCCTATAACTCAACAAAAAGACAAACAATCCAATTTAAAAATGGGCAAAAGACCTGAATTGACACACCTCTCGGAAGACATACAAATGGCCAATTAACACATGAAAAGTTGCTCAACTTCATTAGTGAATAGGAAAATGCAAATCAAAACCACAAACAGAAACCACACCCACTAGAATAGCCAAAAAAATTTTAATTGGAAAATGTTGTGAGAGGTGGAGAAATTGGAACCCTTGTACATCACTGATAAGAATGTAAAATGGTACAAAGGACTTCAGAAAACAGTTTGGCAATTCCTCAAAAAGTTAAACATAGAATTACCACCTGATCCAGCAAATCCACTCCCAGGTATATGCCCAAAAGGACTGAAAACAAATGTTCAAACAAAAACTTATAGGTGTATGTTCACCACAATACTATTCACAATAGCCAAAAGACAGAAATGCCCATCAAAGGATGAATGGATAAACAAAATGTGGTATACAACAGATGATTATAGTAGGTATGGATCATTATTCAGCCATACCTACTATAACATGGATGACCCTTGAAAATGTTATACTGACACAAAAGGTTACATATTACATGATTCCATTTATATGAAATATCCAGAACAGGCAAATCCACAGAGAAAATAGATTTGTGGTTGCCAGGTGCTGGGAAGAGGGGAAAATGGGGAGTGACCACTTAGTTGATACTGGGTTTCCACTTGGGGTGATAAAAAAGTTCTGGAACTAGACTGTGGTCACGGTTGCACACGCTATGAATGTACGTAATACCACTGAATTGTAAAATGGTAAATTTTATGTGTATTTTACAACAATTTTTTAAAACCTTATTTATGACATTCTTGAAAAGACAAAATTATAGGGGAAAAAAGACCAGTGGTTACCAAGGGCTGGGAGAAGTTGACTACAAAAGGGAGCAAGGAAATTTGGGGTGGGGGGAGGGAAGATACGATAGAACTATTTACAGCTTGATTGTGGTGCTCATGGTTACAATACTATCTGCATTCCTCAAAACTCAAAGAACTCTACAGCATATAAACTAAACCTCAATAAATCTGACATATAGGAAAGAGTATGTTTCTTTACAGTAAAGGTATAAAAGTAAAAGAACATTGATTTTTAATAATTCGATATTTCATGTCTTATATTGCCTGCCATATTTTGTAGCCATTCTCAATGGAAAAGCAAAAATGTAGCACTGGATGCTCTCCAATGAAACCAAAGACTGTCAGTGTCTGAATTAATCAGGCATGAGAGCTGGAACTTTAAGCTAGGGAAGGATTAACCTAGCCAAGGTACAGAAAGAAACAAAACAGTGCACTTAAACCAGTAAAAGACAACTGTTACCTAGACTAATAGTAAAAAAGTTCCAAATTTCTAGCAAGATAGTAATTTTACTCTTTAACAATGCTTGAGAAATGCCTGAGATAAGTCCTTATAGCACTTTATTTTTTTAAAAAAGAAACACCCGGGCTTCCCTGGTGGCGCAGTGGTTGAGAGTCTGTCTTCCATTTCAGGGGACATGGGTTCGTGCCCCGGTCCGGGAAGATCCCACGTGCCGCGGAACGGCTGGGCCCGTGAGCCATGGCCGCTGGGCCTGCGCGTCCGGAGCCTGTGCTCCACAGTGGGAGAGGCCACAGCAGTGAGAGGCCCGCGTACCGCAAAAAAAAATAAAATAAATAAAAATAAAATAAAATAAAATAAAAAAGAAACACCCT